>NC_056744.1:1662792860-1662954981 GCF_019279795.1 Protopterus annectens | reverse complement strand
CAAAAATATATATATATATATACACATACACATATACAGAGAGAGTGTGTGTGTGTGTGTGTGTGTGTGTATATATATATATATATATATATATATATATATATATAAACTGCATCAATCTCCAGCACCATAGTTTAGCCTGATAAGCTAAAGTTACTAAAAATTAATACACAACACTCAGGAAAGTGCCATAGCTTTCTTTTAATGGTAGACATGTTCCACCACATCCAACAATATATATACATATGGGTTAACTTTATAATCCTGAAATCCTGAAATACCGAATTTCAGAATCTCGAGATCATAAATCCGAAACCTTAAAATCTCAAAACTCCAGAAGAGCGAATTTCAAAATTGCGACTCCTACACTAAGCATACACCACACACATACACATACACCTTCCCTCCACAGACAAACACACAAACCTACACCCCTGCCCCCCATGTGGGAGGCTGTGCCCCACACCCCCCCCTACTTAAATATACTAACTCCAAGGTCGCATTACACTGCCAAACACACAAAAACACCATCATACAAGCTACATTCCCCTTGCACACACACACATCACAGTAACAGAACACACTGACACACACACTAAAGCCCCCTAAACAAAACCCTTAAACATAAATACTTACCTGATTCTCCATCTATCCATTTACACACCGCAACACCTGAAGCATTAATTCAACATCTCCATATTTTGGGATTTTGACATTCGCGCTTCTGGTGTTTCGCGATTTTGAGCTTTCGATTTTATAATCTCGGGATTCTGAAATTTGGCATTTCAGAATTTCAGGATTATAAAGTATTCCCATATATACCACTCCACTGCATCCAGCACCAACAGAACAATCACATACCCATATGGGTATATAAAGTCCAAAGTCAACAATAAAACTTCATTCCAGGAAAAGGCAGTCTAACATCCACGTTGCTTATTGTCCAACTCTCAACTGTGCATACACAAACTTAGGTTTCACTCAAATGCATACAGGAGCACATTTTATTTTTTGGGGTATTGATCAGGTAGTAGGTGAAAATTTAATGCTAGCCAGTAAACACAGAATACTAACTGAAAAAGAAAGAAAGTGGATTGTGTATTTAGGTGCATTATTTAAACCAGGTCTAAATGACCATTGGTAAGATTATTTAGGCATAATAGGTGCTAGGTATAATGGAGATGAAATAGTAATGATACAGGTTGTAATTATATTAATAGTACCTTAAAAATCAGTCTACTACATGAAGTTTGGGGAATTTTTGTGTTTAGTATTTTTGATACTGGGCATACTGTGCCTTTAAATAAATGACCGATGTGATGTTGATAAATAGGTTGCTGTTCCCTGATTGCAATACACACTGATGATGCCAGTGGGTGAAACCTAGGTTTGTGTATGCACAGTTGAGAGTTGTTCAATAAACAACGTGGATATTACACTGCCTTTTCCTGGAATGGAGTTTTATTGTTGATTCTGGACTTTATATACTCATATGGGTATCTGATTGTTTTGTTGGTGCTGGATGCAGTGGACTGGAATGTTGCGTAGGTCCATGCACACATTTCACCACGCACCTGGTTTTTGAGCGTGTGTATATATTTATACACACACACACACACACACACACACACACACACACACACACACACACACACACACACACGCGCGCGGGCGCACCCGCACACTCACACACACATGCACGCATGCACACACGCACGTGAGCACACACACGCACGTGCGCACACACACACACACACACACACACACTCACACACACACACACACGAGCAGAAATACATACACACAACCCACAACAAAAATGTATGGTCTGTGGGTGCAGCTAATGCAGCAGTGAAGAATTTGAATACCTAGATAACAGCAACTTATACAACTGTAATATGTCCATTATTTAGACCACTGCAGAAACCTATGAGTAGACTAGATAGCTTACATAACCTGGAGGAGGAAAGATAATAGAAAAAGGCATCCCTGGAGAATGGTCGTAGCAAATCCACCTGCAGACCTGGAAAAGGAATCCAGCTTGTAGTACTTTGTAAATATATGGATGGAGGACCATGTTGCTACCACTAGAATACTTCTAGAGTCCACCCCATTCCAGTATACCATCGCAGAAGCAAAGGCTGTAGTACAATGTGCCTTAATACTTCCTGGATTAAATGGTGGGAATAATAAAATATCAGCAGCACAGGCCAACCATCAATAAACAGTCTGGTTAAACATGGGGTGACCTTTCTTATTCCCAGAAAAGTAAACAGAGTTGGTTACCTTGCCTAAATGACTTAGTTCTATCAAAACAGTACTCAAGATGGCTATGCACATCCAGAGTTTATAGAATGTTTTTTCCCTTGTTTTGGTTGTAGATAGAAAAACAGGGCGATAGATGATTTGATTCAATGTGAACTCTAAGACCACCCTGGGCATAAAAGAGGAATTTGTGCACAGTGACACTCTTTCTATGGAAATCCAGACAGGAGTGTCCCCCATGACAGCTTGTAACTCAGATACTCTTCTTGCAGCTGTAAGAGCAGTAACAGCAGCTGTTTTCCAGGTAATGAACCTTAAATATGCCTGACAAGTCAGTTCAAATGGTGACAGTCAGCTTTTCTAACACAAATTTGTGATCCCAAAGAGGAGGACCCATCTACAATTTCATCTCAACTGTAAAACTTCTCTTAGAAACTGTTTAACAATAAACAGACAGGAGACAAGGGGATCCATGGGAAGACATTCAGAAATATCTACAAAATGTACCTTTATAGAGGTTCAAAATAATAACTCACAAAAATATCTAAGGATCAGTGGTCCAATATCCTTCCTTGCTCTCTTGGTATTGGCTACGTATCAACTCAAAAATATCTTCCATGTGCCAATATATGATTTTCAAGTAGCAGCCTTTCTGGTAACCATTTGAAATGTTGGGACCCATTAGAGTGAGTCCTGAAACACTGAGACTGAATGGCCAGAAGATTGGACTTGTATATATTACGTCTGTGATGCCATTTCTTGGAATATTCCCTTTTCCCAAAGGTATGGTGATCTTTGAGTTGGTATATACAAGTCTGAGGGATATTGGGGGTTACCCCTATGTTGGGGGGGGGGAGAAGTTTTAAGGAGAAGACCACGTTTTGTTATTTGCTCTTCTCCTGTGTTCTCATCTTTTTTTTTTCAGCCTGATGTCACTCAGCATTTCAAGTGCCAATATTACAAGGCTTTGGTGTCTCCTTCAGTACCTGCTGCACACCTAAAGTGGAAGGTATCAAAACTGAATCACCCAGGCAGTCAGTTGCAGTTCTTTGATCTTGGGGTGTACCGTACTCCACTTGTCCTGTGTGAATATATCCAGTCTGTGAAGAAGCTTCTGGTAATTGCCCCTGGTCAATTCCATAAGGAAAAAACATTGTTTTTCTAGATCAAAAGAGACCCACTACACTGATTCTTGGAGAGACTTGCCTAATCTTTAGAAATAACCTGGAGATCATTGGAAAGAGGCAAAATGCATAAAAGAACACCCCCAACCATGGGAATTAAAGATTATACATTTTCCAGGCCTGCTTGCAGGGGTCTGTTTAGTCATCTGCTGTGGAAGGAGGCGAACAGATCTACTTGGTGTGTTCCCACATCGGGGAAACTCCTGGAAGGCCTATGCATTGAGTTTCCACTCATGAGGATCTGCTCAGGATCTGCTTAGCTTGTCTACCACTATGATCTGCTCTTGTAGTATGCCAGAAGCTAACTCGAAAGGTATCACTACCAGCCAGCACAGGGGTATGGCCTGGTGCCCTCCTACTTTATGTACCACATTATTGTGGAGAGAAAACAAATTAAGAAAAATGGTCCCAAAGTGCACTCAAGCACCAAACATAAAATACATTTATATTCCTGAAATACACTTCCAGTGCTTAAATATAGCACCTTCATGCAAAATGTCTCATACAGTAAAATGAAGGCAAGTAGTCATGAAGTGTTCATAAGCACCAAAACACTCAAGTACATAAAAACAATTTCTAAGCTTAAAATCCTTGCACTTCAGTTAAACGCAGTACATCTCTCTCTCAAAACAGTCCTAGTATTCAATAAGCCCTGTTCTAAAAGAAAAAATGCACTTCTTCACAAGAAACTTAAGATATTAATAAAATTGCCAGCATTTTTCAAAAAAATAGAAACATCAAAAATATTTTCTGTGTGGAAAGTTTCTCCTATGGGGACTTATCTGCCAGAAATGAAGCCTGTAGCCAATTGCTGTTTACTGTGACGGCTCTCATATTTTATTCCTTTAGGCAGTAAGGAAGTTCTAAAGATATTTAGCCAGTCTGGTTGTTTATGTAGTAAGCTTCTAAAATGGGATCAGTCTAGGTACAGCGGGTGTGACAATGTGGGAGGGATGATAGCTTTTAGAAGCTGACCGGCTGCATCTTTGGCAGGATCCAAACCACAGACTACTGCATCAGTCAGAATGAAAATTATGCCTTTTTCTCCACTGTTGTGAGATTACAGAGTTGATATATATAATTAGAAGAGGGTATGGTGGGGCTTGTCCCCTACATTAAATAGGTTTTCAATATTTTGGGTTTTTGATCAAATGATAGGAATGCCTTGTATACGTTTACTGGTGTCAGCTATGAGGAAGATCTGTAATGCAAAATGGCTCATGTGTGCCTACAGCAAAGGCATATATCTATAATGCTTAACAGATTGTGAGGCTCTATGAGGAAAGAAAATCTATTTATGAAGCAGGATGACTTGTGTGGGCCTGTGGGTTTGCAATACACATATCGGTACAGAATGACTTGTGTAGACCTATGGAGTTGGAACCATATTTGAATTACATAATGGCAGGTCTTTACTCTCACTAGTGTGCAGTGACATGCATTTGAGAGTTAAAACTTTTAAATCCCACAAATTAGTTTTTTTAACTGCACTGAAACACGATCAGTACAGCTACCAAAAACATAATTTTCTTTGCCATTAAAATACAAAATCTATATAAAATGCATTTAACATATCACTCCTATTTTAAACAATTTCAAATTTTTGGTATTGATTGACGTTTGATTACTGGAAAAGTCCAACTGTGTAGGAGCCCATTTTCACCGGAGGTCCAGGGAGAAAAGCTCCAAAGTACTACAAAACATTTTAAGAACAATAATTTTACAATCTTCAAAAAATACAAAAGCATCTACAATTTAAATAATTATACCAAATTAAACACAATATGAAAACATTGGTTAAGAATATATACAACATATATGACAATGACTTAATATTCAGAGAAGGTTTAATTTCTGTATAAAATGGCTAAAGCTAAGTTAATATAAGTTAATATAATACAAACAGGAATTACAATAAGAAATCAGAAAAAAGGGTCATGGTATATTTAGAAAGAGTCAGGGGAGAGAAACTGACAGAACTAAAAAAGTGAGTGAAGAAGGGAGAGTAAGGAGGTATAAGATATGAATAGGTGCTTCTTCATATCTAGGGGTATAGTGCATATATTTAAAAAAATATTTTTTTCTCGTATTACACGCCTAATGTCCTGTGTAATTCAACACCTGCATGTTAACTCAGTTCTGACTGCCACACTTGCAGCATCATAAGATACGTACTGTGCACTGCGAAGGCCGTGCTACATTCATTAGTGCAAGTATATACAGTGCATCAGTAAACAGTGCTGTGGATTTACAGACACACAAAGACTGGACTTAAATGGACTGTGAATTAAATAATGGTATCATTTTCAAAAAGTAAGACATTTATGACTAAAATAACCACTGTTAAGTGACAGTACATCACTTCAGGACAGTGGGTTAACATTTATTACCAACTCTTTATCATCATGTACTATCGCAAGACAACAGCTTGAATGGTCGTGCAGATAATTATGTTAACAAATGACTGCACAAATCAATTTCACATACATGAGTAAAGTATTACAAAACGACCTTTAAGCACTGTTTACAAGATGCTTCCAGACATAACAGTATACTTTCCTGAATCTTAGATTAAAAACATTTCCACTTTTCTTCATCACTACTCAGACCTCAACACAAAAAACAAAGGTACTGTCAACATGTTTCTCTCAAACTCTTCTCACTGATAACCAATAAATCACATGTAATAAAATTAGCTTTAAAATAGGAGCTCCACCAAAAAAGTATAACAGATTATGCATTTTTTATAAATTATTTGTCTTTAAGACATTTGGAATTAACCATTCACCTTACTTACTTTTATATCGCTAATTCCCTTCTCATGATGGTTTTGCATGTATTTAAATTGTTTCACTTTGGATTCTAGAGATGTTAAAGTTGTTTTTATCTTGTCCTGTGGATTGAATAAAAATAATAAAAAGAAAACATAATTAAACCACATGAACAACAAGACTATGAGCTGCAAATGTATTCTGATGACCTTCCATTACAAGTACAGTGCAAAACACCAATATTGCTACTATACCCATCACCAATGTCTGTTAAGTGCCAGGACAGACATACAGACACTGCCAGGAACTTTAAGACCCATTAGCGTAGTGCTGGGTACGCAAAACTATACTTCATTTTATGAGCTTTAAGGACTCAATGAAAATAACCTTTAATCCTATCTTTAAACAAGAATGAAGGCATAAAGTCTTAGAAAGGGAGTGGTCTCTATCAGGCAACTAAGATAAAATGGAGCAAAACATTGAAAAACTACAAACACTGCTTGGTTATTAATAGCTGTCCTATTCACAAAGGGGATTAGGCTGTGGGTAATCCCTCTCCCCATACACGTACAACTGGTGGCCCACTTCCTGCCAGAAATTTTATAAAAATATCCACCTTCCTCCTGCACCCCTAAAACTCCCCTATCTTAAGTATGCTTTCTCAAGTCAAGGAAAGCCATTTTAATTTATTGTATTCACAATGAATATTTAGAAAATGTACTTCTCTCTTTTACAGAATATATTAACCCCTAAAATCAAACAGTATCTTCCTTGGGTGCATATTTCCCACAAATGCCTTTTTTTGTACTTTACCAACCCCACTGATGCATTTCTGCCATGTTCCCCATTCCATACTTTTGTAGTCCAGTTCTGGTTATGAGGTAAAGCAGGAGGCACCAAGACAACATAGTTCTAAGGGATAAAACAAACACAAGTCAATCTGAAAGAATGTCCTAAAACAGACGACACTGACTGATTACTGGTTAAAAGAATTTCCAGTGATCACTAAAAGAAACTGCATGAAAAGATTAAGGAGGCAAAGAAACAAACCAGCTAAAACCAGAGTAGTAAAGGAGTCTTGTAAACCAGGGAAACTGGCAGAGGAGACAACCTCCTGTTATGGAATACATCCTGGTAGTTCCACTCTACAGTACAGAATATGAATAAAAAAACACAAGAGTCTAAAACAAAGATCATCATAAACTCTGTGCAATGACTAGAAGGAAAGATGCTTAAAACAACCACATTATGCAACCTGCATTCAAGAATCCCACAAAATATAGGATACATTAAATATAAAAAAAGTTTTCATACTGCAGCCCGGAATGAGATATGCATAACTTAGAAACAAATTTAAAATGTCTTTTGTACTGGATCAGAAGGTTGTCAGTACTTTGTGCACACCAGGTATATGGATTCATGTTCTAATATTGACCCTGCATTGCAGTTTGGGTGACTCCTGTATTTCTGAAGGGCCATCCTTTAGAGGAAATATTAAATCACAGTCTCATCTGTATGGCTTGATGGGAATCTAGGAGCGTGTTAAGAAGCCTGTCACATTTCCTAAAAGCCATAAGAGTTTTTTATTTAGATATTTACACATTTAACACATTTTACATATTTCTAATATCATATACATTATTTACAACTGTAACTTCTTTCTCTTTACCCCCCATTGTTTTTGTTATCAAACTTATACTCACTTAGATTCTTTATTATGCAGTTTATTACATTGCAAACTGTCTTCTTAATTTCTTGTTTTCTCTGCATTATGCAATTTAGACAATACTAACCATATTTACCCCATGTAAACGTTGATTATATTTTCCAAAAACTCTGTTTTACATTTTGAAAACACACATTTAAACATTTTCTTCTACATCATAAAATGTACTACCTTTTTCGTCAGATCTCTTATTTAGCATGTGCTTTTTTGCCCCTTCTCCCTACTGATCATTCATTCCTTTCCCAGAAAATCGGTCCATCGAAGCCCTATCATCATAGCAAGGATAAGGGGGCACTGAACATCATGTAACGTAGGAGTTATGGATGGTTTGACATGTTTACACTTTGACTCCCTAATCCCAGTGCATATATCCCATAAAATGCCAACATTTGTTGTGGGCTAGGCTTGTAAATGCCCTCGGGCAGATAGCCTAGTATGAACCTATGAACCTATGAACCTATTTGTTGTGCACTGGGTGTGTCAATGACAGCATCTCACTTACTTCTGCAGGTGATGTAACCCCCAAGACTGCTCTACATGCCTCAAAACCAACATTCCCACATAATCACGGATCTTCATCAGAGATTCCACTGCAGGAACAAGCACCCAGAATAAATATACTCTTCCCCTTAACCCCAAACAGTGAGGAGCTAAAAAAAACACGTCTCTCTTCCCACCCACTCAAATCTGTGCTTATTACTAAATCGATTTGTTACTAACCTCTACAAAAATCACAAAATGACTGTGTTTGTTTAAAATTTTGATGCCTCTCACTTACAGCTTTTCTTTTCTTCCATGTCCTAAATAATCACTATCCAATAAAACCCATCCATAACACCTATAGAACCCTTCTTTTCAGTTCTTGGGTTTATTTTCTGTATTCAACTTCCACAACATATTTTCTTATATTACGAATAATCATTCCTCATCTAACTTTCTTCACTCATTGTGTTTTATGTTATGTCAATACTCTTCACAATTCCTAACAGTAATTTACTTATCAATACATCTTTAGCCAACATTATTTTATTCAAGACCCATAATAAATGCAACAGTGTCAAATGAACCACTGAATTTAACAACCCCAAACTTCTGTTTTTGCCATTTTGAAACTCCCTCTTAAGAGTTTCTGTTTCTGAAAGTAGCATATTCTCAGTCTTCCAGTATATATAGTTTTCCCCAAATGCTTCATATTTTATTTCTATTAAAGGCTCTTTCTGTTATCTATTTACCACTTTTTTCACACTTCATCTGTAACACTAATGCTTCTGTTTGTGAAAAACATGCCCCTCCAGTTTTAACCTTATTCTTTATTCTTTTCTTTATTTAATTTTAAGTTTACAATTCTTAACTGAATGACCACCATTTTATATCTATTTAACTCATTCTTTAACGTTAATAATATAATTTGCATCTAGTAGAGGATGAACCCCTTCCATAATAATTCATCTAGCTGTTTATAGTTTTTAGTACAACTTTCAATGGCTGTATTCTTTATCAACATAAAGACTGTAGCACTCATATGCAATCTTTGTCAGACTTCTTTTTTATCCAATTTCTGTCTTTAACTATTATTAATCAAAGCTTTCCTCCACATATCCACATCCTTTCATAACCTTTTCTCCAACATCATAATTTTCCATGCTTAGGCATCCATTCATCCATCCACACATGCACAGGCCATGCAGAGTCATGACAGACACAATTAAAGCAATATATCAGTTTTGCCTTTTGCTCCCTTATTACACCATCTGTGAGTTATTCTGTTGTAACCAACATGCCCTTTGCTTTTTTGTCTATACCATAAATGCCATCCTCTATTACAATAATTAAATAAACAAATCTCTTTTACAATGCTCACATTAGTATTGACATAACATAAGATGCAAATTATATCTGTTTTTATGTCTTCCACACAAAAGGTATTATAAATAAAACAAAATAAATAAAACAAAATCCACGTCAGCAGAACCAGCAGCAAAGAGTCCAATATTAAGTGTTTTATTAACATCCACTTTTCGTTCAAGAAAACTGAACTTCTTCAGACAGACATCAAAAGGTAACAAAATGTAAAAAAAAACTCCTTAAATACACAATTAACAACACATGGTACATTTGAATGGACCAACCAAACTCGCTGACATCAATATGTGGGGATCTCAAAGCTTCTTAAAGTGCTACTGCATACAAAAGTCAGATCTTTACAAATTGTGTTTTAAAATCAAACAACTGACTAGAATGAAATAAAAATTGTCAATGAAAATGTGTCAAAACATAAAATGTTTAAAACCAAGAAAAACTAAACATAATAAATGGAACCGATTTGATAACGAAGAGTAAGAAGTAAAACATAAAATATAATAATAAGTCATAAATGAAGAATGAAAATTAAAAAAAAAAAAATAATAATAATAAAATTACCTCTGCATACTTCTAAGTTTCAAAATGCAAGCTAAACTCACTCTGTCGTTGAGACCTGGAGGTCTATATGAACAGAGTTTCAGCTGCCAAATCACTTCTAGGCACTCTAATAATAGTTGGAAAGGACCCCCCCTGATGTCAAAGGGAACCTGTCTTAACACCCTAAAAGTAAAACTATGCTGAGGGTGGTCATTAACATGTTTCGCCAAAGCGTTTTCACACTTATTTTTCCTAATACACATTTTCATTGACAATTTTTATTTCATTTTGGTCAGTTGTTTGATTTTAAAACACAATTTGTAAAGATCTGACTTTAATATGCAGTATTACTTTAAGAAGCTTTGAGATCAGCTTTTTCCCACATATTGATGTCAGCGAGTTTGGTTGGTCCATTTAAATGTACCATGTGTTGTTAATTGTGTATTTAAGGAGTTTTTTTTACATTTGTTACCTTTTGATGTCTGTCTAAAGAAGTTCAGTTTTCTTGAACGAAAAGTGGATGTTAATAAAACACTTAATATTGGACTCTTTGCTGCTGGTTCTGCTGACGTGGATTTTGTTTTATTTATTTTAGTTTGTTTCAACTTTTGTTGACACTAAAGGTATTCCTCCAGTTCAAATGGCTTCCTCGTTTATTCCATGACTAAATCCTTCATTCACAGGCATCACAATACATTCCTTCTCTTCCTTTCCCATCATTTTAAAAAGGAATTCCCAATACTATTTCTAGTGAACTACTGTCTCTTACTTCTTCAGTATTTTATCTTTGTATGATACGGTTTCTTTTTGCAGCTTTAGTCTTTTTACTAATTCAGGTTTAATGCCATACTTCATTTTTACCTTTTCTCATTTTTCAGCATACATCTTTCTTACACATTTATAATGCAATCTTAGTTATTTTACACATATTTCTTCCTCTATCTACATTTTCCAGTTCTTTTACTTTACACTCATCCTACTTATCTTGCTATATGAAAAAGATGTAACCTCTGTTTCCTTTTCAGGAAAGGAAGTTTTGTCTACATAATATTTTTTTTACAAAAAAACTTAAGTCTATTATTTCTTTCTTTACAGAGTTCACAGTTTTCCTTCTTGTTAAAACCAAACTCCTCTGCTCTATGAACTGGTCAAAGTCTTCTACCAATATCTTGTTTATTTTCTCTCCTCGAGTCATTCTTTTTCTACTTCCATATACACACTTTCCCATATTTCTTCTTAAATATTCTCCACCATTTCATCCAGGTGTCATACAAAGATGCCATATTAATAGGTTCATCCTAGAACCATTTTCTCTCTCTTTGTTAATTCTCCTTTCCCTTATTTATACTTCCCCAGAAGTGGCCTCAAATGTCAGACTATCAGAATATACAGTTATATCTACTTAACACCAACTGTTTCCAAACCTTCTGAAAACAAGAAATGATTTATTTCAGCTTTAAACGTGTTCCTCATCTGTCCTTCCTCACATGATAGGTCACATTTTAGAAATTCCTTACATTTAACATCATCTAAACCTTTATTAGCGTTTTTTTTTCAAGCTGCAGTTAAAATCTCATAGTAATGCATCTATGCTTACTACTCCATACTAGTATTTCCTTAATCATTCCAATCTCTCGGTTAAAACAATTAATATTACAAGCATTTGGCACAGCCTTAAGTCCATTACTTATTTTCTCCTCACTTTCCCTATTATCACAGCCACATATTTTATATAATTTTTTTTAGCTTTACTATTACTTCATAACATTCATCAAATTCAAAGTTCCTCCCTTTCCCTATAACCTCTGAAACTGAACCCCTTTATATATGGTTTAAAAATAAAACATCTATTAAAAAAATAAAATATCTAGTAAAAAAATAAAATATCATATTCAACACTCTTACACCCACCCAATACCACAAATGCTTTAAGATCTCCCTTAGTGCCGGTCACACTGACTGAGTGAAACTGTAACACTAACTTTTTACTTTTTGTCTTAGTAACTGTTATATTTTCGTCTTCCTCTTTCTCCTAAAGTACTCTTTTTCTCAACAGTCCTTTTCCTATCTTTTAGGACATCTTCAAAACTTTCATTAGTCTCACAATAATCTAATCGTACAAAAATATTTTAATTTAATTAGCAGTTATTATGTATCATGGGTAGACTTAAGCAATGTTTCAGTATCTTTTCATGTACAATTTACATTTTCATTTTGTTTTGGAGTACTTACAGTGTTACTATTTTCAGTTGTTTACCTGATAAATATTCCGTCTTACTGTCAATAATTTTAGTGGTTTACCTGATAAATATTCCGTCTTACTGTCAATAATTTTAGTGATGAAAATTTACCTATCACTATGGACGAACAATCTCCCACAGTTTCTCCAACTAGCTTGGTTGACATTGGGATACTGAGGCAGTGTTACAACTATTTCATGTTCACAGACAATCCTCTACTCCTAGTACACACAAACACAATGTGCGAGAGATGCAACTATATTAAAAACCTTGAATCCATGATCCCTCACACATCAGTCAGTACATATGACAATCAGCAGGTTGCCAGCATGCACACCTCACCCCATACTCCATTCAAAACCACATCATACATACCTGCATATGTGGAGGTCCTCACCTGAAATATACCTTAACATCAGATACCTTCCAAACAGAAACACAAGCACTTTACACATAATATTCCTCTGCAGAACACATTACACAATAGCTCACACACCAGTGTTTCACTGGTCAAACACTTAAGGCAAAACACAACATCAAACATATTAGTCATAGGTGATTTCATTGTGAGACTCACTGATGTCCCTCTCACCAGGCTGGATAAGGAAAAGGTCATAGTCAACTGTCTGTCAGGTGCCAGGACATGCCACATCACACATATACTCAAGTTTCTCAGTAACAGGTACTGTTATGACTCTGTTATAGTCCCATGTTGCTGTGAACAATGTGAGATGTACCTCTCTGGACTATATGACGAGAGACATGACTGATCTCTCAGGCATGTATATCCCTAGCCTTAAGCAGCATTTTACCTTCACCTAGGATGATACCTCAATTCAAACAAAAAATGATTGACTTTAACAATTGGCTGAGCTTCTGGTGTCATTCTAAGGAGATGATGCTTTGCCAGAAATGGTCATCTGTCACCCTGGGATTTCAGCTACTAGCTATGGCTCTTGCCACCCCATAGTGCCTTTTTAGGCAGTGTCTCAAGAACAAATATCTCAATGTAAAAACTCCATCTGGAAACAACCTCATTGTTATGCTGCTAAATGCTAGGAGTCTCAACATGAAACTGCACTTACTGGAAGCTGGTTAAACAGTACAACTCACTGGAAGCACTTCAGGTGCAATTAACTGTTAGTAAGACACTGAATCAAGTGATTGCCAGCTACAGGACCCCCTCCATGAATCAGGAGGCCTACTCTGCCTATTTGCAGGACCCCCTCTATGAATCAGGACACCTACTCTACCTATATGGATCTACTTAAGTTATCAAAATACATCCAAACATCATGGTTTTGGGCGACTATAACTACCTATCCATTGTCTAAGTAAATTATTCACTGAAGTTCCCCGACTGGGAATCGAACCCACTCTGTGGTGGTGAAAGTGCCAAATCCTAACCAATAGACTACCAGGGATCCCCACATGCTCAAACTCATTTGCCCAAAGGTTCATAGACTTCCTTAACTCCAATGTCCGAGACCAGCTGGTTGACACCCCCAAAAGGGATGCCAATATCCTGGATCTGGTGCTCACCAATATGGCAGCCACCGTAGCACCCCACCACTTTGAGGTCCTCCCTGGTGAGATATGAATACAGATTGGCCTCATTCGAAGTAACTATCAAACCCTAATCCCACCCCAGCAGCAAGTAAATAAAAAAACTTCTCCAGAAGAGATTATAACCTCTTACGGGATGGTATAAACAGCTTCACTGCACCTCCTTCCTCAGATGGAACTGGCAACTATGCAGAGCTCTACAGTGAAGCTTTATACAAACACTTGTATCAATGCAATGACTCTGCCTTACCTGACAGGACCAAAACAAGCTCCTCAGGCCTAATAAGAGAGGAGTACAGAGAGGTAATGATGTTCTTTTTTCTGGAGGCAATCCCTTTACTTATGAGATGAACCAAGTAAAAGGGTTTTCTGACCACTGCTGCCACATGATGGTCAAATGTGGCACTAACTACTTATGTTTGCATCTTCCCATCTAAGTATGAATGAGATTTCTGAAATTACTCCGGGTCCAGGTTACAGTGGGTAAGACCCCCATTCAAGTCCTAGCCAGCTACAGATTCCCCTCCATGGGTCACGACACCCATGAAGCCTACTTAACCAAACTGAAGACAATCCAAATTTTACTGAACACACTGGTCATTGGGGATTTCAATTATCCCACCATCAACTGGGAAACCTACTCTAGCCCAAACTCGCTAGTACTAATGTTCCTTGATTTTGTAAATTCAAATGCCCTGGAGCATAATATTTGTAAATATATTCAACAAGACTATGAAACAGATACCCCATCCAGAAAGCCACTGCAAAACAAAATAATAATGTTTTAGCTTACCATAATGTTAAACATGCCAGCACCCCACTGCACTAGCCATGTTACTTCTACACAGAAAGCTGCACTCTAGACTTAACACAGTGAAACTAGGCATGCATAGACAAGTGAGGCAACATACAACTTTAAGTTATGACTAAAAAACTGAAAAGTTTTACCACACAGCAGCAAGTGACCAGAGATTATACCATCAACAAAATAAGAACTGGGTCAAACTACTAAAAAGACTTAAGCTATAATGTGTCAGGATAGCCAGGGGAATGAAGGCCACAGGACATGTAAATCATTTAATCAGTGCACAATAACAGCCCAGAGTAAGTTATTAGACAACCAAGTTCATGAGAGTCACTTGAAGAATAAGACAATAACAGTAAACTAACAACTGTCTACCACCCAACCTTTGGGAGCTAAATGAAAGCTGAGGCTGGATCCCAAACTGAATATACAAGCAAGAGCATCCCAGGGAAATGTCTGACTAGTTTTGCATTCCTTAAGGGTAACAGGTCAGACCTTTGAACAAAAGAAGGATGGAAGACTGACTTTGCCCCGCACCCGTGAGCAACCAGGACACTGATACATTAGCGACCCCAAATGAAAACACCCCCAAAGGTCTGAACCAGGTCTGTACTTTGAGCCCAGTGCAACTCCAAGGATGCTATACTGAGACTTGGTGATTAAAACAAGTGAAGAAAGGAAATAAAGAAAGAAAGATGATAGTTGTAACACAGGTTGCAATGTTACAGAAAAATGACGATTACCTACAGCTACTGTATCAAAAACATCATCATTACTGACAAGAGAAAGATTTTAATAAGCAACTACAATTTTTATAAAGTTGTACTAAATAATCCCACATTTACATACATGAGTGTGCTCGATTTAAATATGCTGTTAAAACAGAATATAATTTTCAAGAACATTGTTTATAGAACAACGCAATTAAAGAGACTTTCAGATACGGTGTGTGTAATTACTGCATGAGGGCCCTGTGGTGTTTATCTATATGTATGGTACCAATTAATATTTTAATTATATTATAACTGCAATGGTTTCTATTGCAAGACACTCTGGCTATGATGCAGTTTGGCAAAGTTAAAGAAAGTCATGCCAATGTATATATGAGCATCTATAAGGAATACAAAATACTTCAATCAATGCTCTGTGCAGGCAAACTATGGCATGCCAAATATACAATAGGTTTTTATTCTCTGCAATAGCTCTTTATACTCTGGGCCCAAGGGTGGTGACTATGATACAGATTTAAAGTATAATAAACTAAAGTAGCAGCTTACTATTGGATAAAGGGTCTCTGGTTTAAATACATACATTAGTTTGAGGAGTGCCTTAAAAGGAAGATCGTGGACATGAATTACAATAGTTTTAGATACAAATATAGTGGAAGTTGGTATACAGTTGCATACTGAGGCAATTAATATCATATTTGTGCATTTTTAAATGTGCAGTGTATGTAAGTGGAATGTTATTTAATTTGACATAAAGTTTAAAATTCTATGACAAGTCATTTTTAAAAAGGTGTAAAGATTCAGGTTTTTAAAGGAAAACTCAACCTTAGAACTAAAAAAAAATCTATTTTTCAGTCTCTGTTTTCTGAGATATTTTAATACCTCAAAATCACTCTGACTGCTTCATACAGAATTTTAATACGTTTTCTGCAAAATAGCTGTCAATGGTGCTTGACATAGCAACGTGATCTTAGCTTTCTTCAAGCCTTTCTCTTTCCCATAATCCACTTCACGTCTGCTTTATATGAGTCATGCTAGACATAAGGAAGTAGTGGTGTATTCCCATGCCACTGACATATAATGGGATTAGTGCCAGCCAATGTCATCTAATATACCTTCTGTAACAGGACTGTTTCTTTTATTTCATGAATGGCCCTCATTTGTGTGTGTCTCAGGCAGGGTTGCCAGATGTCTCTATTTCAGCGGACTGTCCCAGGATCAGCAGCCAATCCAGAGTCACGCAATGCCAGTTAAAATCCTGGTGAAACAGCCTCCACTTTGTTTTTTGTTTGATTGGCCTGTATGCAGGTATACGAGCCAATCAAAAAATTGCAAAGTGGAGCCATTTCTGTTTAATGTGGAACTGCCTGATGTTCCACAATGAACAGAAGAGGCTCCGTGATGTGTGATTTTTTGGTTGGTTCATATATCGGCATACGGGCTCAAAAATCTCAAAGCAGAGCTACTTCTGTTTAATGAGGAACTGTCTGATGTTCTGGATTAAAGACCTTTTTTTTTTGTCTTCCCTTAGCATGAAGGACCTTTTTTTTTGGTCCCTACCTGTCCCTTTACAAATCTGGCAACCCTGGTCTTAGGGCTTGTTTTATAGTATACTATGGAATTATATAGCTGCAACTAGAACAGGTGCTAAACTGCAGGTCTTTCTTTAAAGTATCTTTTCATGGTAACTTTTTGTAGTCCAAGATGAATTGAAAACCCTCCCCCTATGCTTCGGTAAATGTGCTGATATTTATTTTTTATTTTATTTATTTTACATTTGTTGACCGGGCTAGTCTAACTGGATATATGTCCATTTTCAGTAGAGGCCCGGGAAGATAAGCTCCAAGACATAAACAAACACATACAACTACAAGGGGGAAAAAAAAAAAATATATATATATATATATATATATATATATATATATATATATATATATATATATATATAGGTTCATAGGTTTATACTAGGCTATCTGCCCTAAGGCATTTATAAGCCTAGCCCAAATTTTTGTGGCTTACGCCACCCCTTATATGAAAAAATACTGTGCCCATTAGTTTGTTGTGCCTCTGTCCAGCAGTGACACAGAGATGATTCCCGGGGTAAACCTACGATCTCCCATCCACAGGTCTAGATTTCTCTTGAAAAGAGTCAGCGAGGTGCTCTGCCTCACATGGACCGGGATTTTATTCCACAGCATAGGGAGTCTCTGAGTGATAAATCTATCCCTCCAGCACGTCCTATTTATATCCGTGCTAAGGTTTTAAGTCGCTTGCTCTAGTGGTTTTGGTGGATTTGGATTTTTTGAGGTGGAGCATGTCCATTAATTCCGGGTTGGACATGGCCTTGTATGTCAGGCACATGTCACCTCTGAGCAGACGGTATGCGACTGAATAGAGCTGGAGTTTCTTCAATCTGGCAGCATATGACAGATTTTGGAGTCCCTTTATCCTTTTGGTGAGGAACTTTTGGGGTCTCTCCAATTGCTGCAGATGTCGGGTGAGATACATCCCGAATGGGGCATTGTACTCGATCATTGGTCTGATAAGTGAAGAGTACAGGGGAACAATGACCTCACTAGATCTGGATGTGAATCCCTTCATGATCAGGTGGGCAATGTAGAAGGTCTTTCTAACCACTTTAGCAATGTGAGTGTCAAAAGAAAGGCCACTGTCAACCTGGGTCCCCAGGTCCCTGATAACCTCTTCTGTGCTTAGTGGATTGCCACCTATATGGTAGCTTGGGGTTACCTTGTTTTTCCCGAAGGGTATGACTATACATTTTTGGCGTTAACTTCAGGCCATGGCTCTGGCACCAGCTATCTGTTTCCGTGAGTCCCTTCTGAAGGATATCCGTGTCTGATGCACTTTCCACTATGGCCCAGTTTGCAGTCGTCTGCAAACTTTGTCAGCCAAAGTCTTCCTATGTTGGCCTGTACTTCTGAGAAGTAGATGCCAAACAATAGGGGGCCAAGGACCGAGCCCTGTGGGACACCACTTGTGACCGGCTTGGAGTCTGACACAGCGCCAGCAACTCTAACCCTGTGGGTTCTGTCCTTAAGCCAGTTTGCAACCCATCTTGTGACATATGGGTTTACATTTAAGCTGGTAAGTTTTTCTACAATACCCGAGTGGGGTATTGTGTCGAAAGCCTTTGCAAGGTCAAGGTAGGCTGTATGGACTGCCTTTCCTCATCAATGGCCTTGGTGACTGTTTCGAAGAAGTCGACCAAGTTCAAAAGGCATGATCTTCCCTTAACAAAGCCAAACTGGGTCGGGTCCAATGTCTGCAAGTCCCCTATATCTTTGTTTATGAGCTCCATTATGATCCTCTCCATAGCTTTGCAGACTAGACTTGTTAAGCTTATGGGCGGTAATTACCAGGGTCCAGAGGTGCCGCCTTTGTGGAGTGGGACAACAGTTGCCGTACGCCACTCCTTGGGCACGTATCCTGTGGTAAGGCTGAGATTAAACAGCTGCCTTATGTGCGGGTTTAATTCCTCATTTAGCTCGTGTAGCACACAGCCGGGGACACCATCCGGTCCCATTGATGCTGTGTTTTTAGCTTTAGAGAGAGCAGCTTTCACCTGCGCATTTGAGATGTCCGGGAGGCTACACTGGCTGGGATAGTTATCTCTCCTTTAGGGGAGAGGGGTGAAGTTTGCACTGAACCTGTCTGCCAGTATGTTGGCAATGTCTGTGGGTTCAGTGATTTTTGTATCATTTTGGACTAATTCTGAGCATATCTGGGAGTTTCCACCCAGGTTCCTAACATAGCTGAAAAAGGCCTTATGATTGTCCTTTGAATCCATGGCAATTTTTCTCTCAAAATTGGCCTTAGTTGATTTTATGAGTGCTCGTATTTTTTACTAATAATGATCAGGGGTGACTTCCCTTTTATGGATTTTGTTCTATCATGTAATAGCTTTCTCCTCTTATTGTAAAGTTTGTTAATGGCTGGGGTCCACCAGACTGGACGCTTGCCCTTTGTGGAAAGAGTCTTGGTTTTATTTGGGATTGCCTGATCCATGCAGTCCTGGAGGTGTTCATAGAAGGCATTTGTAAGGGCTTCCGCAGCTTGGGTTGTGGTTTCCACTGGCTCAGGGGCCTTGAAGGATACCACACCAGTCTTGAGTAGTGTGAAGTTTGCTTTAGAGAAGTTCTTCACTATGGTCTTTTTTGTTTGGGGTGGGGGCAGGATGTGGATTTCCAGTGAGATTAGTTTATGATCAGATCTCACCAATGAGGGATATACTTCCGGTGTGGAGCATTTTGTCCCCATGTTTGTGACAATGAGATCTAGTATATTTTCTCCTCTCGTGGGAACAGTGACTAGCTGTTCCATGGCATTTGAATTTATGAACTCCAGGAACCATTGGGCTAGAAAGTTAGGGCTTGAGTAATGTTCCCAGTCTATATTCGACCTATATATTCGATATATTCGATATATATATATATATATATATATACACACACACACACATACACATACACACACACACACACACACACACACACACACACACACACACACACACACACACACACACACACACACACAACAGTAACATATGTAGTACAGCATACAGGTTAGCATAGGATATTCAGTGAGGGCAAGAGTCATAACAATGCATTTCACAGGTACAATGCATTATATAGGTAAAGTCAATAGTAAAAAAGAAGTTAATTTTGTAGTGATATTGATAAAGTATTTACTTAAAAAACAGTATCCACAGAGCATAGAAATAATGTAATATAGACAGAGATGACAAAAAATAGTAATAGGAAGGTATAACAGTAGGTGAGAAGTAATGGATAGGGAAAGCCAAGTTTAAAAAGATAGATGACTAGTCAGGTTTAGTGCAAGGGCATAGCCAGTATGTTTTGAGGTAAAGTTTAAGTCTGTTTTTGAAGAGTGGTAAAGAGGTGAGTGAGGAGAGGTCACTGGGAAGAAGATTCCAGGATTGTCCAACAGCATTAGAGAAGAGAGAATCCCCAGCCCTGTTGTTAGGTTTAGAGGTGTGTACAAGCAGTTTGTCTGCTGATCTTAAGAACCTCAGATTTTTATAGGGGGTGATGAGGGTAAATAAAATTGTAGTATTGGAACGGTTATAAAGAATGTTACAGGGAATGGTTAGTTGGTGGAATTTAATCAGGTTTTGTAGTTCCAGCCATCCTAGATGCTTTAAGTTTATGCAATGATGGGTTCTATATGGGTTACCTGTGGCAAATCTGGCAATGTTTTAGTATGACACTTCCAATTTACTGAAGTTATTCTTGGATAGATTAGTTAAAATGGGTAAGGCATAGAGGAGTGTAGAGATTAGATGAGTGTGAGCTATTGTAGTTTTGGCTGCAGGAGAAAGGAAGGGTGTAATCCTATAGAGAGTGCCAAGTTTTTTTGTTGACAGCCTTTATAGCATTGTTGATATGGATGTCGAAGTTCAGATTATTGTCGATGGTGATATCAAGTAATTTGGTGGTAGGATCAAGGGATATTATAGTACCATTGGTGGATGTCACAAAAAGACATTAATTAAGAGATGACGACTTTTGAGTAGGATTGAAGAGGACGAGTTTGTTTTTTTTGGGTTCAAAAGAAGACAGCGCGGTGTGAACCATTGCTCAACTGTGTTAAATACCTTCTGAGTAAAAGAGTGAAGGTCTTGGATGGAAGTAGCTGAACATATCAGTGTGGAGTCAGCATACTGTATGCATGTGGCTTCGGGGATGGCAAGATGAAGGTCGTTAATAAATATGGAGAAGAGGAGAGGTCCTAGTATTGACCCCTGAGGGACACCTAGGGTAACGGGTAGGTGGGTTGATAGTGTTATGCCATAATACTGCCTGCTGTTGTTTATCAAGGTAGGACTGGAACCATTTGAAGGAAAGAGGGTCTAATGATAGAGATTGTAGTAGGTTTATGAGAATCTGGTGATGTACCATGTCAAATGCTTTAGACAGGTCGATAAATAAAGCAGAAGAAAGATAATTATGGTTGTGGTTACTGTTAATGCAATCAGTAAAGGAAAGGAGGGCAGTGGTAGTGCTGTGTGATGGTCTGAAGCCATGCTGACAGTTGGAAAGTAAGTTATTATCAATTAAGTGGTTGAGTAATTGCCTGTGGATACATTTCTCCATGATCTTAGCTAAAGAAGAAAGTAGGGCAATGGGGCGGTAGTTTGAGAGCTCAGTGGAGTGTCCACCTTTATGGAGGGGGATAATGTGGGAGACTTTCCATAAGGTAGGGATGTGACCTTCGGTAATGGTTCTATTGATCAGTATGGAAATGGAGTAGGCAATAGCTTTGGCTGATAACTGTAGATATTCAGAAGGTAGTTGGTCTGCTGAGGGAGAGCATGGTTTCAGTTTATTTAAAAGGTTTAGAATATATGCGGTTGGGACAGGTTTGAATTGAAAAGGAAGGGTGGGGTTGAAGTACAGGAAGGTAGAGTGAAGGTATTAGGTGATAGTTGACTAGCTAGTGTATGGATAGCATCTGTAAAGAAGGTATTGAGGGTATTAGCTGTATGGATGGGATTTTCCTGGTCAGTATTCTGAGGGTTGGGAGTAGTAGATTGCCCTGGGTGGAATAGTTGGTTAATGCTTGCCCAGAATTTTTGTGGGTTGTTATGATTGGGTTGTTGGAATTGTAGGTAGTAGTTCTGTTTATCAGAAAGTATAGCTTTCTTAGTGTCATTTCTTAGCATTCTAAAGGTTTGTTGGTCTACAGGGTTTTTAGTCATTCTCCATTTGTTCCAATATTTATTTCTGAGATGAATTTTGGTGTTATGTTTCATTAGAAAGCCATGGGGCAAAATTGGTTTTAATTCTAATGGATCTGGTTGGAGCATGGTGGTTAAGAATGGTGAGGAAGGTAGAATTGAAGTAATTAATGGCTTCATCTAAAGGGATGTGTCTTAAGGGAACCCAATTGCATGCTCTTAGTTCCATTTGGAATAGATCAGGGTTAAATTTTTTTTGGATCTGATATTTCTAATAGAGGGTGGGATTAAGTATTAGTTTTATGCCTGATGATGTAGGTAAGTGAGTGGTCACTTATATCATCAGGGAGGGTTCCAGAATTATAGATGTGAGCATGATTTTTGTAAGAATCCAGTCTAATGTGCTTTCTTTCTTGTTAGGGTTATTTATTCCGGTAGGGGAGGTAATAGTTTGAGAAAAAGCATATAGGTTAATGTGGGTGGTAGGGAAGCTGCTACAAAAGGAGTTCCAATCTATGTTTATATCACCTAGGATTATGGTTTCTTGGGGTAGGTGTTGGGATAGCCAGCAAAGGTTAATTTCAATGGTGTTTTTGTTGTTTCCAGAAGGTAGATACATACAAATAATATAGATCGATTTGGCATTGTTAAGTTCAAGTTTAGATACGAGAATCTCAGCATTGGAAGCTAGAGGTAGATTACAGTTGTATGTGGTTAGCTTTAAGCCAGATTTAAATAGAATAGCAACCCCACCGCCCTTCTTGGCTACTCGATCAATTCTTAGGATATTATATCCAGGTGGGATAATTTCATTGTCTTTGATAACAGGTTTTAGCCATGTTTCTGTTAGGCAGATAATGTCAAAGGAGTAGAATTCTAATAGAGCTTGGAGTTGGGTTACTTTGTTGTTAATGCTACGTATATTAAGACAAGCTAGTAGGAGAGAGTTAGATGGTCTAGTAAGAGGATAATTAGTAAACTGATTATGGTTATGTAGAGTGATAGGAGTTGTTGTTGGGCCAGGATTAGGGTGTATATCACCATCCTTTAATGAGAGGAGTAATCCTAGATAGTTAGGGTTAGGGAACCTACTGTACAGAACTAGCACTCTTCTGATTTGTAGTGTGTTATATTTAATGTGTAGTATTATATGATATTTGGCAAGTAGGTAGCTGGGTGAGCATGTTATGTTTGCATGGTTAAGCAGGACTGGTACAGCTGGAGTGCTGGTTTGTTGATTGGGGTAATTGAGGATGGAGTGGGTGCTCATAGGAGGAGAGTAAGTAGACAAAGGATAAAAGTGGAAGTGGTAAAAGAATGAAATAGAGTAAGACATAAATAGTGTGGGTGGCTTAGGCATTGGACAGGATTAGTTATTGGATTTATGTATGTGGCTATGCAGTATGTAGGGTGAGAGTGTGTGAAGGTAGGAGGGTGCGGTGAGATTGGAGGGGAGTGGTAAGAGATGAGAGATAAATGAGAAGATGTCCAATGGGAATTGTGTAGAGAGTTATGGGAAAAGGAGGAGGTGTGGCTAGTAAGTATAAGAGTAGGACCCCTGGGGGTGGGTGGGAATTGGGGGTAGGGCTCGTGGAGCTGGTAGAGACAGAGACTGGATCAGTTGTAGAAGACAATCAGCAGAACTGATCTGTTAAGGTAAGTTTGAAAAGTCAGATATGGTAAAGGCTAGTGAGAAGTACACTCCCACTACACTCTCACAAAGTCCTCTTGAGTACCTTGTTCCCTATTGGCCCTTTTTTTTTTCAATTATAAAGGAATTCCAATACTATTCTAGCATGTCCAAAGGTCAGTTGTCAATCTTCTCTCCGGTCCAGCTGGTGAATCTCGGAATCCTGAGGCAATGTTACAACTGCCTCATGTACACAGACAACCCTCTCCTCCTCCCAACAAATTCCAACACATGTGAGAGATGCATCCATATAGCCAAACTGGAGGCTAAGCTCTCTCAACTCAGTACTGGTGTAACCAGTCAGGAGGAGAAGGAAACCACACTCAGTACAATTCCAGTCTCACATAGACCTACCACGACAGCAAACCAAACACATAAACACGCAAAAACATACTCGGAGGCTCTAAATAAAAATCTGCCTAAGCAGCAGAGACCTCCAAAGCAGACACCCAAGCAACCGCTACCCCAAAACAAAACACGTGCAACACATAGCTCACAAAGCCAGTGTGCCGAACAGTCACAGCCCTTAAGGCTAAACAACACACCTGATACACTTGCAGTAGGTGACTCTATCGTCAGGCACACTGACGTCCCGCTCACCAGGCTGAACAAGGAGAAGGTCACGTTGAGCTGCCTGTCGGGCGCTATGATCCACCACATAACACAAGCACTCAGGTCAAAGTACAAATATGACTCAATCATTGTCCATGCTGGTGTGAATGACCTGAGACGTACCTCCCTGGACTAGATGAAAAGAGACAGAGGAGCTCTCTGAGCATGTGGCCCAGGCCGGTATGACCCTGACTTTGAGTAGCATCTTACTCTCACCAAGAATGATGCCACAATATGAAGACAAGATGATCAATTTCAACAATTGGCTTAAGTATTGGTGTCATTCAAAGGGGATCCAATGCCTGTCAGCCTGGGATGACATGCTCGACAAGCCACGATGCTTCGCTAGGGACGGCTTGCACCTGTCACTCCTGGGCTTTCGGATATTGGCAAAGGCTCTTGCTACCCCCCATAGAGCCTTTTTTAGGCAAGGCTCAAAAGACAAACCCACCTCCATAGGTATCACAAGGGATAAG
This sequence comes from Protopterus annectens, assembly GCF_019279795.1. Classification (NCBI taxonomy): domain Eukaryota; kingdom Metazoa; phylum Chordata; order Ceratodontiformes; family Protopteridae; genus Protopterus; species Protopterus annectens. The sequence continues at coordinate 1,662,929,797 of NC_056744.1, read as the reverse complement.
AAACTAAGAGTAATGCTACTCAACGCCAGAAGTCTAAACCTCAAGATGCATGCACTCGAAACTCTCCTTAGCATGGATAACATCGATATCTGTGCAGTAACAGAAACCTAGTTCAAGGCTCCCGAGAGCACCCCAGCACTACCAGGTTATACCTCATACCATGCTTTTCTGCCCCAAAACTTGGACCGACCCACAAAAGGAGGGGGTATATCAATATTCGTCAAAGATACCCACACCTCCAGCTTGGTGGCACAGCACAAAGCATCAGAGACTATCCATGTGCAACTAACAGTGGGTAAAACTGCCTTCCAGTTTATAGCCTGTTACAGACCACCCTCCCTAACCCAGGAACCCCACTCAGCCTTCCTGAGAACACTGGAAAATATGAAGGTCTCTCCAAACACCATTATATTGGGCTACTTCAACTACCCAAACATAGACTGGGAGCATTACTCTAGCTCCAACACCCTAGCCCAAAGGTTCCTAGAATTTATAAACTCAAATGCTGTGGAACAACTTGTTACCACTCCCACAAGAAGGGAAAACATACTGGACCTGATCATCACCAACATGGGGACTCTATGCTCCAGACCAGAAGTGCATCCCTCACTGGTAAGATCAGACCATAAACTAACCTCACTGGATATTCACTTCCCAACACCACCCCCTGCCCAGAAAACCACAGTGAAAAACTTCTCTAAAGCGAATTTCACACTCCTCAAAACCAAGGTGGAATCCTTCAAAGCCCCCGGGCCTGTGGAAAATACGGCCCAGACCGCAGAATCCTTTATAAACGCATTCTATGAACACCTTCAGGAATGCATGGATCATGAGATCCCAAATAAAACCAAGACCCAATCCTCCAAAGGCAGACGTCCTGTCTGGTGGACCCCAGCCATAAACAAACTATACAATAGAAGGAGGAAGCTACTAAATGATAGAGTAAAATTCCAAAAAGGGAAGGCATCTCTGATCAGTATTAGCAAAAAACTACGGGCACTCATAAAATCATCTAAGGCCAGCTTCGAGAGAAAACTTGCACAGGACACTAAGGATAATCACAAGGCTTTCTTTAGTTATGTTAGGAACCTGGGTGGTAATTCCCAGATATGCTCAGAATTAGTCCAAAATGACAAAAAATACACCGAACCCACAGACATTGCCAACATCCTAGTTGACAGGTTCAGCGCAAACTCCCCCCCCCCCACCAAAAGGGCAAATATCTATCCCAGCAGAGTGCTGGCCCCCTGACAGCTCAGATGCTCAGGTAAGAGCCGCCTCTCCAAAGCAAAAACACAGCATCAATGGGACCAGACGGTGTCCCGGGCTGCATCCTACATGAACTCCAAGAAGAGCTAAACCCAAACATAAAACTACTGTTCAATCTCAGCCTTACTACAGGATATGTACCCAAAGAGTGGTGTACAGCAACAGTGGTCCCTCTCCACAAAGGTGGTGCCTCAACAGATCCTGGAAACTATCACCTCATAAGCCTGACTAGCTTGGTCTGCAAAGCTATGGAAAGGATCATCATGGACCTCATAAATAAAGATATTGGGGACCTACATACACTGGATCCTACCCAGTTCGGCTTTGTTAAGGGCAGATCCTGCCTCTTAAACCTGGATGATTTCTTTGAAACAGTCAACAAGGCCATTGACGAGGGGAAGGTGGTCCACACAACCTACCTGGACCTTGCAAAAGCCTTCGATACAATACCCCACTCGGGCATTATAGATAAGCTCACCAGCTTAAATTAAACCCCTATGTCACTAGATGGGTTGCAAACTGGCTCAAGGACAGAACCCACATGGTTAGAATTGCTGGAGCCATGTCAGACTCCAAACCAGTTACAAGTGGCGTCCCACAAGGCTCAATCCTGGGACCTCTCTTGTTCGGTATATATTTCTCGGAGGTACAGGCCAACACGGAAGGACTGTGGCTGACCATGTTCGCAGATGACTGCAAACTGGGCGCCATAATCGACTCTCCAGCCGACACAAGCATCCTCCAAAAGGGCCTCATAGAAACAGACAACTGGTGCCAGAGCCATGGCCTCAAGCTAAATGCCAAAAAATGTATAATCATCCCCTTTGGCAAAAACAAACTGCCCACAAATTACCACATAGGTGGTAATCCATTAAGTACAGAAGAAGTAATTAGGGACCTGGGGACCCAAGTTGATAGCAATCTCTCATTTGACAAACACGTGGCCAAAGTGGTTCGAAAAACATTTTATATAGCCCACCTAATCATGAAGGGATTCACATCTAGATCAGGGGAGGTCATCGTGCCTCTTTACTCATCCCTCATCAGGCCCATAATTGAGTACAATGCCCCTTTTGTGATGTACCTTACCAGACACCTGCAGCAATTGGAAAGACCCCAAAAGTACCTCACCAAGAGGATCAAAGGGCTCAAACAGATGTCATATGCTGCCCGGTTAAATAAACTCCAGCTCTACTCAGTGACATACCGCCTGTTCAGAGGCGATCTGTGCCTGACGTATAAAGCCATGTCCAACCCGGAATTAATGGACATGCTGCACCTCAGAAAATCCAAATTCTATCGAGCTACACGCTCGAGAGATTTGAACCTCAGCACTGAAATAAATAGGACATGCTGGAGGGACAGATTCATAACCCAGAGGCTCCCTTCACTCTGGAATAAAATCCCAGTCCAGGTTAGGCAGAGTCCCTCACTGACTCTCTTCAAGAGGAATCTTGATGAGTGGATGGGAGATCGTAGGTTTACCCCGGGTATCACTTCTGTGTCATTGTTAGACAGAGGCACAGTATACTAACCTCAAAAAAGGGCATAGCAAAATTAATTTAAAATGGGTGGCGAAAGCCAAACACATTCTGGCTAGGCTTATAAATGCCCTAGGGCAGATAGCCTAGTATGAACCTATGAACCTATAAGTGAGCCTAGAAAAGGTAGTAGTAGTAGACAGAAGTAGTAAAAGGGTGAGGGAACTGGATAGCAATGCAGGTACAACAGGGGAAATAAGGTAAGTAGCTATGTAACAGAGAGGATAAGAAGGGGATGTGGCTGGGTAAAGGGTGCCACCTAGTTGACAGGTTTAACATAGCAGGCTGATTAGAGAGGGAGCCAGTTGGAGTACAACAAGGGAAAGATGGGTGCTAGTCAAGAGGAGGTATCTCTAGAGGATGGGGGAGAGAGAGAGATTAATGTATAGAAGAGAGGTAGTGGAGGCTGCTGGCTGCCCTAGCTCAAGACGTATTGTACCACCTGTAGCAGTGGTACACTAGTAGAAAGACAATCGGGCAGAAATTATTCAATACACATAGGTTCATAGGTTCATAGGTTTATACTAGGCTATCTGCCCTAAGGCATTTATAAGCCTAGCCCAAATTTTTGTGGCTTACGCCACCCCTTATATGAAAAAATACTGTGCCCATTAGTTTGTTGTGCCTCTGTCCAGCAGTGACACAGAGATGATTCCCGGGGTAAACCTACGATCTCCCATCCACAGGTCTAGATTTCTCTTGAACAGAGTCAGCGAGGTGCTCTGCCTCACATGGACCGGGATTTTATTCCACAGCATAGGGAGTCTCTGAGTGATAAATCTATCCCTCCAGCACGTCCTATTTATATCCGTGCTAAGGTTTAAGTCACTTGCTCTAGTGGTTTTGGTGGATTTGGATTTTTTGAGGTGGAGCATGTCCATTAATTCCGGGTTGGACATGGCCTTGTATGTCAGGCACATGTCACCTCTGAGCAGACGGTATGCGACTGAATAGAGCTGGAGTTTCTTCAATCTGGCAGCATATGACAGATTTTGGAGTCCCTTTATTTTTTTGGTGAGGAACTTTTGGTGTCTCTCCAATTGCTGCAGATGTCGGGTGAGATACATCCCGAATGGGGCATTGTACTCGATCATTGGTCTGATAAGTGAAGAGTACAGGGGAACAATGACCTCACTAGATCTGGATGTGAATCCCTTCATGATCAGGTGGGCAATGTAGAAGGTCTTTCTAACCACTTCAGCAATGTGAGTGTCAAAAGAAAGGCCACTGTCAACCTGGGTCCCCAGGTCCCTGATAACCTCTTCTGTGCTTAGTGGATTGCCACCTATATGGTAGCTTGGGGTTACCTTGTTTTTCCCGAAGGGTATGACTATACATTTTTTGGCGTTTAACTTCAGGCCATGGCTCTGGCACCAGCTATCTGTTTCCGTGAGTCCCTTCTGAAGGATATCCGTGTCCGATGCACTTTCCACTATGGCGCCCAGTTTGCAGTCGTCTGCAAACTTTGTCAGCCAAAGTCCTCCCATGTTGGCCTGTACTTCTGAGAAGTAGATGCCAAACAATAGGGGGCCAAGGACCGAGCCCTGTGGGACACCACTTGTGACCGGCTTGGAGTCTGACATAGCGCCAGCAACTCTAACCCTGTGGGTTCTGTCCTTAAGCCAGTTTGCAACCCATCTTGTGACATATGGGTTTACATTTAAGCTGGTAAGTTTTTCTACAATACCCGAGTGGGGTATTGTGTCGAAAGCCTAGTATCCTTGATAGAGGGAATGTAGGACAGATAGGGTGTGAGGTGGGTCGATGATAAATGGAGGGGGTCCTTTAGCGTCTTACAGATTAGTGCTGGAAGCACAAGTAGAGCAGGGTAACTTCATACCACAGGGGATTGATGCCAGGAGAGGGAGAAGACAGCAGCCAGGGCTAATCCTGAATCCTAAATTTTAGAAGAATTACAAGAAAAATATTTCCTGACTTTTCTCTGAATGTCACAGACATCTTTGATAGTACTCATCTTAAAATGTATAGTAGTATAAACAAAAAACATTTAAAGTGAATAGCTTAGAATTTCAATACTATGATGCTGCTTATATACATTTCTCAAAAGATGTGACAACTGACTTTGAACTACTGACTGATCTAATCGCTCTGTTTTGCTATGAAAGGCATAGCAACATTGGAAGCAGCTGTGAATCAGTGTAAGTTCTCTTCCTCTCTACAATAAAGACAATGGAAAATAGTTTCACACCTGTCTGTTTTGTTTACAGCAGCTGGAGCTCCTGACTACAAATTTCTTTGTGTGTGTGGTACGTCATGCAAGTGTAGACAAATTCCTCTGCAACTTTTGCGAGAAGCTACGATTAAAAAAAAAAGTAGGTGGTCTTTCCCTTTATTTGATACCAAAGTGAGGAAATGAAAATTTCATAAAGTACAAGCAGGTTTCAAGCACCTACACAGAACTGGAATCATATTATAGTGAGAAAAGCAACCTAAGAGTTGAGTTAAACTGCAGGAGAAGGTGGAGTTTTCCATTAAGGAGTGATGGCTATGGTTGGTTATTTATAATGTATGACTTATTATTCTGCATGTATGTACACAATTTACACACAGACACACTCACAAAATGTTGTTACAGATATATATATATATATATATATATATATATATATATATAGACTGGAAATGAAGGGTGCACATAACAGTAATGAAACCACTACTTCTGCATACTGCAGACACCTGGACAGTGAAGGCACAGAATAAGGGGGTTAATGATGACGGTATACAATTATATCATGAAAGTCTGACTGCAAACAGGAGCAACCTTCACATCACTGAAAAAAGCAACTGCACAATACAGTCACCCACAAATAACTGAACCTCAGATCACAGACCCAAACATAACATTACAGTCCTCAACATTACTAAACTACAGGTGCAGTACACTGATCTTAGACAGCGACAGCTGACACAACACCATGACCCCACCTACAGAATCAGAATAAGGGGGTTAATGATGACGATATACAATTATATCATGAAAGTCTGACTGCAAACAGGAGCAACCTTCACATCACTGAAAAAAGCAACTGCACAATACAGTCAACCACAAATAACTGAACCTCAGCTCACAGACCCAAACACAACATTACAGCCCTCAACATTACTAAACTACAGGTGCAGTACACTCTGTTGAATGTTGTCTTTGTCAACAGTTTACTGCTATCACAATTCATTAAAAGTGCTCCATCACGTGTACAAGCTAATGAAAGGAGGAAAACTGAATGTTTTCTGTAGGGGACGTGCTTGTGATTATGGTAAATTAGATGTTCTGTTAATGAAGAAACTTTCAAATACATAAAGTCTTGGCATTAGAGGTGTGTGTGTGTGTGTGTGTGTGTGTGTGTGTGTGTGTGTGTGTGTGTGTGTGTGTGTGTGTGTGTGTGTGTGTTAGGGATAGAAGGGGACATATTTAGTGTGTTTTGCTGTATGTTAACTGTTGTGTTTAGTGGTACTATTAGAGAAAGGATTTTTTGGTAAGGTATTATACACAGAGTTAGGGACAGTATTTGTGTTAATACATGTGTTAGTACATAGTTTGGTGGTGCGGGGAAGGGCCATCACCTCACCTGCTCATCCTAATATGTCCTAACCCTAATAACTGCCCATACTCCTAATCCCAGACATAACCATTACCTTATGAAAAGCCCTTTACCTAACAATACTATCAATTAGACAAAGTGTTAAAGTTTATCTTTTTGCTTTTTTTTTGGTTGGTAGATCACATAAGGAGACAGTTTTCCTTTACTGACTGGTCCAGTTTTGACCTTACGTTTTCTCTAAGGATATTTCTGACATGGTGCAGTTTCGACCTTATGTTTTCTGTAAGGATATTTTTGGCATGGTGCAGTTTTGACCTTATGTTTTCTGTAAGGATAGTTTAGACATGCTGCTATCAACTGCATACATTTCTATATTTGTTTTATGTATGCATGGCAATAAATTGTCTTACATGCAAGAAAAGCACATAAAAACACCCATCATTAGTTTTTTGCATGAGGGCTATCTATCCTGCATCCTATGTGTAGGGTAGGCCCCTCTGCACCACTTGAACTTACATATGCCAACTCCATGATTGCACAAACACCTAATAGAATGGAATGAGTGCTGAGCACTCTGAGAAGCCACAGTGGTAGTAATTACATTTCCAAAACAGAAACCAGGCGAGTATCACATGTAAACCACCACTATCAAACCTGAACTTACCCACACATGGCACGAATCCTTTCCTACACACAGACACACTATGCTTGCTCACTCTATTCACTAATATTCCAAATAACTTGGTGCGAAGTTGATACCATTAATGAGTCACTCATTTCTGCACCAAGAAACACTATCCAGTCTCATCAGTAGTGGATCAAATCCACTCCACCCAACCAATATATAAACATACTTTTAACCAAGGACCACTCTGATGAAGACTTATAAAATTAGACACAAAAGTGCTCAGTTGTTTATTAAAAGTACTGGATTTGCTATCCAATTATTTTATCAGTGGTCCATAGTTAACATACACATTGTCTACAGCTTTTTTAACCTGAGCATCCGATACGAACATTTTCACAGGATTAATTTGTAAGTGTTTGAAGTACATGTACAACTAGAAAAAAACTGCCAAGTGCTACTGAAATTACTAATGAAAGGAAACAGGAAAATGTAGCATTAATAAACAAACACAAACACAAATCAAGCTGGGTCACTGACAGTGCAGATAGAAATTGGTTCACTGCACCAGAAGGCTGCAGACAGCATGGCTTCCCATCAACACCATATACTGTTCTGTCATCTTCCATTGAACTACTTCTATCTGATCTCCATCCTAAGAATGAAGAGATGCCTGGAATTTCACAGTGAGCTCCAGACAGGATCTAGCAAATGTCTGTACAAAAGAGGAAACAGCAGATTTCTAGCACTTCTGGCCATTCTTGTATATCCACTGTACCACTACCTTTCTAGCTGTCCTCACATACACTGCATGCTTACCTTTTTGTTAATTTTAGATCTAAGCCCCCCCCCCCACAACTAGTACAGTACACAAATGTCAGTAACTCAAGGGACTGGATGCTTCTCTGGGCTCACACTTCACAATGTTGTTTCTTTGTGAATATACCTGTTGGGTGTTGTTCTCAAAGGGTCATTAACAATTACCTGTGTCACACCATTTTAAATAAAATATTTTAATTCAGAGGACTGTCATACAATGAGCACAGTCCGCTGGCCCATGTCATGGCTGAAAATGGTCCCCTACCTGCTTGATGGAAAGAGAGACAGAATGGCATAGTGATATATGATTGGACAAGACTCCATTCGTCCCTTGCTAATGCTACTACTTTCTATCTGTAATCACCACCCCCTCTCCTTCTTCCCTTATGCAGTCATTATACTGCATTTTGCACACTGAATTTAAAGTAAGTCAGTCACATTCTGAAGCAAAACTAAGTAATAAATATTTGGAGTTGGAAATAACCTCCTTACCATACCACATAGAATACTAAACTGTACAGTTTTTGGTGCAAATTTTGTGTTACTTTTCAATTTTATTTTGTTGATAAGATGACCTCCTGCATTTTTCTCAGAGCTGAAATTCCCTACCATGACATCATGAAAGACTGCACCCATGATGCTTCACTACCTAATGGATAGGATACTGTATTTCCATGATATACGCATCATTAGGAGTCTCTTACTTCCTACAAAGGCAAGTAGTAAAACAAGTCTTGCAGGTCGAGCACCGTACATTGAAAATGAGCATATGTGCTGATTTAGTAATGAGGCAGCAATATAGGTAAGAAGCTGCTCTACTAAATAAGGTGTTTTTGATTACCCTCACTGCTTTGCATTCATATGTAAATAATTTACCAATTCTGCCATGACATCATATTATGGGTATGGTAACTAAGAAAAAACTGTGAAAACAGTAAAACTAACAAAAAAAGCACCACGATGAATGTAACAGAGTAAAATGAATTGTAATTAACTGCGGGTTCTCAGATAGTCCCTACAGTCTTAGCAAGAGCTGACACGGTTCCTTTCAAAACCTTAATCTATATGTAAATATGTTGGAGAGATCAGCATAAAGGTTAACTTTTCATTCAGTCCTTCTATAAGAACAATGAACTGGACTGGTCCATGATCACACCCATGTGGTAAACATGTCCCCAGCCTCTCTACAGACTAGGATCCATTTCCAATGACTTACTTAGTTAATGTATTATCCATGCTGCCAACAAGGGACTCAGTCCACATCATTCTAATTAATTCAGTATTTGTTCTGTATCATGTCACATGCATTGCTAAAGTCTAAGGAAGCCATGTCAAATGCCATGTTACGGTCAAAGGAAGCCATGTCACATGGCTTGTTTAAGGAAGCCATGTCACATGGCCTTGTTAAAGTCTAAGGAAGCCATGTCACATGCCATGTTAAAGTCTAAGGAAGCCATGTCACATGGCCTTGTTAAAGTCTAAGGAAGCCATGTCACATGGCCTTGATAAAGTCTAAGAAAGCCATGTCATATGCCTTGCATGTATTCTGCTGCATTTATTACTGCTTGTTAGTAGCCTGATTAAATTTTAACTGTTATTCTAAGCCTTTGGTTTAAGCACTTGGCCTTCAGACCAGTTGTTTTACATTAAGAGGGTTGTGGTCTGCACTGTTGTGGCAGGACAGGCAGCTTACATCCTTCTAAGTTGGGAGTTGCTGATTGAAGGCTTAGTGTCTGTTATTCTAAAAGTGTATTAGTTCTGGTTTAAGCACTTGGGCTTCAGGACAGTTATTTTACATTAAAGAAGGTGTGGTCTGCACTCTTGTGGGAGGAGAGGGTAGATTCTGCCCTTCTGAGCTGGGAGTTTCTGGTTAAAGGCTTATTGTGCCTGCTTATTTGAACTGTTTCTTTCTGAAATTGGTATGCCTTGTTTGTTGTAGCATACAGTAGATTCAGACCTGCTGAATACAGCTTTGCTTGTATAACTTGAGCACTAATCCAGGCCATCTTTTTTTGGAGAAGGTTCCCGTGCACCCTCGTGGCAGGAGTGTGCAGTTAGAACTTGTCTGATCGAAGACTGCTGGAACGGGGCTCAGTTTTTAGCTTTTTATTGGTTAATTGGTAATCAAGTTTCTCATTTGCTACTGTTATATATAAAAAAAATAAAAAAATATATACACTTTATGCATCGCTAGGGTTAAACTACTCCTGGTGCCATAAAGTCTGCTCTTGAAATTTTCCCTTAGAACTAGCCAGTTCTTTAGTTTTAGCACTTTTTTCTTTGAGCTCAGCACTTGTTCAGAACTCACTGTAAGAATTAAATAATCTACAAATTACTACAGCACTCAACTTTCCTCACTTGTCTAGAGGAAAACAATTTTTAGTGCTTAGTAAATAAGCACCTATCCAGGGTCAGCTTCTGGTGTTTTCTCCTGTCTACCTGTTGAATCTGGGCATCTTGGGGCAATGCAGCAATTGCCTCATGTACACAGACAACCCTCTCCTCCTACCACCCAACACTACAACCTGTGAGAGATGCACTTATATAGCCAAACTAGAAGCAAAGCTCTCTTCACCCAAAACTGGACTAGACAGTCAAGAGGAGAAGGTAAACACTTGCACCACACCACACTCATCACATACTCCCACATACACCACCAAAACACACACACAGAAACACAAAACGCACACCTATACTTACAGAGGCTCTCAATAAAAATCTGCCCAAGCAACAGAGACCTCCAAAGCAGAAATGCAAGCAACCTCCAACACAACCCAAATGCCACATAGCCCACAAACTCAGTGTGCCACTCAACCACAGCCCATAAGGCATAACAACGTACCCAACACTCTAGTCATAGGTGACTCTATAGTCAGGCACACTGATGTTTTACTCACCAGTCTAAAACAAGGAGAAAGTTACTGTCAGCTGCCTGTCAGGTGCCAGGATCCACCACATAATGCACGCGCTCAGGTCACTCCACAACAAGTACAAATATGACTCTGTCATTGTCCATGTTCGTGTGAATGACCTGAGATGTACCTCCCTGGACTACATGAAAAGAGACATGGAGGGGGGTCTCTGATTTTGTAGCCCAGGCATTTATGACCCTAAGTAGCATCCTGCCATCACCCAGAATGATACCACAGTACAAGGACAAAATGATTGACTTCAACAATTGGCTAAGCTTCTGGTGTCATTCTAAGGGATCCAGTGTCTGTCTGCCTGGGATGACATGATCGACAGACCACGATGCTTTGCCAGAGATGGCCTGCACCTGTCATCCTTGGGATTCTGGACACTGGCTAAGGCTCTTGCCATCCCCATAGTGCCTTTTTTAGGCAAGGTTCAAATGAAAAATTCACCACCATAACAGGTACAAGGAAGCTAAATCTGAGAGTAATGCTACTCAATCTAGAAGTCTAAACCTCAAAATGCACTCATTCAAGGCACTCCTTAAAATGGAGAACATCAACATCTGTGCAGTGACAGAGACCTGGTTCAAGGATCCAGAGAGCACCCCTGCATTACCAGGCTATAATTCATACCACACCTTTTGGCCACCTACCCTGGACCGAAACACTAAAGGCGGAGGCGTGTCCATATTCATTAAGGATATCCACACCTCCAGGCTAGTTGCTCAGCATAATGCAGCCAAGATAATCCAAGTGCAACTAACCCTGGGCAAGACCACAATCCAAATTGTAGCTTGATACAGATCCCCCACCATGCCCCAGGATTCCCACTCCTCATTTCTTGAAACACTGGAAAATATTAAGGTACTACCCAACACCCTAATAATGGGTGATTTCAACTACCCCAGCATTAACTGGGGAAACTACTCATGTACCAACTCTTTTGCTCAACATTTTCTGGAATTCATACATTTCGATGCCTTGGATCAACTTATCCACATCCCCACCAGGGGGCAGCAATCTCCTAGACCTGGTCATTACCAACATGGGCAACCGGTGCTCTACACCAGAGGTCAATTCCTCATTGGTCAGATCAGTCCACAAGCTAATCACCCTAGACATCCACATCCCGCCCCCACTCCCCATTAGGAAAACTACCGTAAAAAATTTCTCCAAACTTCATGCTTCTTAAGACAGAAGTGGCAAACTTCACAACACCCATGTAGATGGACAATAGAGGTACAACTGCTGAATCCTATACAAATGCATTTTATAAGCATTGCATGAGTGCATGGATCGTGCTATCCCTAACAGAACCAAGATGCTATCCTCCAAAAAAAGGAAGCCAATCTGGTAGTCCCCTGCAATAAACAAACTCTACAAAAGAAGAAAGAAACTGTTGCAAAAAAGAGTAAAATCCCATGACTGGAGGAACTCCATGGTCAGCTTCAGTAAGAAGGTGAGATCCCTCATAAAATCCTCCAAATCTAGTTACGAAAACAAAATCGCCACTGATTCTAAAGATAACCACAAAGCATTTTATAGTTATGTCAAGAATTTCAATGGCAACACTCAGATCTGCTCTGAGTTACAGCACATTGGCACTAAATATACAGAACCAACAGATATTGCCAACATCCTGGCAGAAAGGTTCAGTGCGAACTTTACTCCCCTCTCACCCCCTAAAGGGACCATGCCTATACCGGAAGAATGCAAAGTTCCTGTAATCATGGCTGCACAGGTAAAAAACACAATCTCCAAAGCCAAGAACACACTATTCATGGGACCTGACAACATCCCAGGCTGCATTCTATATGAACTACAGAACAAAGTGGAACCCCACCTAAGTACCATGTTCGATCATAGCCTCACCTCAGGCTTTATGCCCACTGAATGGTGCACAGTGACGGTTATCCCACTCCACAAAGGGCGAGTCACCATGGACCCCGAGAACTACCGCCCCATTAGCCCGACGAGCCTGGTCTACAAGGCCATGGAATGTATCATCATGAAACTTATAAAGACATTGGTAATCTCCAAACTCTGGACCCCACCCAGTTCAGGTTTATAAAAGGCAGATTATGTCTCCAAAACTTGCTAGACTTCTTTGAAGCAGTCACCAAGGACGTAGACGAGGGTAAGGTGGTTCACACAGCCTATCTAGATCTCGCCAAGGCTTTTGACATGATCCCCATTCTGGAATTATAGATAAACTCCCTAAACTAGGTATAAATCCTTATGTCATAAGATGGGTTGCCAACTGGCTCACTGACAGAACCCACACTGTGAAAGTAGCAGACTCCAAATCCGACTTCAGACCAGTAACAAGTGGAGTAGAGTGGCCTTATGTCAACTGGTGCCCTAGGCAAAAGGGCACCACGGCACCCCCACCACACCACCCAGTGCCCCCATCCTGGTCTACCTACACCAAATAAATACTGGAAAATACTGGAAAAGTGCCCTACAAAAGCGGCGCCCTAGGCAGCCTCCTAGTTGGCCTATGCCTAAGGCTGGCTATGAGTACCACAGGGTTCAGTCCTGGGTCCTCTCCTGTTTGGTATCTACTTCTCTGATGTACAGGCTAACACAGAAGGTCTTTGGCTAACAAAGTTTGCAGATGACTGCAAACTAGGAGCCATAATCGAAACTCCTAATGATGTGGACATCCTACAAAAGGGTCTCACTGAGACAGATGCCTGGTGTCAAAGCCATGGCCTCAAGCTCAATGCCAAAAAGTGCATTGTCATCCCTTTTGGTAAAAACTCTGTACCCATGAACTACCACATAGGTGGTAGTCTACTCAACACCAAAAGTGTGATAAGAGGCCTTGGTACACAGGTGGACAGCAGTCTCTTCTTTGATAATCACATCATCACATTAGTCAGGAAATCCTTCTACGTGGCACACCTCATCACAAAGAGCTTCTCATCCAGGAAAAAAGAGGTCATTGTTCACCTCTGCTCGTCACTCATTAGACCCATTATGGAGTACAACACCCCTTTTGGTATGTATCTCACAAGACATCTACAACAACTGGAAAGGCTGCAGAAATACCTCACAAAGAAGATTACCGGCCTCAAACAGATGCCCTATGCAGACTGTCTCAAAAAACTCCAGCTTTACTCCGTCGCATATCGCCTACTCAGCTATGTCAAACCCAGAGCTGTTGGACATGATCCACTTAAAGAAATCCCAATCCCTCTGAGCTACACGCTCTAGAGACCTAAACCTTGTCCGCACAATAAACAGAACATGCTGGAGAGATAGATTCCTGTCCCAGAGACTTCCCATACTCTGGAATAAACTACCTATCTATATCAAACAAAGCTCTTCATTAGCACTCTTCAAGAAAAAGCTTGATGATTGAATGGGAAATAGGAAATTCACCCCAGTGATCACTTCTGTGGCTCTGCTCAACAGGGGCACAGGAAAATAATTTTCTTGGGTGACGAAAGCCAGGGTACCTTTTTGGCTAGGCTTATATAGGCCCTAGGACCAATAACCTAGTACCTACCTATGAACTCTAAGGAAGTCATGTCACAAACCTTGTTAAGTCTGAGGAAGTCATGTCACATGGCCTTGTTAAGTCTAAGGAAGCCATGTCACATGCCTTGTTAAGTCTAAGGAAGCCATGTCATATGCCTTGTTAAGTCTAAGGAAGCCATGTCATATGCCTTGTTAAGTCTAAGGAAGCCATCACCTGGCCTTCAGTCTAAGGAAGCTATGTCACATGGCCTTGTTAAGTCTAAGGAAGCCATGTCACATGGCCTTGTTGAAGTCTAAGGAAGCCACGTCACATGCCGTGTTATAGTCTAAGCAAACCGTGGCCACAGAACTGCATTAGGTTGTATCTGACATGAACCCCACTTGTATTTACGATATCTGAAACCAGTGAAGCCTCTTTTTCTAATATGGCCTCTAAACTTTTCCCACTATATAAACTACTTGCCAGCTAGCATCAGAATGGTAAATGCACTCTCCCATATCTATTTTTCTGCCTGTGTGTGTATTTATCTATCCACACTGTGCAGTCACATACACAAGAGTGTATACTCAATTTACTCAAGTGAGTACATTTTTTCTTTGCATCTCCTGAAAACTTCAACACTCCAAAAGCATGGAATGTTAAGAACTCTGTAAATAAATATTTATTTTATAGAGATATATATAAAGAATGCTTGTGTGAAAGGAAATCACCTCTAAAAATAGTTTTTATGGGTATAACTGGTAACAGCTGAAAATTAGGTACCCCCTTCTTTTATGGCTGGGGGTAGCATTTTGAGGGTTGAGTATATCTTTAAAAGGCAAAATTGAAGTGTATTAACCCACCAGATGCGCAGTAGCAAGCCCCGCCCAAACCCTGCCTGCGAGCATTTTGACTGCACCACCCATCGTTTGATTGAAAGATGCCACCATAACACAAGGTAATATATGCGATATGCGAAACACAAGTAAACACAGACACAGTCAATAAAGATGT
Source organism: Protopterus annectens (assembly GCF_019279795.1). NCBI lineage: Eukaryota > Metazoa > Chordata > Ceratodontiformes > Protopteridae > Protopterus > Protopterus annectens. The sequence continues at coordinate 1,662,914,588 of NC_056744.1, read as the reverse complement.
AAACAAAGTTACCTCTCAATTTTCCAGATTTTCGCAGAATGTCCAGATTTTTTTGCCTTGTGTTTTTGGTCTGTTCAACATAAAATTTATGGTTTTCTGGATTCTCATGTTAAGTAAGTGTGAACAGAATTCACTAAATAATAACAGGCATTTGAGTTTCAGACTTCTTGTGTTTCAGAAAATGCATGGTAATACACAACCTTTTAGGCTAGCAGTTTTCAAAGTTTATGAGAGCAATATTTAAAATTTTTCCCAATTTTGGGAGCTTTATCCCCAATTACTGTTGGATCTGTTTTTTTTTTTTGCTATGAGGTTGAGAAGCATGGACTTTGCTGATGTGAGCAGTTATTGTTTCCGCTGCTAACGGAAGTGGGGCATTTTGATACAAACATCAGATTTTGCATGCCAAAGCATACTTCACTTTTTTGCCTAAATAAAAGCTTATTCTTGTAGCATTTTTGTTGCTTATTCTGTTTCGCGGTTGTCAAGCTGCTTGTGGAACATTTGAATGGAAAGGCCATTCGTGTCATTACTGTGCTTTGCTCTGTTTTTAACATTTACAGTTACATTAATCCCCGCCCTCCGACATGTCAATCACTGCAGGCACGCCCATTCCTGCATGAACTCAGTGGTGGGTTAATACAGTTCAATTTCACCCTTTAAAATGATAGGTGGGTGGTGGGGGCAACAACATTAGGTTTGCGTACAAAATGTCAATATCTGGCTACATTCTTGTACATGCATGCCTGTATACACGTATACATAGGCCACCTCAGCTATTATTATATTTTAAAACAGTATGGCAACGTAACTCTCAGTAATAAAAATTCTCATTGTTTATGCTCCTAGAATATATAATAAAACTAACTGATTTGTTATTAAGCACTAACAAAAACAATACTAATGTTAATAAGTAATAACTAAGCAACACACACACACACACATCCCAGGCTGAAAATTCAGAAAAAAAATGTTAGTACAATGCCTATAAGAACCCTGTTAGCTAAAATTAGTTATCATGCAGTGTCCCTTACCTTATACACACCGATTGCCTCATGCAGGAACACAAAACTGTGGCTGGAATGTCTGGGAACACACCGGACACAGATAAAGGTCTCATCATCCTTACAAAATAACTCCAGTCTCTTTTTATGCTCCCCACAACACTGCTGTGTTCTTTTATTTGTAGCACACAAATTATGCATCGCTTCTTTTTCCCTGCAGTCTCTCTCTTGTTTTGTGTACATTCCTGCTTCACTCTGGGATTTTTCAGCAAATCAGACAGCAATCAGCTCACTGTGCAACTCTTCATGGGAAGTTCCTGCCTAAATTCATACCAGGTCACTTTTGTTGTTTTATATCAAATCCTGTAAACAGATGTTCTACAGAAATAACATCTAAATACAAACTCATTGAGTTATCAGGCAAACAGCAAATAATGTGTCATATGTAATCTCCACTCTATATAATGCAAGCCACATAACTACAACTAACCCATTTTAGTTTCATTCTCGGAGCACAGGAAGTACTATGTGCTGAGAAGTGACAACCTCCTTTTAAAGGGGCAATGCTGAGAGCTCTTCTAATCAGAGATTAAAAATATCTCACTCTAAGTACCTTTTTTAGGCAGTCCATTTTAGAATTGTCTAGTACTTTTTTTTCTCAAATTCAAAGATCTGAACTCAAGATAAACTCTACTACATCTGTGGGCTAACTAAACTTGTCATATTTCCCTTTTCTACAATCCCACCTTCTGTGTTTTTGCACGGACACTGTTAGCACTTAACATCATTCCTACCTTTTAGACAGAAATTCTTCCCACTGGTCACACAAATAGCTACTTTGTTTCTACTAGAATAAAAAATAATGTTAATGGCCTTGTTTTAGATTCAGAGACTGAGTGATAGACTGAAAAATGCTTTCATGAGGCTATATAATGTCTGATTCAGATGAGGTTTTGTAGCACCATGAATAATTAAGTCAGTCAGCATTTTATGTCATGCCACAAAGCATTTTAGTAGTTAACCCTCACTCAGCAAACCAGTAGATCTTGTAACCTGATGCTGTTATGATGTCAGGGGGAGCAGCACCAAATGCCCTGTAAATGTGGAACTAGTATATTTATTGTATTACAAGTTGTTGCTGGCTTGTCTTTTAGGTGAAATCAGAAGCTACATTAATTACATGCATTCCTTCACAGTGTTTCTACATGCACTAATCTGGAAAGTAGTGTTTCTTGCTGTACTATTCTGAGTGATAGGGTAGCCTGGCTTTTGGTTCAGATTATACAATATTAATTGTGAATCACTCATATCACCACAAGGATTTACGAATCATAAGTAATGTTTGCTATGCTACAAGCTCCTTTTATTCAGCAAACTCAGGTTTCAGAATCACAAACTTCCATAAAGTCCAATCTTTAGCTACAGCTACTCCTTGTGGCAAAGCAATATTTTTTTCTGAATATGCTGCTAGTGTGGCCTGTAGCTGCCTTAGAACTTCATAGGTTCATAGGTTCATAGGTTTATACTAGGCTATCTGCCCTAAGGCATTTATAAGCCTAGCCCAAATTTTTGTGGCTTACGCCACCCCTTATATGAAAAAATACTGTGCCCATTAGTTTGTTTTGCCTCTGTCCAGCAGTGACACAAAGACGATTCCCGGGGTAAACCTACAATCTCCCATCCACAGGTCAAGATTTCTCTTGAACAGAGCCAGCGAGGTGCTCTGCCTCACATGGACCGGGATTTTATTCCACAGCATAGGAAGTCTCTGAGTGATAAATCTATCCCTCCAGCATGTCTTATTTATATCCGTGCTAAGGTTTAAGTCGCTTGCTCTAGTGGTTTTGGTGGATTTGGATTTTTTGAGGTGGAGCATGTCCATTAATTCCGGGTTGGACATGGCCTTGTATGTCAGGCACATGTCACCTCTGAGCAGACTGTATGCGACTGAATAGAGCTGGAGTTTCTTCAATCTGGCAGCATATGACAGATTTTGGAGTCCCTTTATCCTTTTGATGAGGAACTTTTGGGGTCTCTCCAATTGCTGCAGATGTCGGGTGAGATACATCCCGAATGGGGCATTGTACTCGATCATTGGTCTGATAAGTGAAGAGTACAGGGAACAATGACCTCACTAGATCTGGATGTGAATCCCTTCATGATCAGGTGGGCAATGTAGAAGGTCTTTCTAACCACTTTAGCAACGTGAGTGTCAAAAGAAAGGCCACTGTCAACCTGGGTCCCCAGGTCCCTGATAACCTCTTCTGTGCTTAGTGGATTGCCACCTATATGGTAGCTTGGGGTTACCTTGTTTTTCCCAAAGGGTATGACTATACATTTTTGGCGTTTAACTTCAGGCCATGGCTCTGGCACCAGCTATCTGTTTCCGTGAGTCCCTTCTGAAGGATATCCGTGTCCGATGCACTTTCCACTATGGCCCAGTTTGCAGTCGTCTGCAAACTTTGTCAGACAAAGTCCTCCCATGTTGGCCTGTACTTCTGAGAAGTAGATGCCGAACAATAGGGGGCCAAGGACCGAGCCCTGTGGGACACCACTTGTGACCGGCTTGGAGTCTGACATAGCGCCAGCAACTCTAACCCTGTGGGTTCTGTCCTTAAGCCAATTTGCAACCCATCTTGTGACATATGGGTTTACATTTAAGCTGGTAAGTTTTTCTACAATACCCGAGTGGGGTATTGTGTCGAAAGCCTTTGCAAGGTCAAGGTAGGCTGTATGGACTGCCTTTCCCTCATCAATGGCCTTGGTGACTGTTTCGAAGAAGTCGACCAAGTTCAAAAGGCATGATCTTCCCTTGACAAAGCCAAACTGGGTCGGGTCCAATGTCTGCAAGTCACCTATATCTTTGTTTATGAGCTCCATTATGATCCTCTCCATAGCTTTGCAGACTAGACTTGTTAAGCTTATGGGGCGGTAAATACCAGGGTCCGTAGAGGCACCGCCTTTGTGGAGTGGGACCACAGTTGCCATACGCCGCTCCTTGGGCACGTATCCTGTGGTAAGGCTGAGATTAAACAGCTGCCTTATGTGCGGGTTTAATTCCTCATTTAGCTCGTGTAGCACACAGCCGGGGACACCATCCGGTCCCATTGATGCTGTGTTTTTAGCTTTAGAGAGAGCAGCTTTCACCTGCGCATTTGAGATGTCTGGGAGGCTACACTCCGCTGGGATAGTTATCTCTCCTTTAGGGGGGGTGACGGGGTGAAGTTTGCACTGAACCTGTCTGCCACTATGTTGTCAATGTCTGTGGGTTGAGTGATTTTTGTATCATTTTGGACTAATTCTGAGCATATCTGGGAGTTTCCACCCAGGTTCCTAACATAGCTGAAAAAGGCCTTATGATTGTCCTTTGAATCCATGGCAATTTTTCTCTCAAAATTGGCCTTAGTTGATTTTATGAGTGCTCGTATTTTTTTACTAATAATGATCAGGGGTAACTTCCCTTTTATGGATTTTGTTCTATCATGTAATAGCTTTCTCCTCTTATTGTAAAGTTTGTTAATGGCTGGGGTCCACCAGACTGGATGTTTGCCCTTTGTGGAAAGAGTTTTGGTTTTATTTGGAATTGCCTGATCCATACAGTCCTGGAGGTGTTCATAGAAGGCATTTGTAAGGGCTTCCGCAGCTTGGGTTGTGGTTTCTACTGGCTCAGGGGCCTTGAAGGATACCACACCAGTCTTGAGTAGTGTGAAGTTTGCTTTAGATGCACAGAGAATACACTGTAGATGAGGAAAGACTTAAATACTTTGATATATTTTACTTGTACTTGCCAAAGATAGACTTTAACAGTATAGCAGCTTGCTTTTGTTACATATATTAATCCATGACCTGTACATCAAAGCGATAGTCTTATGATTTTACTAGTAATTCTACTACAAATACAAACACTTACATGCTTCCAGTGTCCACATTATCCTTGTCATGTTCAGAGGAAAGCCAGAACCAGTCCTTGAACTGAACAGGATTAAAGCAGAGAAACTAATCCTGGAGTAGACAAGATACCAGTCCATGACACTCACAGATTGTATACACACACACTCACAAATACACACATACACACACACACACACACACACACACACACACACACACACACACACACACACACACACACACACACACACACACACCCTTACACACTGACATGAGACATGCACATCTACAGGCAAGTATCTGAGGTCTAAAAGGGAAAACTGATGCAACAAGTAAAAAAAAAAACAAAGACTCTGGGATAACATTCAGACTCCACAAAGAAGTCACCCTCTTTGGCATCTGAAGTGGAGAAATAAGCATTATGAGACTGTAATACTAACTTCTGCACAAATGTGTTACGCTCTGCAACTCATATAAATTTTATTTGGATGTTTAATACCTGGGTCCTACAGTGCATGATCTGCTCTAAGATGGATTTGCCTGAGTAACAAACAAGTACAAATAATAAATGACAAATGAAAGAGATAACCAGAACATGTCAGATGGTTACTACAATTATGCATGGATAACATTGCACCCTGTAAACAGAAGAGACAACCTGCATGTTGGATTTATGCTTTCATGTGAAGAACTGTGAAGTGTAACTAATGTCATCCATGACAAAGTTTTATCCAAAAGTTTAAATGAACATTGTAAATAAAGAGTTTAAATGAACATTTCTAGAGGCAGAATTACAATTTCTGAAAAAAAGAGAAGCTGTTGTATATACACCTAAAAGTACAAGCATATCTGATTTAGAGTTCCTTCTGTGATATTCGACCTGAAAGTGAAGGCATTGTTACACGTTGCTCTGAATCCTTGCATTTCTTTTGAAATATTCCGTGTTAATGGGGCTTAGCTTAGAATAACTTATGAGAAGTCTGACTCATATCTGCATTGACTTTTTCCAAGCTATAGGCCAGCTCCAGGGTGAAGAGGGATAAAGCCCAAGACAATGTCTTATGTGAATGGGTTCAGCCAGGGGCCTGGTCACTGGGGGAGGCACATGGGAGTGAGAGAGGAGTTATGAGAATTAACCCTTCTTCCATCTCCAGAAGGACAGTGTAAGTCATTCTGGCAACACCTGTCAGCATGGTTCCTGGTGAAACTAAAAAACAGTGACAGAAACATTAGTGAGCATGAGGTGAACAGAAGAAAGGAGGATACCCACCTACTAGAGTCTTCCAACAAGTTCAGTAAGTGTTAAGAAGTAACTACACCAAACACTTAAGTGTTCTCCAATATGAAGGTTCCCAGCACCAGGCAATTCTCAGGAGAGTACGTGTGTGCGCATAAGCAGGTCTGCATCTACTTGGGGTTAAATTAGGATAAATGAGAAAGAAACTATATCAGGTTGTGACGTAAAGACAGAAAGATAAAGAAGATAGTCAGACACCCTTCATAAGGGCTGCCAGCAACAACCTGCTCACCAGTCCACAGAACATCAAAGGCAGATGAAAGGAGTATTTCCATCAGCTTCTGAATGAAGAAACCCCCACGGAAGCTGTACTGCCCCAGATGCAGCCTGTGATTAGAGAAGAAGAGGAGCCCACCCTAAAAGGAGTAAGAACAGCACTAAAGAAAATGAAGTCAAGGAAAGCGGCATGCTCAGACGAGGTCACAGCAGATATGATAAATGTGCTGGGTGAGATAGGGGAGAAATGGCTAGTGCGGGTACTCATAGCAGTGTGGAGAGAAAGGCATATCCCACATGACTGCAGAATAAGCATACTAGTGCCAATGTACAAGAACAAAGGGGACATCCGCAATTGTGGGCAGTACAGATATCAAACTCCTGTTACATTGCATGAAAGTTCTGGAGAGGATGATTGATAAATGGATACGCAGAGTAGTAGAATGTAAGATAGGAGATGAGCAGCTTGGATTCAGATCAGGGTGCAGCACAACTGACCCAATGTCTACAATGAGACAGATACTTGAGAAGACTCCAAAGATCAGGAACGATTCCAACAGGGCATTCCTAGATTTGGAGAAAGCATATGACAAGTGCGATGACCCACCACCGGGCCAGTAATCATGGAACCTCAATCCTCACCACATGCAACAGTGGAAGATGTACATTAGGAGGATGACAGGTACACACACACACAGTACTTCCAGATGCAGCTCTCTGCATCAAGTGCAATTTCCCTTAAGAGCACATAGAGACCAGTCAGGGGGTAGTTTCTCTCTCTTTCTCCATATCCCCAATAAGACTCCCCACTGGCACAACCATAGAGCTAAGATCTCAGCTATGTGACCAAGCCAAGACCTCCAACACCCTCTCTGTCCAACCAGTGTTTTGTGTGCCTGCCCAAGTAGCTGACACATACATTCTTTGAGGTTTGATTTACACACACACACAGACACACACACACACACACACACACACACACACACACACACACACACACACACACACACACACACACACACACACACACACACACACACACACACACACACACACATCTGGGTAAGACTGGCACAGGTTTACTTGCTATGCCCCCTTCTGCTCAGACTATCAGGTAGTTATTTCTGCCATTATCCACTCCTTATCAGCTACGTTAGGGCCCTTAACAAAGGGTGTCCAGTCTTAGTGTTTAATGATATTATCAATAAAAATGGTAGTTTGACCAAGAGCAAGGCTATTAGGAGTGGCCCACACAGTGTCACCAAAAATATGCAAGTACTCTTAAAACTTAAATATGTTTAGAAAGACCAGCCACAATTAAAGGTTTAAATGTATTTAATAATAAATAATAAAAGAACAAGACAATACTAAATATATATTCACAGTGACAGCAGAGTTCAAACCACAGGCAATATTTAAAACAACACTGCAGGACAGTCTCAAATAAATAAATTAAAACATCTAAATTAAGCTTTACTATATTCCTCACTGTATCTAGGAGAATTACTATACCTAGAAACTTACTATTACAGCAAGACAGATGTGGTGAATGGATTTCCTTGATGGTGTCAGGTCCAAGACCAAATACAGAATGCCCTGTCTCACTAAGAGACTCCTCAAATTAATATCTCAAATATCACTTCTGGGGTAGCTTGCAGAAGGACATAATTTTCTATCCCAAGTGAAAAATAAAAATTGATAGAAGCTGCCTGCATTTAGTATCTACCTGTAAAAATACTCATACATGGGCTTCTCCTTACATGTTTGGGTAGATACTGGAAGTCATAAAATAAAATACTTCCAAGGCAATGCAGAAAGCGTCTCAGCACAGACTCTCTGTATCTAGCTGCATTGAAATTGTATAACCTAGAAAGTAATTTAATTTCAGATATTTTTCTGAAGTTCTGCTAGACTGAAGTTAACCTCCTGTGTTCCAATTTCCACTATTAATATATATATATATATATATATATATATATATATATATATATATATATAAAAAGCTATAATAGTGCATGTACATCAGTAGGGCACACTGTGGTTACATTTCAAACAGCACTTTGCAAAATACCTTTTTTAACACAGATGTCTGTACAAACCAGTTTGAGATACACGGCATACAATTCTAATATATTTGTAACACAAGCATCTTACACAAATCATTTCCATATTCACCAATGACATATAATTATTTACAAAATTCCAGATAGCTGTGTTGGCAGTATCTTTCTTTGTCATAAGTGTGATTCTGTGCTTCGATAGTTGTACTGCCTTGAATAAACATAATTGCGTTGGGTGTCAGAATATGCTTGTTATTTGTTAGCTTGTTATTTCACTGGTATGCTACTTCCACATAATACACAGCTTCTCAACACGTCTGTGACTCACTACTGATATCTGCATTGCTTACTGTACGTACTTCCATGTTACACATGACAGCAAGTGACTGCTTGTCATTGTTGCATTTACTTAATTGTGACACATTGCACTTAGGTTACCTGGCACTTGCTCACTGACGCTTTTATATCAGTCAGCAGTTGTAGGTAATATCAGTACACCCTCACTCCCCACTGGACCTTGTTTTCAATTATTACGGATTTCACAATAGTATTCTAGCATGTCCAGAGGTCAGTTGTCAGTTCCCTCCCCAGTCCAGCTGGTGAGTGTGGTACTCCAGAGACAATGTTAGAACAGCTGCATGTACACAGACAACCCCCTCCTCCTAACAACAAATTCAAACTCATGTGAGTGATGCAACCATATACCAAACTGGAGGCTAGGCTCTGTCTACTCAATACCGCCATAACCAGTCAGGTGGCGAGGGAAACAACACTCACTACACTTCCAGTCTCACATAGACCTACCACGACAGCAGAACTAACACATGATCACACATGAACATACTTGTAGGCTCGGACTACAGGTCTGCCTATGCAGCAGAGACCTCCTAAGTAGACACTCAGGCAACCACTACCACGGATACGTACACGTGCAACACATATCACACAAAGCCAATGTGCTGAACACTCACAGCCATTAACAGTACACAACACACCTCATACACCTGTACTAGGTGCCTCTATCATCAGGCACACTAACATCACATTCACCAGGCTTAACAAGGTGAGGGTAACGGTGTGCAGCCTGTCGGGCACTATGACCTGCCACATAACACAAACACTCAGGTAACCCCAAGGCAAGTACAGGTATGACTCAGTCAATGTCCATGCTGGTGTGAATGACCTGACGCATACCTCCCTGGACTACATGACATGAGACAGTACAGAGCTCTCTGAGCACGTAGCCCAAGACAGTTTGACCCTGACCTTGAGTAGCACCCTACCCTCACCACGAACAATGCCACAATATCAAGGCACGATGATCCCTTCCATCAATTGACTGACATACTGGTGTCATTCACAGGTGTGCCAATGCCTGCCATCTTGGGGTGGTATGCTTTGCTAGGGCCAGCTTGCACCTGTCACCCCTGTCCTATTGGAATTTGGCAGAGCCTCTTGCTACACCCATAGTGCCTGTATTGGGCAAGGCTCATAAGGCAAACCCACATCCATTTGTATCACAAAGGATGAGGAAGTAAGAGTGATGCTACTCAACACCAGAAGTCTAGACCTCAGGATGCACGCACTCAAAACCCTACTTAGCATTCTGGACATCGATATCTGTGCAGTAACATGAACCTGTTTCAGGTTTCACAGGAGCACACCAGTACTACCAAGTTATAGCTGTTACCATTCTTGTCGGCCCCAACACTTGAACAAGGGAGGGGGAGTATCAGTATTCAATGCAGATTCCCACGCCTCAACATTGGTGGCAAAGTACAACATAGGTGTTAGGCCATTGAGTACAGAAGACGTAGTTGGGGACCTGGGGAAGAAACATGGTAGCGGTCTGTCATTTGTCAACCACATGGCCAACGTGGATTGAAAGACATGTTATATAGCCCAGCTAATCATGAGGGATTCACATGTATGGCAGGGAGGTCATTGTGCCTCTTTACTCATCCATCATCAGGCCTATAATTGCGTACAATGCACCTTTTGGGATGTACCTAACCAGACACCTACAGCAACTGGTACAGGACAACAGTACCTCGTCAAGGGGATGCAATGGCTCACACAGATGTCATATGCTGCCCAGGTAAAGTAAATCCAGCTGGACTCAGTGGCATACTGCCTGTTCAGAGGCAATCTGTGCATGCCATATACAGCCATGTCCTACCCAGCAGTAATGAACATGCTGCACCTCAGGCAATCAGAGTCCCATACAGCCACATGCTCAGGAGAGCTGGACCTCAGCACTGACATACATGGACATGCTGGAGGGGCATATTCCTAACCGAGAGGCTCCCTTCACTCTGTAATGAGCTCACACTACAGGTTTGGCAGAGTCCCTCATTGACTCTCTTCCATAGGAATCTGGATGAGTGGATGGAGATCATAGTTGTACCCCAGGTATCACTTCTATGTCACTGTTAGACAGAGGCACAGTATACTAACGCCGGACAAGGGCATAGCAGCATAACTTGTAATTGGGTGGCGAAAGACAAACACATTCTACTAGGCTTACCAATGCCCTAGGGCAAATAGCCTAGTATGAACCTATGAACATGTGTGTACTGCTATAGTACTTCTGCCATATGTTGCATGTGTGTGTGTTGTGGGGATGCACAGGTAATGGCCGGATATTTCTGCACAGGCGACACGTCTGACACATTCTGGGTGTTCATCCCTACATACTGGATGTGTGTTGCCATCCAACCCTGTGATGTGGACACACATTACTCAGCCTGGATATACATATCCGAACAACACCACAATCACAGTACACTACCTTGCTATGTATGCATGTAATTACACTGTTATTCACTAGTTATGACAGTGATGCTATCCATGCAGCCCATTGGGCCAGTGGAAGCCACAACACACACCGCCAGCACCTTTGCATATGCTTACCACAGACATCCCACATACTGCATGTACTGTGCACACACATATCTAACCCTGAACAACTGCACACCACTTATTAATCCTGTCCAGTGGACTACAGATACAGGCATATTGTATAACAATAGTAGGAGGCTACTGCAGCACAGGGCAGATTCACATGACGGCAAGGCATCTGTGGTCAGCAGTGTTAAGATACTTCACATTCACCAAATGCACAGATATTGGCAACATTGTTGCAGACAGTTTAGGTGCAGGTACCCCCCCCCCCATTCTCCTACACATGTGGTATTAGTTATCCCAGATGACTGTAACCTCCCTATCCTCTCACATGTCCAGGTGAGAGCCACCCTCATCATTGCAGAACACATAGCATCACTGTTATGAAATGGTATCCCTGGATGTGTGCTACATTCACCCCTGGAGGACATAGCACCACATGACAGACTGATATTAATCCCTGGCCATACTATGGGATATGTACCTGAACAGTGCCATACATACACAGTGGTCCCACACCAATGAGGAGTAACCTCTACTGACCCTGGTAACAACTGCATCATATGCACAACTGGCCTTGTGTTCTCAGCTATAGAAGTTTTAAGTATGGGCAACATGTACAGCAATATTACATACGTGTATATTTCAGGACTATGTACACACAACCTATCTCATGGACATACCTATAGATAGTGAACTATGATACATTTGGAGGTGTCACAGTAAACACAGTATTAACCTGCTACTTTGCATTACCTTTGTTTGTGGCAGCTGTTGCTGTATCAGTGATGCTGCTTGCTGCTTGCAGTTTTCTGCTGCTGCTGCTGGTTTTGCTGCTGTCAGTCTGTTTATCTTCGTATTTCTGTTTCTCTCTCTCTCTCTTTCTCAGGTTTGTGCAATGATTGTATTTCATATGTGGAGTGTGGGTACTGAATGCTTTTGTAGGTATCTGCATAGGCCCATGTGATGGCCTCTGCACCAATTGTAAGGCAGCATTGGCTAATTGCATACAGCCAGTTGTGTACTGATTGCATGTCTCACTGTGATTTCAGGACAGTGCTATAAAAAGGTATGTGAGATAGGCGTTGCCCTTTCAGATTGTAAGGGCGTGGACCATGCTGGTATGCTGTTGGAAAATGTTCTGTGAGTGTGAAGGTTAGTACATCTCTCATGCTTCATGCTGTGTTGTGAATTGAGGTTGCTGCATTTCTCCCACCTGTTCCCTGTAGTGAGTGTGTATGCATACTGACACCCACAACTATATTTATTATGTATTGCTATATATACATATATGTACATATACATACTTTCATATATGTACATTAGCTGACAATATTGGGTACAAGCTAACAATTTTCAGGGCTGTTTCTGTTAACACACACTAGTATGGGAATCCAGTAATTGGGACAGTGAAGGTCTGTCTGACATGCTTAGGGTAGTACACATACTATATTGCCTTTATCTTCATTCCTACTATTACATGTTCCACTTATTTAGCACTATATTCCTGTATGAGAGTCATGTCTTGCTGGTAGGTCGTACAGACTAGTGTTACAATGGTCTTGTGGTAGGGCCTACTAGTATGCTTGTATTTGGCTTTCAAATTGAGTACAGGGTCTATCAATCAAAGTGCTGGAGGCACCTTCCAGCAGTTAAGGGGTTAGTAGGTCTCACAGGAGTCAGGCTGTGTTGCAGATTCTGGATGCTGCATTTATCTTCACTGTCTCCTGTAGTGAGTGTGTATGGATACTGACACCTACGACTATATTTCATATGTATTACTATATATTTATATATATGTAAGTGTACATTTACATACCTTCTTATGTGTACATTACCTTACATCATTATGTACAAGCGAACAATTAGTAGGGCTGTTTCTGTTAACACTGAACTAGTGTGGGAATCCAGTACTTTGGCCATTAAAACTCTACCTGAAATGCATTGGGTAGTACACCTCCTATATTGCCTTTATATTGATTCCTACTATTACATGTTATATTTATTTTAGCACAATGATCTCATGTGGTAGTCATGGCTTAGTGGTAGGTCATACAGACTAATGTTACCAAGGTCCTGGGTTTGAGACTGGCAGTGGGAATTTATTTTTCTTTCCAAACCTTCCAGATGAGTACAGGACCTGTCAATCAAAGTGCTAAAGCCACCTTTAAGCAGTTAAAAGGGTTAGTGGGTCTCAGAGGGGTCAGGCTGTGTTGCAGATTCTGGCTGCTGCGTTTATCTTCACTGTCTCCTGTAGTGGGTGTGTATGGATACTGACACCTACGACTATATTTCTATGTATTACTATATATTTATATATATGTATGTGTACATTTACATATCTTCTTATGTGTACATTACCTTACATTATTATGTACAAGCGAACAATTAGTAGGGCTGTTTCTGTTAACACTGAACTAGTGTGGGAATCCAGTAATTCGGACATTAAAACTCTACCTGAGATGTATTAGGTAGTACACCTCCTATATTGCCTTTATATTGATTCCTACTATTACATGTTATATTTACTTTAGCACTATGTTCTTGTATGGCAGTCATGGCTTAGTGGTAGGTCATACAGACTAATGTTACCAAGGTCCTGGGTTCAAGACTGGCAGTGGGAATTTATTTTTCTTTCCAGACTTTCACAATGAGTACAGGACCTGTCAATCAAAGTGCCATAAAGGCACTTTTAAGCACTTAAAACCAGGTCTGCGCTCGTTTGCGCGGAGCTCACGCATGCGCACTGGCGGTGAGCCCCGCTAACACAAGCGCACACCCGCGCTATTTTCTTTGAAAGAAAAGAAAAAGGGGTGACAGGAAAGCGGTGAAAAAGGGGTCACAAAGAGGGTAAGACAGTAGGGAAACAAGCGTGGGATTTGCAGGAGGGATGTAGGTAAGGCCCATAGATGCCCATGTCTTTAGCAGCAACAGCTGTGCATTTCCATGTATTTTGGTGAGACATTTGAAACCTTCCACCCCCTGAGAGAGGTGTCAGGACAACATTAATGTTTGTTGTAGAGCCAATTGTAATTAACAGTTTCAATGTCAAGCGGACATGTGTGCAACATGGACAGCTATGTATGGGGCGTAATTTTTTTGTGGGTACAGAGTGCCCTTCTTTTTTTTTTTTCAGGGGAGAGTGGTATGTCAGGTGAAGGAAGTCGGTATAGCTGGGGAGGTAGGTTGGGTAGGTTAACAGACAAGACAGACAAGACGCATACTGGGGCGGTGTATGACACACGTGGGGGGGTTACACAATTGACGGGGACGGAGGTTGGGATATCCAAGACGCATGAGCCCACAGATGGCAACAGTGGAACTGATATCCCCACCCATAGGCAGTTGCCACTGTTCCTTCACAGCCCAGGACGGGGCTGTGCTGAGGGCTGTGTAGACGGGGCAACGGCCGGGGCCATTAGCTGTGCCACACGAGCCTCGAGCTGGCGTAGGGGCCCAAGAACGGAGTCTGGGATCTCCCTTCACACCACAGACCGGACACCTTGGAGGGGGAGTGGACGAACTCCTCCGGCCACGCTTGCAGAGGGGGGACGGGCCCCATCCCCTGCAGCGCTTCCACCCGAAGGTGGCACAGGGCCACCGGAGGAGGGTCCGACCTGGGCACTAGTGCCAGGTGCAGTCGCCAGCTGAGGTGGGAGAGGTGGGTCCACTGGGACCTGCCTTCCCAAGCGTTCTAGGTTTGTGAGTAGTTATGTTAGTTTTGGTTAGTGGCATATTATTCCATTCAGATTAGTTGTAACAGCATGCATTTGTATTCCCATTAAACAAACACCCAGATATTAACACCATTGAACAAGGGGCATATCAATATCACATGCATTATTTGAACGGAAATACACAATCAAACAACATGCAGGGTTGATTAATGGCAACAGGCCATCAGATTTTCATGTATGAACAGGGCACATGCACGAACAGACATGCATATATGTTTGGAACGGACAAATGTCCATGGTTAATGAAATGTTCACATACCAATATTTATTGGGTGTTGTTATATGGAATTATAGGGTTGGGTGGAGATAGAAAGTGATGACACATTCATAAGTTACACATTGATATACATTTGTAATAGGCACACAATTAAGTTGAGGCTGATGTTTCAAAATGATTTTTATTTGACTGTCATGCTACACCTGTTACAAATACATCACTATCCTACTTATTTTTAATTTGATCAGATACATCATCCTACACTTTGATGACAGGACAGGGGACAACTATGGCTGTTTAGTCTGTCAGATAATCATTCATTCTATCTGCAAATTGTTTACTGTTATCACCATATACAGATTTTGGCCTTGACATTCCAGATTCGGACACACTGAAATCAGTTTGGGATGTTAATTTGTACTTCACACATGCATTTAGTTCTGTGGAAACACACTGGGGCTAATATATTCAGGGGTTATTACTACTTTATTTATTCATACATGACCCTTTCTGTCACTCTCACACATCCTGCAACTTCACAGTTCAGGTTGGTACTTCTAGGCTTTGTTCACATATTAGACCTGTGGTGATTCAAACACTTTCCAACAGCCTCACTTCTGTCATGATTCAGCATTTCAACAGGGGATAAATCACACATGTGACTACCTCAGATTCTGAAGCTGTACTCTGGAGACTACTGCAGGTTATACTACATTTAATTAATGGTGGGACATCTGTATTACAGCACTATTTATTTCTATAAATTATTTTTCCAGTCACACTTGCATACTGATGAACTTGTTGCAGACATACCTGCAAACTTTCAATTCTTGCTTGCACATTAGATTACTTTTAATCAATACACTGCAGTGTTCTGATACATGCTACACTATAATATTTATTTACAAGTACTAGATGGGGTTACTAACCTGCATGGTGGCGCAGCCGCCAGTCACGGTCATCCGTCTCACGGTTCGCAGAGCGGACACCTGCAGCTGTAATACAAAGGAAGTAATATTGGACTACACATCTCCATGGTATCAGCTAGTTGAAATCCTTACATACATGATTAATATGTAACTTACTAAGTAGTGGGGCGTTGGGCATATCCCGGGCCTCCTGGATCCATTGGGTCAACTGGTCTTGCTTACGCCGCTTCAAGTCCGCATGGTGGTGACGGACCTGCTCACCAGTGCATGGAATGCCAGTAGCACTGGTCAGATCACGAGCCAACTGGTCCCATGCCTCCGCCCTGTACGCTCCCCATGAGACCTGGCCCTGCATAAGTTGGGCCTCGTGATGATGGACAAGGAGCCAGACCATGTATCTGGACTCCTCAACGCCCCAACGCTGTGCTCGAAAGCAACGTCCCTCACCTACTCCACTCATTCTGACTGCAGGTCTGTTCTACAATCGGTTATGGTGTGTATTCCCGCCTATGGGGCTTATATATGCTGCTTTTCCCGCACATTTCTCTGATTGGCCATTTTGGAATTGTATCTACTTCACTGAAAATGCTTTATAATGCTCCATTCTGTATTTTATCCCATATATATGCTATTTCTGCATTTCTAGGTATTGCTGTCATGGCTTAGTGGTTTAGAACCTTGACTCTAGTGCATGGTATCCTGGGTTCGAATCTAACCACTGATTTTTAATTTTCATGACAGAAATGAGTTGAGGACCTGTCAATCAAACATGCCATAAGCACTTTTAAGCACTTAAAAGCAGGTCTGCGCTTGTTTGCGCGAAGGTAACGCATGCGCACTGGCAGGTAGCTTGTGGGAGCGGCGCGCAAACGGTGTGCGCTGGGATAAACCTTAATTGGCTAGTGACACACATGTTGAGCTAAGCACAGCTAGTTGCAAACAGTTTCAGCCTGTTAAACCAGTGCTTAGCAACAGGGATACCGATTGCAGCTTTTTAAACACTACGCAGCTACGGGCACTGTGTCTCACAGCAGCTTAGCTATCGGTACATTTCTAATTATTTTTATTCTTGTGTTACTTCAATATGTATGCTCCATTTCATTCCATTTTACAAAAGGGTATACTTTTACATTTGGACAATACTGTCAGGGGCTTTTTTAGTGCTTATTTACAAAAAAAAAGGTTGCTGTGTGGGCTCGAACCCTGCCTGCCTACTCTTAAGCCGGCAACTCTACCGCTAAGCTATTTCTTCTTGGCTTACTTTGTATATGTAGTTCTCATATCCTTTTCCACTGGTTGCTAACTGCAGTTGCTCTAGTAGCACACCCGCGCACACGAGCGCACACAGTAGCACACATTTACGGGGGTTAAAAAAAATAAAACAGTTTTTATTTTCATTTTATAGCCTCTGTTCACTTTGTACACTGATGGTCTGTGGGGGAATGTGTTGTGTAGTGTGTTTGTTTACATTTCCATGACTTCTCTCGTGGCTGTTTACTTTCAGCCATTATACACTTACGGGGGCGTGTCCGCATGCAGGGCTTAGCCTACGGACACGCCCCCTACTCTCTTACATGGACCGTGTAAGAGTTACAATGTGATTCAGCATGCCTCATGCACCTCATGCATATGCATGACATGCTGACATCACACCGTTTAACTGCAGCCTCCGTGTAAGAGTTATAACTCTTACACGGAGGCTTCCTGAATCTGGCACTATGTTTTCTTTTTATGCACTCTAGAAATTAATTTCTTATCATTTTTATCCCAAATCAGTGTAATGTCAAGAAAATCAATGCTCTCATTACCAACTTTATATGTAAAGTTCAAAAATGACATTGTAGAATTTAAATAACTAATAAATTCTTCAAGCTCACCTACTGAACCTCACCATGAGATCAGTATGTCATCAAGAAATCTTAACCATGTAATCACTTTACCATGCAAGTTGTGTTCAAAAACACAGTTTTCCTCCCACTTAGCTAATACCAGGTTAGCATATATGGGTGCGCATTTAGCCCCCATAGCTACACCCATTGTTTGATGGAAAACTTCAACTTTAAATAGTAGGAAATTATTCAATTAGACTAGTTCCATCAAATCAACTAAAAGCTGTCTTTTCACATTGTGCATTCCCTCATTGCCAAACAGGGCATCTCCAAAAAGCTCCAAGCCTTGATCATGCGGTATAGTAGTGAATGCATTTGTGACATCAACTGTAACAAATAAAAAGTCATCATTAATGGAAGTGTCCCTTAAAATTTCTAAACAGTGCCACGAATCCTTTCAAATGTGTTTATAATACCGTACACAATTTTTACACCAGAAGTCTATGTATGTTGCTATAGGTTCAGTTTTTGAGCCAGTCACAGAGACAATGGGCCTAAATGGGGGGGGGGGGGTTGTGTAAATCTTTGTGGATTTTTGGATTATGTGTTGAACTCTTTAAACTACCATAGCTTTATATAGTATTTCTTCTAGCAGCCAAACTAGTTAAAAAAAAACAACAACCTTGTACAACCTCAGAGGATATTCACTGTCTGCTCCTATACTACATGCACCCTCAAGTAAGCTTCATAGGACCAAGTACTCCTCCTCCTCTCTAGCACCCAATCTTTGGACAACCCTCCCATGTAGCTAAAGTCACACTTCTGGTCTACCTTCAGAACACAGTTAAAAGTACCTATTGAAGGAAAGCTAATACTCCTGCTTCCAAAAGAAACTCATTACTTAAAGGCCTAACTCTTTTTCTTCTATCTCTAATTACCATTCACTTCTTCCACCCTCCTCTGATTACCTTTTTATAAAGTGCAAACAATGTAAATAATTTAAACTTTTTATACTACAACAGTTTGAATATATTTTCTTCACTGATACTGTATTTATTCCTAATGTCATATATTTCAGCAATGTATGTTTAATTTCACCCATCTCAGTATTGTTCATTGTAAAATCGCCCTTCTCTATCACACTGAAAATAAAGCACATCATATGATATATATTCATCTATGCTCTGTCTGAAAGTACCCTTTGTTGATCAGTGCATGTCACTGGTAAATTAAATAAATATCGACTGGTATATATCATGAAGAATGTTAAGAATCAAATGGAAACTGTCTGCATTTATCCCAGGATAAAAAAACTGCCAAACCCTCAAAAAATGCTAGTGTCAGAGCTTGAAGAACGACTAATGTAAAACTCTCCAAGGATGCAGATGTCCTAATTTTAGTGATTCTGAAAACAACATAGGAACTCCACCTAGAAAATTTATTGTTACAACTGAATTTTTAATCTAGTTGATTTCTTAATCATGATGAGAAAAACGTAAAGGAAAACTGACAAGAATTAACATAAATGGATAAATATAAGATAATAAGCTAAAAAAAATAATATGTCAGACTGATCACAGATTAGTAAAACAAATGAATACACTAATTGAAAGCAACAAAAGAGATTGATATAACAGAGCTAAGCAGAATACATTACTGCTAAATTAAACTAATGGGAAATAAGGAATTATCAGGAAAGCATAAATTATTTAAAGAAAACAAAGAAACAAAGACGACCATGGAATCATCAATTAAAACTGACTGCAAAGCAGTTAAAAAGTATCACTACTGGAGGATTTAGTAAATGAAACTGGTCCATAATATCCTTAAGTAAGTAGATCTCCCCAGTTGTGGCTTTAAACTTTCTGACTTTTGACCTGCCCACCCCTACTGTAAATTTGACTTTGGGAGCTCCTTCCAGTCTCATCTCATCTCATTATATTGGGCACTGAAAGATCAAAGTGGGAATGCCCTCCAATTAGACTTTTAAAGTTTGAGATAGACTGCGTTCCATGTCATCACTCTCACTTAGTGTGCACTGAAGTACTGAGAGTATTAATCCCTTTAACAACTGGGACTAGACTACCCATCACTGAGAGGAAATGCCTCTTGAGAATCAGCTTGAGAATAGTGATTCTGTCTTGCTCCTGGTAAAAGAATGAGCAGAGGGGCATTATTTTATAGCCTTCCTCAACAGTACAAAGTCACTGGAAAGTCTGAAACTTTCTTCTTAAGAGCCATCTTGGGATTAATGCTACTGCTTTACTCCTGGTGAGAGAAGGAACAGAGAGGCATTGATTCCTGCTAGCCTCTGATTAGATAGCCTGAATGGGTTTCACTGAGTGGTCAGGTTGCAGTTTTGGTGAGAACCTTTTCACAGGCATTATGTACCTTGGCTTTCTGTTTTATCCAGCTGCTGTAGGTTCTAGATAGGATATCACTAAGGAGAAAACTATAACAAGCACACTGCAGCCAGCTGGCTAAAACTACTTCTCAGGAAGCAGCTTGGGATTAGGGCTACTCTTTTGCTTCTGGTGAGAGAAGTAGCAAATATTCATTGATTCCAAGCTACATGAAGCTGTGTTGTGACCAGCAGTATCTCCAATACCAGGTGGACAACACCTCTAGTAATCAAATCAAACCTCATAGGCACTGCTCCCCTTTCATTTCATATTATAAGTGCATGGAACCAGGAACTTGCACTTTCCAGCCATCTCTGCAACTAGCTCTGTTGAAGTGAGCATCCTGAGACAATGTAGCAACTGGCTCATGTTTACTAATTACCAAATAATACATAAACAAATTGACACAATGTGTGAGATATGTAATTATAGAATGAATTTGGAAACAAAGTTCTCACACAAACCAGAACAAATAACATGAAGGTTGTCAGTACCACACATCACACAGCTCAGACAAAACACCTACACCTACATATGGTAAAGCCCTTAAAAGTAACCTAGCTAAACCACAAAAGTCTCCTAATTGTAACCATAGGAAACAAGTACCCTGAGCATCCTCACAAACATACAACACAAGCAGCACTCACCATGACACATACAATCAAAAGTCACACAAACTAAATCCAGTAGCTCATAAGGCAAACTTTCATGCATTCCAATATCCTAGTCATAGGTGACTCCATAGTGAGACACACTGATGGCAGCACCCTCCAGTCTGTGCAAGGAAAGCATCACTATCAGTTGCCTATCAGGTGACAACATTCACGACATCATGCATGCACTCATGTCCTTGCACCACAAGCACACATATGACACAGTCATAATGCATAATGGAGCTCTCAGAATATGTATCTAAGTCAGGTATGAACCTACCCTTGAGCAGCATTCTAACATCATCGAGAATGATGCAGCAGTACAGACAAAAGGTTAATGACTTATACAATTGGCTTAGCTTCTGGTAACAATATGTATGGGATGAAATGGTACACAGTCCTAACTGCTTGAATAGGGATGGCCTGCACTTATTCCACCAAGGTTTTTGTATATTGGCTAAGCCCTTGTCCAGTCAAGAGTGCCTTTGTTTAGTCAATGTCAGTCTTCTAAAGCTTCTAACATAGCAAAACAGAATCTGAAAAACAAAGTTATCTCTGCTCAATGCAAGGAGCCTTAACAAAAAAAACCTCTAATCTTCATAAGCACTCCTTCCCTGGAAGACATTACTGTATGCTTCGTCAGGAAAGAACTGGTTTCAGCTCAATGACAGCATTCCAAAAGTGCAGTATTTCAATGTGTACCACACACTCTGACCCACTGCATTAGATGAAGACACTAAAGACAATGGTGTTTCCATATTCTTAAAAATAAAATCACCTCCAGGCTCACTAGACAAAACAATGAGCTGGAATTCTTCCACTTCCAACTATTAGTAAATCCTTTATTATATCTTAACTAGCAAACATACTCCTTCTATGTCCCCTCTCTGCCCATATCTCTGACCTACCACTATGGAGTCCTTATGCTAATATTTAGCTAAACATCATTCTCCTTTGAGACATGAGCTATCCCTTCATTAGCTGAGAGGCTTGTACATCATCAAAGATGTAAGCACAGAAATTTCTGGATTACATCAGTACAAACTCCCTGGAACAGTCATTCTACATCCCAACTAGGGGTGATAAAATCCTGGACTTGGTCCTTATTCATATGAGTTAGCTTGGCTCCCCATCAAGTGTAACTTTTTCCCAAGTCAAACTGGACTACAGATCAGTCAATTTTACCTTAAGACTGAAGATGTAACTGTCTTCCAATACCTCAGTAATTAGAGATTATGTCAAGGCTAATCTATGAACATTGAGTGATAACCTGGATAAATTAAAAAAACCCTTCTATCATAATAATCCATTTGTTATGCAGACTCATTTCTGCCAAATTCTATGCAGATGTAAAATGCAGAGACATATCTGCGTCTCTCCAAAGTAAATACAGCTCCAGAATTAAAAATATACTCCTTTGGTGGAATCCTAATACAAACAGCCTTTATAATTAAAGAAAAAACTCATTGCATGCCTACCCCTCAACTGCCAGATTTGTGTAGATCACCCAGATTTTTACCTAATGTATTTGGTCTATTCTTCATAAAATTTGTGGTTTTCAGGGAACTCACTTAGGATTGAAGTCACTACATAATGACATATGTTTGAGTTTCAGACTTCACATCTTTCAGATAATGCATGCTAACACAAATTGTGTTAATCTAGCAACATGTAATTTCATAAGAGCAATATTTAAAGGTTTGTCCATATTTTGAGGCTTGTGCACCCCCATTACTTGAGGCTTTGTCCAGATTTCCTGCACTAAGAAGTTGAGAGGTATGATTGCATGCAATAATAAATTTTACTCTCATGATGCCAATAATGCTCTTGTTAAACTTAACAAGGTACTCTGGACCCTGATCAAATCAACCAAAGCTAGATGCAAAGTAAAAATAGCCACACAGCCTTCCTTACCTATGTTGGAAATCTCAGAAATAATGTCCAGCCCTGTACAAAGCTAATAGTGAAGGATACCACATAATCAGACCCAGAGAAAACAGCCAGTGTACTAGCAGACACATTTAGTTTACAATTTATCCCCCTGTCCTCTCCTATATTCCCAGATCATATACCTGTATCTACACACCTTCAGATTTCCTAAGAACAAGTTCTCAAGGCACTATCCAAGACAAAGAACAGCACTTCTACGGGGCAGTGGAACATACTGGGCTGTCTAGTGGTCAGCCTAAACATGACTTGTCTGTCCTTCTACAGACGTTATTCATATCAGACTTCAAGCAGGTTTCATGACAGTTGAATGAAGGACAGCAACAGTCATCCCCTATACTAAGATGAGGCATCACCAGACCTGGGTAATTATATATCCATAAGCCTGATCAGCCGCATCTGTAAGGCTATGGGGATTATCATTCTGGAATTAATAAATAAGGACTCAGGTAACCTACAAACTTTTGACCCAAACCAAATCAGATTTATCAAGAGCATATCATTCCTACTAAACCTGCTTGATGTCTTTGAGAAGGTTACTGAAACAAGGGATAGAGGCAAATCAGTACTCACCGCATATCTAGACTTCAAAAATAAATTCAACACCATTGCACACTCAGATATCATAGCTAAATTCTCCCAACTAAATATAAATCCCTATGTAACTCACTGGATAGCAAACTGGCTCACAAAAAGAACTCAGGAAATTAGGGTGAGCAACTTTACCTCCCCCAAAGTCCTGCCACAAGTAGCATACTCCAAGCTTCACACCTTGGGCCAGTCCTCTTTAGCATTTACTTCTCAGAGGTCAAAGCAAATGTTAACAGTTTATGGTTGATCAAGTTTGCAGATAAATATAAACTTGGTGCCATCATAAACTTCCCTGTGGACACCAAATCCTCCAAGAGGGCCTTTCAAAACAAATTAGCTGATGTCAAAACCATGGACTAAAACTAAATGCCAAGAAATGTATAATTTTGTCCTTCAACAAGCCCGGCTTCTCTTGTGACTATCACATTGAAAACATACACCTGAAAGTTGATCCCATAATCAGGAATGGGGGTACCTATGTCCACAATGAACTGTCCTTTTATCAGCACATATCCATTATTGTAAGGATGTAGTTTTTCATCACACAGTCCTGGATTACAGAATACTCAGAGAAGTGCATAATTCATCACATCTTAGTAAATTATATTGCAGTTAATACAAAATATGGTAAATCATATGACAACTGAAGCTTTAAAAAGGGCAAATTAAAATGCAGAATGGCAAGAATCCAGCAGAGAATATTCTAGTATAATTCTTTGCCACTGTTAATATTTGGCCCTGCCCTCAGTACTTCAAGTTGTTTACTTAATAAACTGGGTATGGTTATAGTCTAACTTCCCAAAAAAAGTTTTGACAAATGACAACTTATCTACATTTTGGTGATCGAAAACTGCATTCTTCATCTGGTAAACAAAATGAAAATATTTAGGAATGGATGAAAGAACAGCAGTACAGTATGAACCAACATGAAGAAAGCATTGTAAGGAGTATTTTAGAAGAATGACTCTAATTTTGAAAACTTATTTGAAATCTAAGAATAAGGTCCAAGTTACAATTCAGCTTTCCCACTGTTTTACCTTATAGCTTTGCTGTGATAAAGCAAAATAAAACTGCTTCATACCTACCATATGATGTATAAAAAATTGCGTGTCAGTGTTAAATTATTTATCAATGGCAGAATAACCAGAATCACAATGTACTGCTGTTTCCGTTATAGTTTAATATGTCCAAGCAGTTACGCTGTCAATTATTTCAGTTCTATTATAACACAGCTAGAATACAGTCTTTGCTTCTTAGTAGCTGTGCTGCCTAAGATCAATGCACACTTGATGAAGGTGCCTCTCCAGAAGGGAAAATAATGTCCAGTTTTATATGCACTTTGCATACCAGCAGATATTATTACCTAGTGTCCTTGTGGTTTGCATGGCTGATTCTTGTTGCATATCATCTGTACATCAGTCGAAGTGTCTGTATTTTATTTCCACATCTGAAGACTCACCAAAAACTCCATGTTCAAAATATCAAATGTCTCTCTATATGTTTCAGTTAGTCATAACAGGACGCCATTTGCCATTATGTTTAGCCCACACAAACAAGTTAAACCAGACGTTCCTTTTTTGATAAACTATTTTTAAACTAAGCATGTTTCATCAGAAATTAGTTTAGCATATGTCTGTCTGAGATGACTGCTTGCTTCAGCACATTATACGTTTCGTATCTATTAGAAACTGCAAGGCTTAAGCTGCAGAGATTAGTTACACTTATGCTTTTTAGAAAGACACATTTATTTCAACCATTATATTAAGGTAAACCTTGTCTTAGAAACACGCATTTTTCTTTTGCATTACAGCATTAATTTAATTGCTTTGGGAATAAATATTTTACTATATATATATATATATATATATATATATATATATATATATATATATATATATATAATGTCTATCAGTCAGGATTATGTATACTTCAGTTTAAAAGGAGGAGGCATGCACCTCATTTTAATTGAGTATATGTATCTGTCAAGGTTTGTGGGACTGCATACATTTTTGTTGACATCATCACATCTGACCACAGTGAAAATTCTAAACCATGAAGTAAACAATCTAAGGTGATCTCCTTGCACAATTTAGAAGAAACATTTCAGTAGGAAGTCAGCAATGGAATAAAACCTGAGATGTGTGAAAGAAAGAAAGAAAGAAAAAAAGAAAAGAAGGCATATAAAGATTAAGGGCAAAAAAAAGAAAAGAAAACTGAAAAGCTTACAGTTTTAGTGGAGGTTGTTGATAACTGCTGGAACAGCCACATACCAATCAAGAAATGATGCAGGAATGGCTAAGGTGAGCCAACTTTAAACCAAAAGATGAAAGGTTAATAACTACAGCTGAACATAGTGAAATAGATACACAGTGGTTCACAAAATCTATTAAAAAAATATGGAGATACCACCACAGTTGCCATCAAGACTGAAGGCATGCTATCCGCAAAACCCTGGAATGGAAGGAATGTTTTCTGAACATTTAAACCATGTTTCAGTAATTTCACAGATAGCGAAATGATCTAAATGCAGGAGAGCCTCAAGGTTGAGCATTTTATTTCTGAGACTTCTAGCACTGAGCAGATCCTCCTTAAAGAGATCCTGTTTTGGATTTGATAGTATAGTTACAGTGGGAATTCATTAGTTGGATTCCACTTAAAAAAGCACTGTGGGGGTTCTATATTATTTCGTCAAAACTCAAAGGAGTAAATGTTCATTTTTGAAAACCTATTCAGTGAAAACACATCAACTGACATTTTAAGTGAAAAGTTTCTTAGGGCAAAGCAATGGTTGGCCACCATCTGGAACTTGCCCTTTTCCACACTGTAGTGTGATCTTGGACTTGGTATATTTAGTTGGGGAAGTGTGGGGGTGTAGCCCCCCACCTGTGTAGGTGTTAAATTTTATGTACAGTTGCTACAGTTGCTAGGGTGACTACTGTCAGTTTTCTCTAGGACACATTGCTTAAAAATGTCATTTGATGAATAGTGTTTTCATTGAATAGGTGTTCAACAAATGAGTGTTCGCTCATTTCAGTTTCGACAAAGTGATATAGACCCAGGGGGTTAGCATGGGCTATTAGCTGGTATGTGGAAGCACGGAAGCATTGCAACAAGAGGTGCAGCCATCCTTTGGAAGGTTTAGCTGACATATACTGGATCCCTCTCGATTGACACCAAGTAATTAGCCAGTAGCTGAAAGCAGTTGACGTTTTTTGTAGCTAGACATCACTGTTGGAGAATGAAGGATTCCACTCAGAACTAGAATGTTCATTGGTATAAATTTAGTGCAAACCCATAGTTATGTTTAACTTTTCCTGACAAAATGCCATGTTAGACCCCAAAGCATGCAGCAAGGCAGCAGCAACAGCAGCAGTAGTTGTAGTGGAAACTCTGTAGCTTGAATCGCTCTGTAGGGGCAAAGAAGCAGCAGTTCCAAAGGAGAAGTCACAGAAGTAGTACTCAGTGTTCCACTGTAGTGTAGTAAGATTTATATCACCAGTGTCAAGCAAAGGAGAAATCCCAGAAGTAGTACTCAGTGTCCCACTGTACTGTAACAAGATTTATATCACCAGTGTCAGCTAAAGGAGAAATCCCAGAAGTAGTACTCAGTGTCCCACTATACTGTAGTACGATTTATATCACCAGTGTCAGGTAAAGGAGAAATTCCAGAAGCAGTACTCAGTGTCCCACTGTACTGTAGTAAGATTTATACCACCAGTGTCAGGTAAAGGAGAAATCCCAGAAGTAGTACTCAGTGTCCCACTGTACTGTAGTAAGATTTATATCACCAGTGTCAGCTAAAGGAGAAATCCCAGAAGTAATACTCAGTGTCCCACTGTACTGTAGTAAGATTTATATCACCAGTGTCAGGTAAAGGAGAAATCCCAGAAGTAGTACTCAGTGTCCCACTGTACTGTAGTAAGATTTATACCACCAGTGTCAGGTAAAGGAGAAATCCCATAAGTAGTACTCAGTGTCCCACTGTACTGTAGTAAGATTTATATCGCCAGTGTCAGCTAAAGGAGAAATCCCAGATGTAGTACTAAGTGTCCCACTGTACTGTAGTAAGATTTATATCACCAGTGTCATTTAAAAGAGAAATCCCCAAAGTAGTACTCAGTGTCCCACTGTAGTGTAGTAAGATTTATATCACCAGTGTCAGGTAAAGGAGAAATCCCAAAAGTAGTACTAAGTGTTCCACTGTACTGTAGTAAGATTTATATCACCAGTGTCAGGGAAAGGAGAAATCCCAGAAGCAGTACTCAGTGTCCCACTGTAGTGTAGTAAGATTTATATCACCAGTGTCTGCTAAATGAGAAATCCAAGAAATAGTACTCAGTGTCCCACTGTACTTTAGTAAGATTTATATCACCACTGTCAGGTAAAGGAGAAATCCCAGAAGTAGTACCGTAGTAAGATTTATATCACCAGTGTCAGCTAAAGGAGAAATCCCAGATGTAGTACTAAGTGTCCCACTGTACTGTAGTAAGTTTTATATCACCAGTGTCATTTAAAAGAGAAATCCCCAAAGTAGTACTCAGTGTCCCACTGTACTGTAGTAAGATTTATATCATCAGTGTCAGGTAAAGGAGAAATCCCAGAAGCAGTACTCATTGTCCCACTGTACTGTAGTAAGATTTATATCACCAGTGTCCGCTAAATGAGAAATCCCAGAAGTAGTACTCAGTGCCCCACTGTACTGTAGTAAGATTTATATCACCACTGTCAGGTAAAGGAGAAATCCCAGAAGTAGTACTGTAGTAAGATTTATATCACCAGTGTCAGCTAAAGGAGAAATCCCAGAAGTAGTACTCAGTGTCCCACTGTACTGTAGTAAGATTTATATCACCAGTGTCAGGTAAAGGAGAAATCCCAGAAGTAGTACTCAGTGTCCCACTGCACTGTAGTAAGATTTATAGCACCAGTGTCAGCTAAAAGAGAAATCCCAGAAGTAGTACTCAGTGTCCCACTGTACTGTAGTAAGATTTAGACCACCAGTGTGAGCTAAAGGAGAAATCCCAGAAGTAGTACTCAGTGTCCCACTGTACTGTAGTAAGATTTATACCACCAGTGTCAGGTAAAGGAGAAATCCCAGAAGCAGTACTCAGTGTCCCACTGTACTGTAGTAATTTTTATATCACCAGTGTCAGGCAAAGGAGAAATCCCAGAAGTAGTACTCAGTGTCCCACTGTAGTGTAGAAAGATTTATATCACCAGTGTCAGCTAAAGGAGAAATCCCAGAAGTAGTACTCAGTGTCCCACTGTACTGTAGTAAGATTTATATCACCAGTGTCAGCTAAAGGAGAAATCCCAGAAGTAGTACTCAGTGTCCCACTGTACTGTAGTAAGATTTATATCACCAGTGTCAGGTAAAGGAGAAATCCCAGAAGTAGTTCTCAGTGTCCCACTGTACTCTAGTAAGATTTATATCACCAGTGTCAGCTAAAGGAGAAATCCCAAAAGCAGTACTCAGTGTCCCACTGTACTGTAGTAAGATTTATATCACCAGTGTCAGGCAAAGGAGAAATCCCAGAAGTAGTTCAGTGTCCCACTGTAGTGTAGTAAGATTTATATCACCAGTGTCAGCTAAAGGAGAAATCCCAGAAGCAGTACTTGGTGCCCCACTGTGCTGTAGTAAAATTTATATCACCAGTGTCATACATGTGATATCCTTTGGCTTGGATTAGAGTATGGCGAAAATAATGTACCTTTGATAACAGAACTTTTCTTAACAATGGTTAACTTAGCTTCTACCAGGATATAAAGATAATGTTGGTTATGTTTTTTGTTTCTCTATATGCTTGTATGTGTGTGTGTGTGTGTGTGTGTGTGTGTGTGTGTGTGTGTGTGTGTGTGTGTGTGTGTGTGTGTGTGTGTGTGTAGGTGTGTCTATGTATTTACACATCAATCAAAACAGCATATTTGGAAAAGCAGCACTGAATAACAGAACTGCCTATCCCACATATTGTCTGACTTTTACATATGTTGCAAAGATATAGCAAAGGGACATTCAGTGAATAGCTGCACAGGCATCCCCTAGCTGCATTGGCCTCCCCCAAGCACAGAATTCATTGGCCTCGCCAGTAGGCACCTAGCCCACTTTTCACCTCTACAATCATCTGGACTTCTGTATGTTAATTACCACATCACTATATTTGTCCACATGTGTCCATACCACTGCTCTAGGCTACCACTAATGTATCCCTAATATTTATTTCATAATTGTGATATGTAGTGTGGGCGGCCACGGTGGTGCAGTGGTTAGCATTGTCACCTCACAGCAAGATGTTTTCCAGTTCGATCCTTGGCTGGGGTGCCTTCTGTGCGGAGTCTATATGTCCTCCCTGTGGTCATGTGGGTTTCCTCCAGGTGCTCCGGTTTCCTCCCACATCCCAAAGACATGCTGTAGGTGGATTGGGCACTCCAACTTGGCCCTAGGTGTGTGTGTGCATGTGTGTGCCTTCAGTGGAAGGTTGGGCGCCAGGCTGGCAACTCGACACTGTAAAACTCCACTGCTAATCATGAGCGGACAGGTGATCCGCTGTGGTGACCCCTAACCGGGAAAAGCCGAAAGAAAAAGAAGAATTGTAATATGTACTGCACTCCAATTTTTGTACAATCATTTATTTAGCTGTATAGCCTAGGTAGCTTAAAGTTTCTCATTGGCAGCCTAGTGTTCCCAGGCAGCCACGGTAACAACTATTTTTTTTTTTATCATTAGTGTACTCATGGACTCCACAGGAGGCAGAATGCAGAGGTTAGGCAACTTCATCTAAGCTGAGAATAATCTTCTAATAAAGTCATTTAGGGCACATGGTCCACATCTGTTGATGACATGGGGTGTTCACCAGTGTCTCCATAACAATGTGTTAGATGCAGTGGTCAGTCTCATAAATGAAGTGAGCAGGAAGACCTGCATTATGCAGCTCTGTCAAACGTGTGTCAATTACATGATAAGGTTGTGTCATTGTAAAATGTGTACAGTATCTTAGTGGAGAAATCAACATTTAGAGGGGACTACCCCCCACTGTCAGTCTCATAGGTGATAAGACATTCTTATCATGACTGGAAGAGTCAGTGAGGACATTTGTGTAATACCTGGAAAGTGGACAAGTTGGGAGTAGCCAAATTACACATATGTCACATACATTATACAGCAACACTGTGCATACGGATCATCTCAGTTACCAGCATATGTGTTCCATATAGTTACATCAGGAGTTCAAGCAATAAGGGACAACAGCACATGCATGTGTATGTTGTAGACTTGCATGTTTCCAGCCATCATTAAATGCACACCACTGTGCCCTGTATGTTGCAAGGGGAGTGCTATGAAGTCTAGTATGTCTTGTACTTTGTATTTGCTGACATTACTACTCCTATGTTGACACCAGTATATGCTGCGGTAGGATATCAGGCTGATGTCATCACCTATACAGGGTAAGGTAATGATGCTGAAACACACAGTGGTTCACAGTGCCAAGGCAGATTGCCAATATGTATCTCCCTTCTCTTGGGCTGTCCTACACTCATTAAGAATGGCCATAGTGTTTTCTCACTCACACCTGAGGTAGGGTCTGCACAACATAGGCTCATGTAACCCCTGTGAAAAGATGATTTTTCATGTTTCAGACACCTTCCATGGCTGCATCTCAAGCTGGAGCACCAGATGTAAACTGTGCATCTGATGGGGTATGCTCACCATACAGCAACCAATAAAAGTGTTTTGGCACTGTCTGGTGTCCCAACTACTGATGCAACAATTTTGAGACTCAGCTAGATATTCCAAACAAATAAGAAATAATAATGCACAGTACAGCTTTTTGTCTGCATACAACAGACTTCATCAGAATCTAAAATGCACAAATCAAATGCTACTTTTAAATAAATAAATCTCCCCCAGTGTAAAAGGCCTGCAATCAGGTCTTAAAGATATATTACACAGATAAAATATATTTTAGATTCTGATGAAGTCTGTTGTTTGCAGATGAAAAGCTGTATTGTGCATTACATAAGTTTATGTAAATTTGTGGAATCAACATTCAACATTAGTACCTATCTTTGGATCTGTTCTGCGGCTAATGGTTTTGCTGTTATTTGTGTCCCAACTACCCCTGATATTTGGGCAGCTGTCCTGAGTATGTAACATATACTGTATTCAGGGCTATAACCTGGGTAGAGTTAGAGGTGGCCACCCCTGCAGATATAGAGATGATTGCGGTGCAGCTTGGCTCCCTTAAAAATGTCACCCAACACTGACAAAACCTGGAGACAACTGAATCCAGGTACTTCCCTGATAGTACTCCTGAATTCCACTGTGGCACATATTTGTGCCATGTTCACCTCCATGTAGAGAACAGCGAGAGAGATTCTTGTTGTTAAGGATGGGTGTCCACCTAAGAAATTAGGGATATAACTGTCTGCCACCTGCCATTTTGGAAGCAATGGCATAGATCCTTTAGGTGCAGAAAATCTCAGTGGTGGATCTCATAACAGTCCCATTCCAGCAACAACAACACATCCAGTGATTTCAGTGGCCCCACAGCCTGTCTTGTACTGGTTCATCCATCCTGCCCTGTAGAAGATTATCTGTGACATGGATGTCCTCATCCATGAGACTTATCTCTCTACCTTTACTTCTGTTGACCTGCAGTCCCCCCTCCTCTATGTGGGTACATCCATGTCTCAATTTGCCCTTTGGTACCTGTGTATGGCTGTGACTCACACCAGTGTCTCTCATGTGGTGTAAATGGAAATGTGAGATGCATAATGTGACTCAACCATGCATTGCCTAGCAAGACTTTTAAATGCCACTGTATAAATCATTTTGCTCTAAGTAACACCACATTGCCACTGTGTACTTTGCACAGTCTGAAAAGGTGGATGAGCTGTTGTTACTTCACCTGTGATGCCATATTCTATCCATAATGCTGTATAGGGTAGAGGTGCTGCTGGATGTTGATCTCTGTCATCATAGCTGTTGTCACTGATAAAGTATTTATTTGAGGGGGCTGTGACAGGATTTGGTGCCGGGGGTCCAGAGGCTGCCATTACTAAGTGCTGGACTGCCTGCTTCCTCATGCTCATGCTGTGTTTCATATAACATACTGCAATAGTTTTCATTCAGTGACAGAGGAGTATTGCAGTATGCCCAAACGTGTAGTCAGTGGCACCAAGCTTTCAGCAAGCTGAATTCTGTGCTCTCTGTTCAGGAATATATGGTGTTATATAGCATTTCAGCCGTTCTGTGTGGATTCTTAAGGACATCATCAACCGTGCCTCCAGTGTGTATCCTGTGTCACATAAAACACAACACAGACATATAAAGCTGAGTCTTGGGTACGTATTGTCTGTAGCTCTCCATATGTCATGTGTACTCTTACACTTAGCTGCTAGATAGCCCTTTGGAATTTCATTGTGCAGAAAGTTGCACTAGAGATGACTTGTATGCTGTTAATGTGAATCATGGACACTGCCATGGTGCTATCCAGGTACACTAGTTTTGAGACCCTGTGCATTGTAAATGACCTTGGAGTTGGTGGAAAGGTGACCCTTCATATTGAAACAACTCCGGGCTGTCAATACTTATTGAGACACGTGTACAATCTAGAGCTCCCAGCACTTCAGAGGTGTGGTCGATGTCAAAGAATCCACATAATACCCAATATAGGCTTTAAGTATCTCTGTACACATCATTTTGTTCTGTTTGACACCACAGTGCCTGTATTTGCCAGGGCCTGTACAGGTGTACTAAACATTACTGTTTCAACTTAACTGCCAGTTACTGTTCACAATGCTATCAGTGTGCATGTGGTACAGTGACAGGAAGCTGTCTGTCATCATCACTGTCATTGCTGCTGCTGCAGGATATACTTGTGGTGATAGTGCCAGTGCCAGATACTGTTCACAATGCTATCAGTGTGCATGTGGTACAGTGACAGGAAGCTCTCTGTCATTATCACTGTCATTGCTGTTCCTGCAGGATATACATGTGGTAATAGTGACAGTGCCAGATACTGTTCAGAATGCTATCAGTGTGCATGTGGTACAGTGACAGAGAGCTCTCTGTTATCATCACTGTCATTGTTGCTCCTGCAGGATATACATGTGATGATTGTGACAGAGCCTGATACTGTGAATCAGGAGGTTCCTGAGACTGAGAGCTGGGCTGCCTTCTTCCTCATGATCAAATAGCTTGCAAACACTAAGAGGGGTATACTCCAGTGTCTCAGGATGTGTTTATGCAGTAGAACTGAGTTTTCAACAGGCTGAACACAATGTACCTCATTTGTAAATAGATGGTGTTATTCTGCATTTTAGACATGCTGTGTGAATTCCTAATGGATATGATCAGCCAGGGCTCTGTTGGATATCCTGCATCCTCTAAAACACATAAGAGACATATGGGGAGAGACCTGGATACCCATTGCCTGTAGCTATCAATATGTGGGGCATATGTCTGCACTTATCTACCCAGTGGCCATGTGGAATATCACTGTTAATGAAATGGTGATAGACATAACTTGTATGTCTTATATGAATCATGGGCACTTCCAGGATGCTGATCAGACACATTGATTATGAACCCCTGTGTATGACATACTGCCTTTAAGTTTAGGGAATGGTAGCCCTTCCTATTGATATAATGCTGTCAGTGTTCACCTGTGTAGGTTTCTTATGCCACATGTGTACAACAGGTAAATCCCATCATTTTGGGAAAGTGGGTGATGTCACAGATGCCATTGAGGGGTGGCAGTCTACCCTGCAGTGTAAGGGAAACTGATATGGTCATGTGGGATGTGTAGCAGAAATGTATTGAAAAAAACATCTTCAGTAGTCTTTAGACTGATGCTTGCTGCCTGTGATATACTTAGTGTTCCCTGTCTGCCCGCATAATATCACAGTTCCATTACATGCTGCAAAGCCAAATTTTGACTAAGTGTGAATCAGTCTTATGAATGACAATATCTGTGTGTGTGTGTGTGTGTGTGTGTGTGTGTGTGTGTGTGTGTGTGTGTGTGTGTGTGTGTGTGTGTTTGTTTGTGTGAGTGTCTGTGTGTGTGTGTGTGTGTGTGTGTGTCTCTATAGTTCACCTTTAAGATTCAGCATGGGCCTATTCACAAGACAGAAATGCAGTTATTATACAGTACTTACGTTAAATGGAAAATAACATTTCAATGTTCTCCACCCCCATGCAACACAACACATATAAACAGCCCCTCAGAGTTCAAGGTTCATAGTTATTTTCCCACAACATCCTCACAGCACACATAATAACAGTTATACAGTTAGGGAAGAATCTTAACAGCTTCTCACACAGGTGAGTGGAACGTAACAGTTTCCACAGCCTTCATCCAACTTTCCTTGCCAGAATAGTAGCTCTAGTGTTCCAACAATGTCTTCTTTGACTCAAAGTTGCCGGTGTATAATCCAGAGAAATCCTTTGAGGATTAGAGGTAAGTGAATATGACAAGCCTAATAAGTTCAGCTGTATCTGCTGTTAAAGACAGTCTGTAGTGTATAACATGGGTTCAGTAGTTCGTTTTAGGCTGGCCTACCTTCCTCACTGCTCTCTCTACTGCTCAAAACTGATAAAGCAGATAAAGCTCAATGCACTACAAATAATTCATAGGTTCATAGGTTCATAGGTTCATACTAGGCTATCTGCCCAAGGGCATTTATAAGCCTAGCCCATAGTTATGTGGCTTTCGCCACCCCTTTAGTTTGAATAAAAACTATGCCTATCATTTTGCTGTGCCTCTGTCAAGCAGTGACGCTGAAGTAATCCCTGGGGTATATCTGCAATCTCCCATCCATTGGTCAAGATTCCTCTTGAACAAGACCAGAGAGGTGCTCTGCCTCACATGTACCGGGATTTTGTTCCACAGCATAGGGAGTCTCTGGGTGATGAATCTGTCCCTCCAGCACGTTCTATTTATAACCGTGTCAAGGTTTAAGTCTCCGCCCTTGTGGTTCTGAGGGATCTAGATTTTTGAGGTGAAGCATATTCATCAAATCTGGGTTTGACATGGCCTTATATGTCAGGCACAGGTCACCTCTGAGCAAGCGGTATGAGACTGAATAGAGCTGGAGTTCTTTCAGTCGGGCAGCATAAGACATATTTTGAGACCCTTTATCCTTTTGGTGAGGAACTTTTGGGGCCTTTCAAGCTGCAGCAGGTGTCTGGTCAGATACATTCCAAACGGGCATTGTACTCAATCATAGGTCTAATAAGTGATGAGTACAGGGGACGATGACCTCCCTTGATCTAGATGTGAATCCCTTCATGATCAGGTGGGTGATATAGAAGGTTTTCCTAACTACTTTAGCAACATGAGTGTCAAGCGAAGGCTACTGTCAACCTGGGTCCCCAGATCTCTGATGACTTTTTCTGTGCTCAGTGGATTGCCACCTATATGGTAGCTAGGGGTAGCCTTGTTTTTCCCAAAGGGTATGACTATGCATTTTTGGCGTTTAACTTCAGGCCATGGCTCTGGCACCAGTTATCCATTTCTGTGAGGCCCTTCTGGAGGATATCTGTGTCAGATGTGTTTTCGACTATGGCCCAGTTTGCAGTCATCTGCAAACTTTGTCAGCCATAACCCTCCTGTGTTTGCTTGTACTTCAGAAAAGTAGATGCCGAACAAGAGTGGACCCAGGACTGAGCCCTGTGGGACACCACTTGTGACAGGCTTTGAGTCTGACATGGCTCCAGCAACTCTGACCCTGTGGGTTCTGTCACTTAGCCAGTTTGCAACCCATCTTGTGATGTATGGGTTTACATTCAAGCTGATGAGTTTTTCGATGATACCTGAGTGGGGTATTGTGTCGAAGGCCTTTGCCAGGTCGAGGTAGGCTGTATGGACTGCCTTTCCCTCATCAATGGCCTTGGTGACTGTCTCGAAAAAGTCAACCAAGTTTAAGAGGCAGGATCTGCCTTTGACAAAGCCAAACTGAGTTGGATCCAAAGTCTGCAAGTTCCCTATGTCTTTATTTATGAGTTCCATTATGATCCTCTCCATGGCTTTGCAGATAAGGCTTGTCAAGCTAATGGGGCGGTAATTTCCAGGGTCTGTGGAGGCACCGCCCTTATGAAGTGGGACCACAGTCGCCGTGCGCCACTCCTTGGAGTGCGTATCCTGAGGTGAGGCTAAGATTAAACAGCTGTCCTAACTGTGGGTTTAATTCCTCATTGAGTTCATGAAGCACACAGCCGGGGACACCATCCGGTCCCATGGATGCTGTGTTTAGTGCCTTAGTGTGTGCCGTTCTCACCTGGGCATTGGAGATGTTTGGGGGCTACAATCCTCTGGAATAGATATCTCTCCTTTTGGGGAGGGGAGAAGTTTGCACTGAACCTGTCAGCCAGTATGTTGGCAATGTGTGTAGGTTCAGTAATTTTCACATCATTTTGAAGTAATTCTGAGCATATCTGGGAGTTTCCTCCTAGGTTTCTAACATAGCTAAAGAAGGCCTTATGATTCTCTTTAGAGTCCTTGGCGATTTTTCTCTCAAAATTTGCCTTGGATGATTTTATGAGAGCTCTTAGTTTTTACTTATAATGATCAAAGGTGTCTTACCTTTCAAGGATTTTGCTCTATCTTGTAGTAGCTTCCTCCTTTTGTTGTAGAGCTTGTTTATGGCTGGGGTCCACCAGACTGGACGCTTGCCTTTGGTACAGAGAGTCTTAGTTTTGTTTGGGATTGCCTGATCCATGCAGTCCTGTAGGTGCTGGTAGAAGGCATTTGTAAGTGATTCAGCGGTTTGAGTAATGTTTACCACTGGCTCAGGGGCCTTAAAGGAGACCACACTAGTTTTTAGAAGTGTGAAATCGGCTTTTGAGAAGTTTTTCACTGTGGTCTTTTTTGTTTCAGGTGGGGCGGGATGAGGACCTCCAGCGAGATTAGTTTATGATCTGATCTCACCAGTGAGGGGTATACTTCGGTGTTGAACATTTTGATCCCATGTTCGTGATGATGAGATCAAGTATGTTTTCTCCTCTTGTGGGGATGGTGACTAGTTGTTCCATGGCATTTGAGTTTATGAACTCCAGGAATCTTTGGGTTAGAGTGTTCGGGCTTGAGTAGTGTTCCCAGTCTATATTAGGGTAGTTAAAGTCACCTAGTATGATGGTGTTTGGAGATACATTTATCCCTCCAATGTTTTCAGGAAGGCCATGTGAGGTTCCTGAGTTTGAGAGGGTGGCCTGTAACATGCTACAAATTGCAGAGCAGTCTTGCCTATGGTTAATTGCACCTGGATGGTCTCCGATGCATCATGCGTTGCCACCAACCTTGAGGTGTGGGTGTCCTTTATGAATATGGACACCCCCTCCTTTCTTGGTGTTGTCCGGATTTTGGGGCGAACGCATGATATGAGGTGAAACCTGTTAGTGCTGGGGTGCTCTCAGGAGCCTTGAACCAGGTTTCTGTCACAGCACAGACATCGATGTTCTCCATATTGAGAAGGGCCTCGAGTGCGTGCATCTTGAGATTGAGACTTCTGGCATTGAGCAGCATTACCCTTAGTTTTTTCCTTTTGGTGTTCTAGGGTGGTAGGTTTAGAATTTGAGCCTTGCCTAAAAAGGCACTATGGGGTGGCAAGAGCCTTTGCCAATATCCGAAGCCCAGGGTGACAGGTGCAAGCCGTCCCTTGAAGCAGCGTGGCTTGTCCAGCATGTCATCCCAGGCAGACAGACATTGGATCCCTTTGAATGACACCAGAATTTAAGCCAATTATTAAAGCTGATCATCTTATCACTGTATTGTGGCATCATTCTAGGTGAAGGTAGGATACTGCTCAAGGTCAGGGTCATACCTGCCTGGGCTACATAATCAGAGAGCTCCTCGATGTCCCTTTTCATGTAGTCCAAGGAGGTACGTCTCAGGTCGTTGACACCAGCGTGGACAATGACTGAGTCGTACTTGTACCTGCTGTTGAGAGACCTGAGTGCTTGCGTTATGTGGCGGATTCTAGCGCCTGACAGGCAGCTTACTGTGACCTTCTCTTTACTCAGTCCGGTGAGCGGGACGTCAGTGTGTCTGACTATGGAATCACCAATGACAAGTGTGTCTGGCATTTTGTTTGGCCTTAAGGGCTGTGACTGTTTGACACTCTGACTGTGTGGTCTATGTGTTGCATGTGTTGGGTCGTGAGGTGGTAGTTGTTTGGGTGTCTGCTTTGGTGGCCTCTGCTGTTTTGGTAAATTTTTGATCAGAGCCTCCAGTATGTCTTTGTATGAGTATGTGTATGATTTGAAGTTGTGATGGTACCATGTGTGACTGGGTATGTATTGTGTGTGGTTACCTTCTCCTCCTGTCTGGTCTTGCCAGTCCTATGTTGAGAGAGCTCAGCCTCCAGTTTGGCCGTATAGTTGCATCTCTCGCATGTATTTGTGTTTTGTGGGAGAAGGAGAGGATTGTCTGTGTACATGAGGCAGTTGTAACATTGCCTCAATATTCCCAGGTTCACCAGTTGAGCTGGAGAGGACACTAGCAACTGATCCCTCGACATACTAGAAGTAGTAGATAAAGAGACTTTCAAAGGACTCCGGGAAGTGGGTTTTAGGCTGGCGGGGTACTATCTATAATAAGAGTGCTTTATCAAGGTGCAAGTACTGTAGGAGTAAGTGCTAGGCTTTACAGATAGAGAATAGTCTACTTGGGAATCAAGTAGAGATGAACTTTTCAGTTATAGGATATGCTGGTTAGATCAGCAGTACAGCTCGAGGAAGGTAGTTTTAAGGAAAATTGGAAGAGTGGAATTTAGATGGCCCAAATAGTTTAACCTTGTTTAACCGCTGCTCTTGTGTGCAACAGTGGTAACTCAGCTAAATCGGCTTACGCAGCGTTAGCGTGTTTTATAGCAGGGGGCTGAAGGGAGCTAGGAATTGGCCCAAAACGACCAATGGACTACTAGTTTCTGGCTGAAACTTCACCAAATCAGACAAAAAGGCCGCTCAGTGCTTCCCACTCCCACTGGTAAGCAAAGAAACTTCCCTCCTTCCTAATAAGGCAATGGATCAGTAACAGGAACTAAAAACAAAGCCCAGGGATCAGCAACTCTGAAACTGGACTACTCTAGTTCAGTAAGGCGGGAAAACAAGAGATTTTTTTTGTTTTATTACAGAGACAAGGAAAAAAACAGACAGTAATTTGTGATCAGTTCACCAGTCATAAGCTTAAATTATGTATTTTCAACATGGATGCCTAGATTAACCTCTTGAGCTTCGCTCTTGGGCTGAATTTCTTGGCATCCATGTCTCGAACACATAACAAGCAGATTATGATTGGTGACCCAATCATAATCCTCCATGCTGTACAGCCATTTCTGCGAAGGACTTTCTTTACATGTGCTTTATGCATATTTTGCATATCCCTGTTGACCAGTCAGATTGTTTGATTTTCTCATTTTATTTATTTATATTTGTGGCACATTGTTAGAAATTTATCTAGAATTTTAAGACATTATCAACAGTTTATCTACATCCTTGGGGTGTCATCTACCCTAACAAAATTCCCTAAAACAGCAATATGTATGTTGCTCAATAATAAACAAAAAGCACTCCGGACTCAGAAACACCAATAAAAACTTTTAGTCTAACAAAGCTTTCAGGATTTCTCCCTTTGTCACAATTAAAAAAACTCCAAGAAGCATCAGTTACTTAAATACTGAATTCAAATTTCATCACAAAATACAGCCTCCAATCAAAGCACAAAGTTAATTAAGTTTAGTATAAGATTTAAAAAAGTGTTCACTACATAATTTTTAAAATTCAACATTAGAAAACTACATCACCTGATATTCTTAGGCAGTCTCCAATCCAAGTACTAACTAAGCCAAACCATGCTTAAGTTTGCACCAGCATGGACAATGACTGCCTCATAGTTGTACCTGCTGTGGAGTGCCTGTGTTATGTGGCACATTCTATCACCCGACAGGTAGCTAAATGTGACCCTCACCTTGCTCTGTCTGGGGGCGGCACGTCTGTCAACAGCTCATGTCAAGCAAGTTCACACCCCTCATAAATGATGTGGAAACCTTCAAAGGCCCCAGGCCTGTTGAAAATATGGACCAGACTGCAGATACCTGTATAAAGGCATTCTATGGACACATTCAGGAATGCATGGATCATGACACCACATATGACAGCATGACCCAATTCTCCGAAGGCAGATGTTCTGGGTGCCGGACACCAGCCATAAACACACTATACAATAGAAGGATGACGCCACCACATGATACAACAACCTCCCAAAATGTGAAGGCACCACTGATGGTTATTGGAAGACAACTACAGGCACCCATACAATTGTCTAAGGCCATCTTTGAGAGAAGATTCCACAAGCCACTGAGGATAATCACAAGGCTGTCTGTAGTTATGTTAGGAACCCGGGTGGTACTACCCAGATATGCTCAGAGGTAATCCAAGCTGTCACACAAATACAAAACACACAGACATTGCCATCATCCTAGTGGACAGGTTCACTGCTGCCTTCTCCCCCCCACCACACCGAAAGGGCAATTATGTCTCGCGGCAGAGTGCGCCCCCCCTGACATCACAGATGCTCAGGTAAGAGATGCCCTTCCCAAAGCAATAAACACTGCATCAATGGGACCAGACAGTGTCCCAGGCTGTGTCCTACATGAACCACAAGAAGAGCTACACCCAGACATAACACCACTGTTCAATCCCAGACTTACTACATGATATGTGGCCAGAGAGTGGCGTACAGCAACAGTGGTCCCTCTACATTCAGGTGGTGCCTTCACGGATCCTGGACACTATTCGCCCCATATGTCTGACTAGCTTTGTCTGCAAAGCTATGGCAAGGATCAACATGAACCTCACATATCTAGATATTGTGTACCTACAGACATGTCACCATACACAGTTTGGCTTTGTTAATGGCAGATCCTGCCTCTCAAACCTGTTTGATTTCTTTGAAACAGTCACCAAGGCCACTGTCAAGGGGAAGGAGGTCTACACAGCCTACCTGGACCTTGCATAAGCCTTTGATACAATACCCCACTTGTGCATTATAGGGAAGCTCACCAGTGTACATATTAACCCCTATGTCACTATGGTTATTGCACACT
The DNA here is from genome assembly GCF_019279795.1 of Protopterus annectens. NCBI lineage: Eukaryota > Metazoa > Chordata > Ceratodontiformes > Protopteridae > Protopterus > Protopterus annectens. Next base: position 1,662,872,812 of record NC_056744.1, on the reverse strand, counting down.
GGCTCAAGGGCAGAACACACATGGCTAGACTTGCTGGAGCCATGTCAGCCTCCAACCTGGTACAAGTGGTGTCCCACAAGGCTCAGCCCTGGGAGCTGTCATGTTCATTATATATTTATCATAGGTACAGGCCAACATGGAAGTACTGTGGCTGAGCAAGTCGCAGGTGACTGCAAACCCTACTTGGTGGCATACTGCCTCTTCATAGGCAATCTGTGCCTGACATATAAAGCCATGTCAAACCCTCACTTAATGGCCATTCTGCACCTCAGAATATCCAGATCCCATCAGGATACATGCTGGAATGACTTGAACCTCAGGAGTGATATACATAGGACATGCTGGAGGGGCACATTCACAACTCTGGAGGCTCCCTTCATTCTTGAATATTATCCCAATAGAGGTTAGGCAGACTGACTCCGTGACTGTCTTCAAGAGTGATATTAATGACTGGATGTGACATTGTAGGGTTACCCTGGGTATCACTTATGTGTCACTGTGAGACAGAGGCACAGTATACTAACCTTGGAAAAGGGCATAGCAAGACAGATTTGCAATGCATGTTGAAAGCCACACACATTCAGCATAGGGGGATACATGCCCTGTGCAGACATCCCTGTACGAACCTATGGACCTATGTATCTTGTTCACCATTGGCTATATGTGCTGTTAATCACCAATGCAATCTCAATACTATGGTAGCATGTGCAAAGGTCAGTTGTCAGTCACCTCTATGGTACAGTTGTGGGATATGTGTGTCATGTAGTAATGTCACAGCTGCCACATGTACACAGTCAACCCTATCCCCTGCCCATGGATGTACAACACATGTATGAGATGGAAACATATGGCCGAACTGTGGACTAAGCACTCTGAACCCAGTACTGGCATAACCTGTCTGGTGGCATGAAATACTACATTGACAGCAATACCAATCTGATGTGGATCTACACGGACAGCAATACAAGCATGGAAACACACCAGGTCAGTTGTGGAGCCTAAGGATAGCATCCTGCATGACTGGCAGACATCTCTGCAGCTGGCACACAGGCATACATTAGGCCTGCACACAGCACGCATAACACATAGCACACAAATCCTGTGTGTCAAACAAGCACAGTCTGTACAGCTATACAACACTACTGCCGCAGTTGTGTTAGGTACCTTTATTGTCCAGTACAGTGAGAACATGCTCACCAGGCTGGACAATGTGTTGGTCACAGTGATATGCTCATGGAGCACTGTGGTCCACCACATAACACAAACATACAGGTCAGTCAGATGCATGGACACATATGACTCAGTCATTGTCCATGCCACCACAGCTGATGTGGGATGTCCCTCACTGGGATACATGATAGGGAACATGGAAGGGATCACTGAGCAAGTGACACAGGCTGGTAGACCCCTGACCTTGGTTGGCATCAGACCCTCACCAGGGATTCTGACATATTACTGAATGCTAATGAATTAGTGTAGCTACGACACCCTGGCTGAATGGTTCTTAACATGCTGTCACTGCATTGCTGTGGAATAACGTCTTACCACTCCCACAACAGGTGAAAACATGCAGCACCTGTACATCAGCAACATGTAGACTATATGCCCCAGACCAGGTGTGTATCCCTCACTACTAGGCTGATAGCATCTACATCTCACACTGTATATACACATCCCACATGCAGCACCTGCACAGAAGACCACAGTCATAATGTTACCCTGTGCAAATACCATGTATTCACATGTGTCAGGCATCACTCATGGTAACTATTGAAGGTCACAGGTACATATGTGTATTTGGCACACACATACATCATGTGTGCATTGCCATAACTGGTTTAATCAATGTCATGCATTATTGTGAGGGACAACCTGCACACATGGGCATTCTGTGTGGGCAAAACACACGTGGCATGTCTGTACTCAAAAGCCATACATAATTGTGATATAATTTAGAAAGGGGTATGTGCATCCTGTAGTGTGTTCTCCCAGTTGCCAAAAGGGGGATTTCAGTCATACATACTTACCCCCCCCTGCACACACACTTGCTACTTGCTGGATCCAAACCCCTATCTAACTATGTTATGACACTAGAGACAGACTCATTAGCACAGCACGCTATTCGTATTAGTGGGAGATTCCCTTTCACATCATATACTTATAGGGTGCTGACATCATCAGCGTTTAGAAAGTGGAATGAGCATCCTGTGGTGTGTTTTCCCAGTTGCCAAAAGGGATGTTCTTTTCATACACACTGATACACACACACTTACCCCCCTGCACACACACTTGCCACTTGCTGGATTCAAACCCCTTCCTAACTATGCTATGACACTAGAGACGGACGCATTAGCGCTATTCACATTACTGGGAGATTCCCTTTCACATGATATACTTATAGGGTGCTGACATCATCAGAGTTTAGAAAGTGGAATGAGCATCCTGTGGTGTGTTTTCCCAGTTGCCAAAAGGGATGTTCTTTTCATATACACTGACACACACACACTTACCCCCCTGCACACACACTTGCTGGATTCAAACCCCTACCTAACTATGTTATTACACTAGAGACGGACGCATTAGCACAGCACACTATTCGCATTACTGGGAGATTCCCTTTCACATGATATACTTATAGGGTGCTGACATCATCAGAGTTTAGAAAGTGGAATGAGCATCCTGTGGTGTGTTTTCCCAGTTGCCAAAAGGGATGTTCTTTTCATACACACTGACACACGCACACTTACCCCCCTGCACACACACTTACCACTTGCTGGATTCAAACCCCTACCTAACTATGTTATGACACTAGAGACAGACACATTAGCGCAGCGCGCTATTCGCATTACTGGGAGATTCCCTTTCACATGATATACTTATAGGGTGCTGACATCATCAGAGTTTAGAAAGTGGAATGAGCATCCTGTGGTGTGTTTTCCCAGTTGCCAAAAGGGAAGTTCTTTTCATACACACTTACCCCCCTTCACACACACTTGCCGGATTCAAACCCCTACCTAACTATATTATGACACTAGAGATGGACATATTAGCAGAGCGCGCTATTCAGATTACTGAGAGATTTCTTTTCTCCTGATATACTTATAGGGTGCTTACATGATCAGTGTCTAGAAAGGGGAATGAGCATCCTCCGGTGTGTTTTCACAGTTGCTAGGAGTAACATTTGGACCAAGTGTGTGAGCATGCCCAGTTCAGCCTTCCCATGGCATGTTGTGTGAAAGATGTCTCATTTATCTAAGTGTGTGAGCATGCCCAGTGTGGGCTTTCCATATGTTGAACTCTGCAGCACATCACATTTGTGGATGAGCGTGACCTTCAACAAATACCTCCAGTTTATGGTTGTGTGTTCTGTGCCATGTTGTGTAGTTACTGTCCAGATGCTTTTTGTGTGAACACAACAGGGAGTATACTGTGCCTGCAGGTTTTGCATGGGATACTTTGCACACAATTGTCAATATCCGTTCATACTGACCTAACACTGTAGTACTGTATAGTGTAGTGGTTCAGTACTTTCACTGTGGTGGTCAGTATCCTGGGCTTTAGTCCTATCACTGCTTTACATTTCCATAGTGTGCACAACAGCCTGGTTAGGGTCCAGTTGTGCACATCTGCACAAAGGCGGTGCCTCTGCAGACCATGGTAATTACTGCCCCATAAGCTTAAGAAGTCTAGTCTGCAAAGCTATGGAGAGGATCATAATTGAGCTCATAAATAAAGATATGGGGGACATACAGACATTGTACCCATCCCATTTTGGCTTGGTCAAGGGCAGATCATGCCTTTTGTACTGGGTTGACATCTTCAAAATGGTCACTTAGGCCATTGTTGGGGAAAGGCAGTCCATACAGCCTACCTTGGCCTTGCAAACACTTTCAACACAATACCCCAATCAGGTATTGTGGAAAACCCTAACAACTGAAATGTAAACCCATATGTCACAAGATGGGTTGCAAACTGGCTTAAGGATGGGACCCACAGGGTTAGAGTTGCTGGCACTATCTTAGACTCCAGGCTGGTCACAGGTGGTGTCACACAGGGCTCAGTCCTTGGCCCCCATTGTTTGTCATGTACTTCCCAGAAGTACAGGCCAACATGGGAGGACTTTGGCTGACAATGTTTGCAGATGACTGCACACCGGGCGCCATAGTGGACAGTGCATCAGACATGGATATCCTTCACAAGGGACTCACGGTAACTGATAGCTGGTGCCAGAGCCATGGCCTGAAGTCAAAGTGCACAACATGTGGCTAGAAAGACCTTCTACATTGCCCACCTGATCAGGATGGGATTCACATCCAGATCTAGTGGGTGATTGTTCCCTGTACTCTTCACTTATCAGAACGGTGATCAAGTAGAATGCCCTATTCTGGATGTATCTCACCCAACATCTGCAGCAATTGGAGACACCCTGAATGTCCCCACCTAAAGGATCAAGGAACCCCAACAGCTGTCATATGCTGCCAGACTGAAGACACTCCCACTCTATTCACTCACATACCGTCTGCTTAGAGGTGACATGTGCCTGACATGCAAGGCCATGTCCAAACAGGGATTAATGGACATGCTCCACCTCAGAATCGGCAGATCCACCTGAACCACTAGTGCAGGTGACTTACACCTTAGCAGGGATGTACGTTGGACATGTTGGAGGGATGGAGTTATCACCCAGAGACTCCCTATGCTGTGGAATACAATCCCGGTCCATGTGAGGCAGAGCACCTTGCTGGCTGTGTTCAAGAGGTATCTTGACCTGTGGATGGAAGGTCATACATTTAACCCGGGGATCGTCACTGTGTCACTGCTGGAGAGAGGCATGACAAAATAATGGGCACAGTACTGTTTCCATATAAGGAGTGGTGTACGCCAATGAACTCTGTGCTAGGCTTATACCTGCCTTAGGGAAGATAGCCTAGTATAAACCTATGTACCTATGAACCTATCTGACCATGTTGCATTATGTTCAGATGTGAACTACTTACAACAGCCTCATCCAACATCAGTAGTGTATTCCACAACATGGGTGTACATTGGCAAACACTACCGATGTGCCCTAGGCCATTTCTAATGCTAGTCGGAGAGTGTGTTTGTCCATCAACACATTGTAAGTGTAGTTTGCCATGACATATGTCTTGTTTAGTATGCTGTGCCTCTGTCTACCTGTGACATAATATTGATACCCAGGGTAAACCTCCCATCTCCCATCCACTCATTAGGATTCCTGTTGAGGGGACTCAACGAGTGTCTCTACGGACAACCTGTACTGGTAGTTTACTCATGCGGGGTGGCTTCTGTGTTATGGATAATGCAGTACAGCCTGTCCTATGTATGTCAGTGCTGGGGTTCAGGTCCCTCATGTGCATAGCTCCCTGCCATTCAGATTGTACAAGGTGCAGCATGTGCATTGATTCCAGCTTGGACATGGCTTTCTACATCAGGCACAGCTTGCATCTGGGTGGACAGCATGGCAGTGTGTGGAGCTGCACTCTGTTTAATCAGGCTACACATTACATGTGTTCCAGCTCTTTCATACTCCTGGTGAGGTACTGTTGTGGACTTTACAGGTGCTGGATGTGTCTGCATGAGGTACACCCACAGGGGCTGTTGTGGTCATTTCTAATGCTGATGAAAGATAACTGCAGAACCACAATGACCTCCCTTAGCTAGATGTCAGACAGCATGGACCATGCAATCACAAATAAAAACAGGACCCTCTCCACAAAGGGAAAGTGTCCTGTCTGGTGGACCCCAGCCATAAACAAACTGTATGACAGATGAGGGTTACTAATGCAAGACAGAGCTACATCTCCAAAAGGGAAGACAGCTGTGATCAGCACTAGTAGAAAGCTACATTATCTCATAAAGACATGCAAGGTCAACTTGGGGACATAAATCACCAAAGACAATGAAGGTAACCACACTGCTTTCTTCAGTTATGTCAGACACCTGGTTGTGAACCCTCAGATATGCTCAGAGTTGGTACACAACAACATATATTCCAGTGACCTGACAGATATTGGCAACATTCCGGCGAACAGCTTCAGTGGGATTTACCCTCCCTCACCCCCAAAGAAGATAGTTATCACTGCTGTATGTAACCTCACTGTCATCTTGGATGTCCATGTGAGAGCCGCACTCAGCAAAGACAAGTACACAGCATCCATGGGACCTGCTGGTATCCCGGTTGCATGCTATGTGAACTCCAGAAGGGGCTGGACCCGTATATACAACTGCTATTTAACCTTAGTCGGTGCTACGGGATATGTACCTGAACACTGGCATACGGCAACAGTGGTCCCACTCCACAAAGGAGATCCCTCCACAGACCATGGCAACTACCACCACACAAGCTTAACCAGCCTTGTCTGCAAAGCTATGGGAAGAGTCATTATGGAGCTCTTACACAGACACATTGCTGACCTACGGACCCTTGTTCCCACCTAGTTCAGCTTTGTACAGGGCAGATCCTGCCTTTTGCACCTAGTTGACTACTATGAAACTGTCAGTAGGGCCATCGATGAGGGCTACGCAGTCCACACAGCCTACCTGCACTTGGCTAAGGCCTGTGACACAATACCACACTCAGGCATCATAGCCAAGCTCAACAGCTGACATGTAACAGCATATGTCACAGGATAGGTTGCAAAATGGCTAAGAAACAGAACCCATACAGTCAACATTGCAGGTGCCTTGTCAGATTCGAAGCCAGTCACAGGTGGTGTCCCACAAGGATGTGTCCTGGGACCCCTCTTAATTGGTATTTACTTTTCAGATGTGAAAGCAAACATAGGGGGGGTTGTGGCTGACAAAGTTTGCAGATGACTACAACCTAGGCACCATAGTGAATACATCAGCCGGCACACACATACTACAGAATGCCGTCACAAAGGCGGATAGCTGGTGCCAGACGCATGGCCTGAAACTGAATGCAACTGATGTGTATTCATCCCCTTTGGGAGGAACAAAGTACCCACAGATCAATACATAGACAGCAACCCACTGAGCACAGACAACAAATCAGACACCTGGGGACACATGCAGATAGTGACATCTCTTTTGACACCCCTGTTGCCAAAGTGGTTAGGAAGACTTTCTATCTTGCCCACCTTATCATGGAGGGTTTTCCATCCAGATCATAGGAGGTCATTGTTCCACTATCCTTCTCCCTTATCAGGCCCATGATTGAATACAAAGCCCCATATGGTATGTACCTCGCCCAGCACTTGCAACAGCTGGAGACACCCCAAAAGTACCTACCATGAAGATCAGGGTTCTTCAACACATGTCATATGCTTCCAGAATAGAGGAAATCCAGCTTTGTTCAGTGTCATACCGCATACTTACAGGTGACCTATGCCTGACATACAAGACCATGTCCATTCAGGATTTGGTGGACATGCTCCACTGCAAGCAATCCAAATCCACCAGAGCCATGAGAGATGAGGATTTGAACCTCAGCACATACATGTATAGGACATGCTGGAGGGACAGAGTCATAACTCAGAGGCATCTCACACTCTAGCAGAGTATCCCAGTTCATGTTTGACAGAGTCCTTCACTGACTCTCTTCAGGAGACATCTGGACAACTGCATATGAGACAGAGGCACAGACTAGACAGAGGCACAGTCATGTTATTCAATTACGTAAGGGGGTCATAATGTGTCACTACTAAGTCAGAGGCACAATATTCAGAATCTATTCTGTACACTTATTATCACTATAAGGGGTGGCAATAGCCACATCACTATGGCTAGGCTTATACATGCACTAGGGCAGATAGCCTAGTAGTAGACTATGACACTATGAAACACTGGTGTATGTATAGGTATTGTCAGTCAAACACTATGATGTGGTTTGGGGGGCTTGATATCTCCCTGTATTCCAACATTGTTTTGTCTATTCCTTCTAGCATGTCTAGGGATCAGTTGCTAGTGTCCTATCCTGCTCAGCTGGTGAACCTGGGAATATTGAGGCAATGTTACACTTGCCTCATGTACACTGACAACCCTCTCCTTCTCCCATAAAACACACAGACATGTGAGAGATGCAACTATATAGCCAAAGTGGAGGCTGAGCTCTCTCAACATAGGACTAGCAAGACCAGAGAGAAGGTGAAGGTAACCACACACATCACAAATCCAGTCTCACATGGCACTATCACAACTTAAGATCATACACATAGACACACAGAGACATACTCGGAGGCTCTGATCAGACTTCTACCAAAATGGCAGTGGCCACCACAGCAGACACTCACACAACTGCCTCCACAGGGCACAGCACATGCAACACATTGACCACAGAGTCGGTGTGCCAAACAGTCACAGCCCTTAAGGCCAAACACAATGCCAGACACACTTGTCATAGGTGACTCCATAGTCAGACACACTGACGTCCCGCTCACCAGATCGAGTACGGAGGAGGTCACAGTAAGCTGCCTATCGGGCACTGGAATCCACCACATAATGCAAGCACTCAGGTCACTCAACTGCAAGTACAAGTCTGACCCAGTCATTATCCATGCTGGTGTGAATGACCTGAGATGTACCTCCCTGGACTACATGGAAAGAGACATAGAGGATCCCTCTGATTATGTAGGCCAGGCAGGTATGACCCTGACCTTCAGCAGTATCCTACCTTCACCAAGTATGATGCCACATAAACAGAGACAAGATGATCAGCTGTAATAATTTGCTTAAACTATGGTGTCATTCAAAGGGGGTCCAATGTCTGTCTGCCTGGGATGACATGCTGGACAGGCCACGCTGATTTGCAAGGGATGGCTTGCACCTGTCACCCCTGGGCTTCCGGATTTTGGCTGATGCTCTTGCCACCCCCATTGTGCCTTTTTTATGCAAGATTCAGATTCTACACCTACCACCCTAGAACACAGTAAAGGAAAGACACTAAGGGTAATGCTGCTCAATGCCAGAGGTCTCAACCTCAAGCTGCACACACTCTATGCCCTTCTCAGTATGTAGCACATTGATGTCTGTGCTGTGCCTGAAACCTGGTTCACAGCTTCTGACAGCACCCCGGCACTATCGGGTGTTACCTCATATCAAGCGTTCCGGCTCCAGAATCCGGACAACACCGAGAAAGGAGGGTGGGTGTCCATATTCATCAAGGACACCCTCACCTCATGGTTGGTGGCAACACACGATGCATCGGAGACCATCCAGGTGCCAGTGACCGTAGGCAAGACTACTCTGCAGTTTGTAGCATGTTACATGCCACCCTCTCAAACTCAGGTACCTCACACAGCTGTCCTACAAACACTGGAGGGGATAAATGTATCTCCAAACATCATCCTACTGGGTGATTTCAACTATCCACATATAGACTGGGATCACTAATCAAGCCACAACACTCTAACACAAAGGTTCCAAGAGTTCATACACTCAAATGCCATGGAACAACTGGTCCCAATCCCCACAAGTGGAGGCAACATACTAGAACTCATCATCACGAACATGGGGTCACACTGTTCAACACCAGAAGTATACCCAACATTGGTGAGATCAGATCATGGACTAATCTCAGTGGGAGTCCACATCCCACTCACACCCCAGATAGAAAAACAAACAGTGAAGACCTTCTCAAATGCTGACTTCACATTTCTAAGGACTGGTGTGGTCTCTTTCAAGGCCCCCAAGCCAGCGGACACCATTACCCAAGCCACTGTATCACTTACAAATGCCTTCTACCAGCACCTCCAGGACTGCATGGATCAGGCAATCCCAAACAAAACAAAGACTCTTTGTACCACAGGCAAGCATCCAGTCTGATGGACCCTAGCCATAAACAAGCTCTACAACACAAGGAAGGAGTTACTACGAGATAGAGCGAAATCCGTAGAAGGGAAGACACCCCTGCTCATTGTGAGTAAAACACTGGGTTCCCCCATACAATCATCCGAGGCGGGTTTTGAGAGTAAACCCACTCAGGACTCAAGGGACAATCATGAGGCCTTTTTTACCTATGTTTGAAACCTGGGAGGGAACTCCCAGATATGCTCAGAATTAGTTCGGAATGATGTAAATATCACTGAACCTACAGACATTGCCAACATACTGGCTGACAGGTTCAGTGCAGATTTCTCCCTCCCCCAACTGGAGGGGTATCTACACCAGAGGATTGTAGCCCCCCAAACATCTCCAATGCTGGGGTGGGAACTGCTCTATCCAAGGCGGAAAACACTTTATCCATGGGACCAGATGGTGTCCCCAGTTGTGTGCTCCATGAACTCAATGAGTAATTACACCCGCAGTTAGGGCAGCTGTTTAATCTTAGCCTCACCTCAAGATATGTGCCCAAGGAGTGGCATACGGCAATGGTGGACCCACTTCACAAAGGAGGTGCCTTCACCAACCCCGGGAACTACCATCCCATCAGCTTGACAAGCCTGTTCTGCTAAGCTATGGAGAGGATCATAATGGGAATTATAAATGAAGACATAGGGGACTTGCAGACATTGGATCCAATCCAGTTTGGCTTTGTCAAGGGCAGATCATGCCTTTTAAACTTGGTTGATTTTTTCAAGACAGTCACCCAGGCCATTGACGTGGGCAAGGCAGTCCACACAGCCTACCTTGACCTGGCAAAGGCTTTCGACACAATACCCCACTCGGGTATCATTGAAAACATCACCAGCTTAATTGTGAACCCATACATCACAGCATGGGTTGCAAACTGGCTAAGTGACGGAACACACAGGGTCAAAGTTGCTGGTGCCATGTCACACTCCAGAGCTGTCACAAGTGGTGTCCCACAGGGCTCAGTCCTGGGCCCACATTTGTTCAGCATCTACTTTTCAGATGTACGAGCAAACACAGGAGGATTATGGCTGACAAAGTTTGAAGATGACTGCAAACTGGGAAGCATAGTTGGAAACCCATCTGACACAGACATCCTTCAGAAGGGTCTCATAGACACAGATAACTGGTGCCAGAGCCATGGCCTTACGTTAAACGCTAAACAATGCATAGTCATACCCTTTGGGAACAACAGGGTTACCCCTAGTTCCCATCTAGGTGGCAATCCTCTAAGCACAGAAGAGGTTATCAGGGTCCTGGGCACCCAGGTTGAAAGTAATATTTCGTTTGACACTCACATTGCCAGAGTAGGCCTGGGGCAGTTCCTGCTATTAGGACAGAGGTGTGACCTGGTAGTGTCAGGGTGCTGATGTGGGCTTTGACCCTGTTTTCTATTACAGCACTGATATCTACATTCTCTATACTGTGTGCGTTTACACTGCACGCATTTATACTTCTGGCATTGGGTAGCATTACATCTAGGTTACTATCGCTTGTGGTACCTATGAGGTAGGTTTCTGTTTTTTGTGGTTTATGATTGGTGTGGGTGGATGTTAGTCGGGTCCTCAGGTGTGCATATGGTACATGGTATTACATTACTTAACACATGGCATTCATGCCTCAGGTGGTGCTGCAGGGCTGCCTCTGTCGGATGCACATACTACACTCCCTGTACATGTTTGGAAGCAGGTTGTGTCATGTTAGGCATCCCTGTTACTATATGAGTGAGTCAGAGCGGGTATCAGTCCCAGTGTTCCTACTGACCAAGTGTATGTGCTATGCGTTGCCTCTTTGCCAAGGCCAGGGCATACTGGGCACGCCTCCTTCTGCCTACTGGGACAAGGTCAGGTTGTTCCTCCTCCGAGTCGCCCTCTGCCTGTGGTGGCCTTGGCAATGGTGGGGGGATGTTAGGCCCAGCCCTGTGCTGGTCCTGCTGCAGCTGTTTCCGCAGGATCATATTATGTAGCATAGCACATATCATGACCATTTGGGTACATGTAGTTGGTGTGTACTGCAAGGCTCCACCAGATGTGTCCAGACACCGGAACCATGACTTGAGCAGCCCAAACACACGCTCTATCACATTACGTGTTTGTGCGTGTGCCTCATTATGGCGTTCCTGTTCAGGTGTGTGTGCATTTCTGATGGGTGTCATCAGCCACGGCTCAAGTGCATAACCTGCATCCCCCACTAGGTGTCCGTGTGGGAAGTCCCCACTGGCAAATGATTGGTACAGCTGCGTCAGATGCCAGATGTGGGAATCGTGGTAGCTCCCAGGGCAGCCAGCACACACATTCATTATTATGCCCTGGGCATCACACACGACCTGGCAGTTGATGGAGGGGTATCCCTTGCGGTTAATGTAGACTCTACCCCGCTCACCAGCTGGTGCTTTGATGCATACATGCGTGCAGTCTATTGCACCCAGCACCTCAGGGTATCCCGCTATTTGCTGGAAGAGACGCATATTGCTGGCCACAACCTCACGGTCATTAGGGACATATATATGATCACCGACATGTGCTGACATGGCATCCAGGAACTGGTGCAGTACCCTGGAGGCTGATGCCTGTGATATCCCCATCATATCACCAGTTGGTCTTTGGAAGGTACCTGTTGCTAGTATTCTTAGGCCAACACATACCTTGGTTTCCACTGGGATGGGTTCCCCTCTGTTGGTTCTGTGTATGAGGCGTGGCCTGCACAGCTCAACTATTTGCTGCAGGAGCTCTCTGTCCACTCTATAGCGCTCTACTATCTCCAGCTCATGTAACCCATGGTAGGTGACCCTGGGCCTGTATACTCTTCTCCTTCTCCTCACTCTGGGTTGTCTGTCAGCATCTGCATTGACACCACCCTCAGCAATTCGCCTTTGCCTGATTATAACAGCTATGGCAGCCCCTAGCATTTCTGCTCTGAGTTCAGCTTTTTCAGTTTTCAATTCTGATAGCTTACTTTCCTGCAGTATCTCTTTTGAGAAACACCCTGCACTGCTCTTTGCAGTGTTTTAAGTGCTGGGTTGGGCTTCTAGTCTGCCTGCATAATTGCCTGCTTCCAATTGTTTCCAACAATTAACTGCAGCAGTATCCTCTGGCAGTTTCCGTGTAATTTAGTTGTTTCCTGTTTCCTCTCTGTTTCCTGAGGGGGAGCAATATGCACACCAGCTTAAACACGCTCACAGTCACTTAAACGCGCGCACACATCCCTACACAGTGTTACATGCGCGCACACATCCTTACACGATGTGAACTAGGCTGATTCATGTTACAACGCGTGCACACTGCCTTAAACACGTGCACACCCGCGCAAACCATTGTAAACAGTTTGCAACACGCTCCCACATGTTGAACCTGCCTCACACGCGCGCACACGCGCGCATGCACGTATATCAAGAAACTTTGAGTGTAGGGATAGCGTAAGCCTTCAGTTTCTTAACTTTCCTAGTGTTCTGTTGGGACACACCTCCCTCCCTGAAGTCTGTCTGTCATCTTTCACCTTACATTGCCCTCCAATCTGGTACATTTGTATCTATCCTTCCCCCCCGTGATGTCACCTACCTCTTACTCTGTTCCTCCCCCTTCTCTAACTCTTGCACTACTCAGAAAGTGCTCATTACCTATGTGGCAGTGTGATTCAGTATTGTAACCCTCATTTACATAGGATTGCCTAGTAATGACTAGTTACATGTCTTACATGGAGCTTCCCCCCCTTGACAACCACTAAACGGAGGCCATATTGTTTTTGGTCTGCAAGTCCCTCCATTGACATTACATGTAATACATAAATCCCACAATTGTGGGCTTATAAGCTTCGGTTTTTAGTTTTAGGTAGCGCACCCCGTTTGCGCGGGTGTGCGCTGCAGTTAAACCTCAAAATCCCGTGAAAAAAAAAAGTTATATTACATATTTTTGCAACACTTTTTCATGCCAATGGCCACATATTTGGCCATTGGCATGCTTAATGACACAAATGCACCCTTTATTTGGAGCTGACATAGCTCCGTTTTTAATTTTGCAGAAATGTACTCAGTTGTCAGCTGAGTACATTTCTGCAGCTAACACTTCCGTTACACAGACTGGTTTCTGCTTCGTGGATCGCTCAGATACCTCATTTGCATATCTTTCAGCTGCAAATGGGGTATTGAGCATTTCCACGCCCAGTCCGTGTAAGAGACGTGTTAGCTGTCTCTTACACGGAGATTTGGGCTGTTCCTGAATCGGGAGGCTTACACGGAGGCTTACACTACTCTTGAACTCCGTGTAAGCCTTCCTGAATCCGGCCCATACTCTAATTCCCTCCTACATTACAACAGTTGTCACCCCAACCATCAAAAAAAGAGTGTAGTAAAGGGCTAAATGGTTAGGATTTCAAGACTGACAAGTAGTGAAGGTGATTTCGAACAGGAAATGTATACTCTTGTAGGTATGCTTTGAGAAAGAGGTTACCCAAACAAGTTACTGATTAAAATTAGGAATGAAGTACATAGAAAAAGAAAAGAAAAATTCTTACCTATCTTGCATACCAACACAGGGACTACATTCACAAAATTAAAGGTGATAGATTATGATACATCCTTAGTATTGCCTTTTAATTATGAAGTTATACAAATACGGACTATGGTCAGCAATACATGGAACCAGATTTTAAGTCCTGACATTAAAAATATGTCAGGATTGGCCCCTAAAGTGACTTTTTCTAGAGGTGCCAACCTTAAGAATCTATTTGAAAAAACATGTAACAAGAAAAGGATGGTATCTAGGATGTCTAAGTGTAACATGTGTAAGGCATGTAAGTTTATTAACACAGGGTCATATGTCATGGTAGAGGGGTACCAATCTTTGATACCTAGTCCAGATAATTGTAAAACTAGGATGGTGGTCTGGCTACATGTTTCACCTGTTCAGCATTCTATGTGGGTAAAACCACTAGAAAATTGAGAGAATATTAGAGCATGTAAGGGACATTAAAAAAGTAAGAAGGAAAGTGCACTTTATAATCATTCAGTTTAATGTGAGGGTTTCAATAAATTCTTGTTTTTTTATTATTGACAGAATTGTTGACCATTTTAGAGAGGGTGATGTTAACCTATACCTAGAGAATTTGGAATTAGAATGGCAATTGAGGACAAACACCACTATATCTCCAGGTATTAATGATAATATATCATTAGGTTCTGTATTGAAGTTAAGAGCATTGCAGGTTTAAGGTGACCACTAGATATAATGTCTCTTTTATAATAACACCCCCCCTTTTTTTGTAATGTCATATATGCAGGTTTAAAATACTTATATGTTTCTTTGGTACACTTCTGTTAGTCAATATTTTAACTTAACTTATTTATTTATAGCAGGATTTGTACATATTTATGTATATTTATATTTATTTGTGCATGGTTATATATATATATTTTTATTTAATCATCTAGTTATTATAGTACATTTATTAGTGTGTTTGTTTTTTAACTACTTTTTTTAAGAATTAATTGGCACAGCATTTTATAATTAGTAGTGGGCGTGTTGTATTTTAGAGTTGTATAAATGTAGAGTTTTTTGTGTTAATTCACTCTGATGATGCCCTATGGACATAGGGTGAAAGCGCTTAGTCTGTGAATAAACAGTTCTTTTGTTCACCTTGTTCTTTTTTTGTCTCATTAAAATTTTCATGAAATCCATACTACTTCTGGTAAAAAAACTCTCAAGTTTATTAAAAATGTTATCACTAGCAGAAATGCTGTTGGGACATTAAAAAAAAATATTCTTTTGGGCACAATATGTAAACTCAGACAATGACTTAGATACAAATTATCATAAACTAGAGATTTGTATCTTCATGTATTCTTTTCATACAGCTTAATGAGTTCTCTTAATGTACTTGATTCAACATTTTAACAGTGGTTGAAACATCACAAGCTTTGAAGGCCATAAATGGATTAGTTGGAATGTGTAAAACCTTGTCAAGGTTTTTCACGAGAACATGATAAAATGTAGTTCATACAATTAGTATCCAATGCACTTTTAGCTAACATTAATACATGGATTTTCCAAATTCTGTTGTCCCAATGGAAGAAAAACAAGCATCACTCCTGTGTTGTCAGATGACCCTTCACTGAACAAATCTTGAGATATTTCAAAAATGTATGGTACAATGTGGTACCAAAAAATCTTCTATTTGACATTAATCTTAACAGTGATGTCTAAAAAAAAAAGCTGAAGCCTAAAATGCCCTAATTTAAAATTCAAAAAAATTTTATTGTTGATATTCTGAATTAACTGTAAACAATCCTCCTTTGTACCTTTCCAAATAAAAAAATAAATCATCCACAAAAAGAGAATAATAAGAAACATTTTCAGGTTGGCAAAAACTGGTACTACAGCGGCACCCATTGCTACTCCTTTCATCTGTTGATAATATTTCCATTAAAAATAATTATTTAAAGCCACTTAAGCAATGTATAATCATTTTACCATTACATTTTCCTATTCAGTGTATTAAACCAAAATGAAGCAAATAAATTCCATACCCTGTATTACTGGAATTAAACTATGTAAAGATTGTCCATCTAATGTAAATAAAAATGTGTCTTGAGCATTAAAGGCATACATTTTTAATTTGTTTATAAAATTCCATGAATCTCATAGGTTCATAGATTAGTACTAGGCTAACTGCCCTTGCAAGCCATTTTAAGCCTAGCCCTGTTAAATGAACACAATTCCTTAACAAGAAATGTAAAAGAATATCCAAATAAAAAGAAATACTGTCTGAAACAGATCTACTAGCTAAAATAATAGGTCTGAAAGGAAATGTTTTCAAGATTTTTTGCATTTGAGGTATACCAATCCACACTCCTAATTGAGTTTATCGTTACATAAAAAAAATCAAAGGTCTTAACTTCAATATAATCTTGATATAACAGAGCATAATGTATTTCTTTATTTTATATCAACAAAAAATATAAAGTCACCATCTTATATTGTGTGCCTTTATATAACATATCTTTGATGGCATCAATATAACAACCTCCATTTGCTTTCATAACACATAAATCCTCCCTAACCTGAAGTGTCTACAATGCAGATTTTTTTGGCTCTGGTCAAATCATAACATTTATATATTGGAATTCCCACATTGAGCTGTCCTCATGAAAATCTGTGTGTATGTGAAAACAGAAAAGAACTTTCTTTTTTCAACTATACATGTGAAAAAAATCTACTCAAAATAACACCTTTTTTTCTTAGAAGTGAAGAATGGGTAAGACAAAAACTATAGTAATATTTTATACTAAGATGCTGCTGACATATAATTTGCTTATATTTTGCATGGCAATAGCTTATGCTGTACTATTAATATATATATTAATTGAAAAGTATAGTTAGATGTTTGTTACTGATTAAAGCAGTTTAAAAAAACTAAGAAGACTGAGAAACTTGTACAGGAAATTAGCAGCTGCTGTGTGCTGTGAGTTGTCACATGCATTTAGGCATGATGTAGTCTAATTTTGATGTTAGGCTGTGAAGCAAAGATCAGAATAGCAGTTTACAATGGCTTTTACACATATTTAAGCATCCTTATAATACTATAGCTAAGAAGAGTAAACATCTAATGCTGGAGGGATAGATTCCTGTCCCAGTGACTTCCCATACTCTGGAACAGACTACCTATCTATGTCAAACAGAGCTCCTCATTAGCACTCTTCAAGAAAAATCTTGATGATTGGATGGGAAATGGGAAATGGGAAATTCACCCCGGGGATCACTTCTGTGGCTCTGCTCGACAGGGGCACAGGAAAATAATTTTCTTGGGTGGCGAAAGCCAGGGTATATTTTTTGGCTAGGCTTGTATAGCCTAGTACCTACCTATGAACCTATGAATAATATCCAAATGCACAAGGAATGAAACATTTGATATGTAAGATTAATAAAACAGCAGTATCATTAAATTAAGAAATAAGTACACATACTATAATCTTTAATAGAGAGCTGATGATTACATAGCTCTTTAATTGGATATTTTAGAAATACAAGATACATAGAATAAGGTAGAATATTAGTGGGAAAATAAGACAGAAAAATATATTTAAATAAACTGCTTTACAGAAACATGTCTGACATATGACTACATATGGCAGAAATGTGAATGTACAAGATCTCATATAATTTACATAGAAAATAATTTAAAAATATTTGAATATAATTTGAAAGCTGAGATTTTAAATTTGGTCATGTGAACTTTGAAGCTTTTTACATGTTATATGTTATTAGATTCACTAAGACTACATGAAATAACACATTTCATAAGTCAAAACTGAAATTTGAGTGTTTTATTGTTGAATCCATTCTGATAGAAATTAAAGTAGATTTCTCAATATCTTTGAATCTGTTAAGGGAGAATGGGATTTGAATTGAACACACTAGCTTGTAAATACAATACAGCCTGCAAATATTTCCTTGACTCCATAGAAATAGCAAGACAATCTCATTGACCTCAGTAATGTACATATTTTATGAAGTAATTTAATAAGTTAAAGGATTTTAAATATTTTGATATTTGTCATGTTAAGAATGAACCACAGTTTTGAGATATCAACTTGTACTTTAAAACTTAATTCAAAGCTTTTGTTAGATCTATAAAATATGTATGTAACTTTTAGTATGATAAATATATACATGCATTAATTTCCCTTTTGTATTGTAGTTTAGTATGCTAAGATTATCTGTCACCTCTAAATTTACAGATGTCTTTATCTCTATAGGTCCCACTCTGTTATACTTATTAAGAGATTTAATTATAATAATGTTGAATGAGTGAATAATTTATGAGCAATTTATAGTACTATTACATAAACAGGTATATAGCACACTTTTGTTGGATTATTTAATATTTGTGATTAAAATAAGAGCATTATTAAACGTTTATGTAGTAATGGAGGTAATAGTTTTAAATCGCAAAATATATAACTAAAGTAATAATCTCATTATTTTTGACTTGTATAGCTTTTGTCTAGTTTTTTTGATGAATTTTGGTAGAGAGATAGTATAGTAGCTTGTCTATTCAAAAGGCAAATATGAACTTTGGGATTGTGTTTTATTAGCAATATATGCAGTTAATAGCTGTAGACATGTCTTTATTATTTATGAGTTTTAGTAGTTTAGTCTGTAGAAAGGAAGAATTCAAAAACAGGTTGAATTTTAAGACAGTGTTGGAGGAATGCATTAGAGTTTTAATTAAATTAATATGGTGGATAAATGTGTCATATTATCTTTTAAAATAAATATTTTTAAGTACACAGTATGGATAGTTGTTATTCTATTATCTATTAATGTAAATGGATTAAATAATAGCAACAAAAGAAATCATTAACAAGACGTCAAAAATTAAAGAGAGGAGCCATTATATTCTTGCAAGGTATACAATATTTAAATAACTTGGGTTATGAAATGTTATCTGCTTCATTTAACAAAAAGAGGAGAGCAACTGCTATACTTTGGAGAAAATATACTGTAATGCCTAAAGTCATGGAATCCATTAATGATCCCTAATGAATGTATACATTTGTAATAATTAAATACAAGAGCAAAATCTATACACTAACTAATATTTACTGGCTCCCTGAAATAGGTGCAAGAGTGGCTAAAGATCACTTAACCTTACCACACAGTCATTGGGAAGGGTAGTTTAATTTTAAGCAGGAGATTTTAACTGCACATTTAGTATAGAAGATACAAGTAAACAGAATAAAACTAAAAAACTGCCATCAACTAAAGCACTAAATAGATGGATTAGTAATAATAATGTGTTTGCTTTATTAGTAACAGCAGAAGATAAGTCATTGTTCTTCACTCATTCTACTTATGCACATGGAATGCAAACAAGAACTGGTAGGATTTATGCCTCTATAGATTTACTTAATAAAGTGAATTATTTTAAAACTATTCCATTCCCTTTATCTGATCACAATGCACTAAGTATTAATATATTAATGGATATAAGGAAATTTCAGATTATTTATAGAATCCCAGTTTATATGATGAAACTAAAAGAATTTAAGAGTTACCTTAAGGAACACATTGAGAATTTTTTATCTTTGAATGATAATGGTCAGGTTAGTAAAGTCATACTATGGGACTCCAAGCCTAAAGAAGCCTGGATGGTGAAAGTGTTTTTTCTATACACTAGCACAGTAATCTTCAATAAACCAGCATTTGTTAAGATCATTCATGGTTCCAGATGCTTTTGTTTGCTGAAAGTTTTGGATTTAATTTTAAAGAACTGGACTTAACATCACACTAATACTTTCTATTTTTACCTTGAAGACTCTTAATGTGTTAATTGTAAAAGACGACCTTGATGATTCAATTTATTCATCTCATTGTACAAGAATATGTGATGTTGAATGTCTTCCTGTCTGTGTATATATATATATATATATATATATATATATATATATATTGTTAAATTAATAAAAATCTTATTAAAAAAAGAAAAGTCATATGGTCTTCTGTCAGCTATCACATCAACTCACGTCTGTACTGCAATCTCATTCAAAACATAGCAGGCAGGTACTCCATTGCAAAGAATGTTCTTTCACATAAGCGTTCACTTTTTTTACCACTAAAAAGTGTGCACTTATGTGAGTGTTCACCTCTAAGACTGTAGCCATATATATATGGCACATGTATGTGTCTATTTATATGAATCTTGCTAGCTTAAAATGTCAACAACTGCACTTAAGCATATGGATTAATGAATCACTGATTCAATTTTTTTCAGTATTGAATGGTTGCCTATTAAACTCTCATTTTACAGATAAATAATTGCTAGCAGTAGTGTCATTGAGAATCTTCCAGTGTTACAATAAGCATCACTTGACCATGGAACAAATTTTTAATTAGTCTGCTCTGCACTCAAGACAGTATCTGAAATATATCACATGTGTATCATTATGTTACCTGGTCAATAATTTATAAATAAATGTAACACATGAGAACATAAATATGTCCCTTATCTCACATCATTTTTTCTTGTCTTATCTACCTTCTGCTGGTACCTGCTGCCAGTGCTGCCAACACATGATTTTTTTATATCCCTTCCCTTCCTTAACTTTGTAACATTCCAATTATTTTTTGCAGCTACATAGCTTGTAAAATCCTTTTCCTCTAGCCTCAGTATTTTTATCACTAACTTTAACCTTTTCATTCCATTACAATACCCTGATATTACTTATTCCACATTTTTTGCAATCTCACTCCAATTAGCCCTACTTCCCCAGTAACCCATACTCCATAATCCCTCCCAAGTGTCCATAGCATTCCCAGTTGACCAACCTCACTTTTTGTTTAGATGTCTAAAATCTCCTACATAGTACTTAAGAAATGTCTCCTTCAGACTGCAGCTCCAATGATTTAGGTCAGTTTATCATCACTCACTTCAACCAAGCATATTAAGTTAAGCCATGGAGTCCAAATGTTTTACGTAGGGACATCAATATAACTTATGTTGATGTTGAAAACTTAAAATATACCTATATCAAGAGTACGAAATAACCAGTATCCTATATTTGGGATAAAGGGTGAAGAGCTTTGCCAACTACATAAAAAGTGTAACCGGCTTGCTCTTTTTATCTTCCAGGTTTAACCAGATGGGCTTTGATAAAATTAATGGAGATTAATTAAACTTAATTCCAAATCTGCAACCCACATACCTTACTCATGCCTCCCTCTTCCACCTACTACATTCTATAATTTCTCCATATCCCCCATAATCCAGTTCAGCCAACAATTCCCAAACTTTAAGAACAAAAACAGTACTACAGCTTTACAACTGAGAACTAACATTATTATTGTTAAAGGAAAACTCCACCTTCTCCTACAATTTACTCAACCCTTGTGTTACTTTACCCCCTATAATCTGAATCCAGTATTGCATAAGTACCAGAAAGTTGCTTGTAGTTTATAAAACTTTCATTTCCTTGCTTTAGAACCAAAGGAAGGGAAGCACCCACTTCTGATGATCTCAACGCCTGATATCTTGCACAGTAATTTTCTCCAACTGCATGACATACCATGTACACAGAGAAATCTGTACTTCACCTACAGGTACTGCTGAAAATTTCAGATGGGAAATTATTCTGTCTGTTGTCAGGAGCTTAGCAGTTGCTACAAAAAAGAGAGAGTTATGAAACTATTTTTTCACTAATTTTATTGCAGAGAGGAAGAGAAATCATATCAGTGTACCTAGTCTACAGGGTTGCCACCTCTCTCTTTCTGCAGAGCAGTCCTGCTTTGGAGAATTCTGTTCTATGGAGGAGGGGCATAACAAACTAATAAATGCATCAATATTTTACAAGAAAAAATATTTTCTGACTTTTCTTTAAATGTCATAATCTTTGGTATTACATTTAATTCATTTTAAAATATAAAGTAGTACAAAGAACCAATACTGCACATCACAGAGTCTTTATCTTGGTAATAAGATGAAAATAACTGTTTTTAATTTGATAATATGCTTTGTACTGCATAATCTGAAGTTTCAGTAAGATCATCTCATTTTGGGAAAATAAAAAAATGGCAGCCCTAATAGCTGGCTATATATTTTGTATAGTGATCCATTTATAAGGGATCCACACAAACTCAACATGTGAGATATACAACTATATTAAGAAGTTGAATCCCTGCTCTCACACACCTGTCATTACATATGACAATGAGCTTGTTGTCAGCATGCACACCTCACCTCCTAATTCAACCAAACACATATCACACATGGCTACATATGCGGAGGTCCTCATCAGAAACATACCTAAACACCAGAGACCTCCCAAACACAGACACAATCATGCTACACATAATACTTCATCTGCAGAGTACAATACAAATTCAAACTGAAATAAATAGCAACACTTTAAAAACCTGGACAACGTAGCGAACAGTTCAAGCAGTCACTCCAGTACAACACCAAGACTGTAAACAAGTCGAGTAAAAAACAAGATACATTTAATATTAAAACACGTTGAATTAAGCAATCACAAAGCTTTTCGTTGATTTAAATAAAACAACTTCCTTAGAAAAAAGCCTTATTTGAAATCCTGGGTTTAAATTCCCCTTGATCCTCTCACATGATTACATAAATTTATTTAATAGGTCAACAGACATGTAACTCACTAATAAAAACCCTCCCCAACCAAGAATCCACTAAACTACTAAAGGTTGTACAAATATAAACTATATAAAGTAAAAAACAAAACGTCCTAATAGTTTATCCCAAAAAAAGAAACCTCAATCAGCACCTGCCATCCCTATCAATGAGGGACCCAGATGAAACACCATGTACAAATTTGTGGTTTCCCATCCATATATCAAGGTTGTGCTTGAAGAGGGTCAATGGGGTACTCTATTTGATGTATATGGGAAGTCTACTCCAGAGACGGGGCAGGCTCTGGGAGACAAACCTGTCTCTCCAGCAGGTTTTGTTAATGTTGCATTTTAGATTTAGGCCTTTTGAGCAGGTAATGCATGAGGAGATAGATTTACAGATATGGAGCATCTCTAGTAGGGTAGGGTCTGAGATTGCCTTGTAGGTGAGACATAGATCACCTCTGTGCAATGTGTAGGATACCAAGTAGAATTATAGCGATTTGAGCTAGTCAACCTAGGACAAGTGTTGGAGGCCATGGAAACTCTTTGTGAGGTATTTCTGTGGCCTTTTCAGCTGGTGCAGGTGTTTGGAGAGGTACATACCAAATGGGGTATTGTATTAAATTATTGGCATAATAAGGGAGGAGTACAGAGAGGTAATAACCTCCTTTTTGGATCCAATCCCTTTACTTATGAGATGAAACAAATAAAAGGCTTTTCTGACCACGGCCGCTACATGATGGTTAAATGTAAGATTCTTGTCAACCAATGTACCCAGGTCTCTCACCACAGGTTGTGTGTTTATTGTGCTGTTGTTGATGTGGTAATCAGTAGAGGTCATGCTTTTGCTGAATGCTATAATACATGTTTTTTGCATTTAATGTAAGGTCATGACTTTGGCACCAGTTGTTGCTGTGAGACCCTCTTGTAGTATATTAACGTAATTTGGAGAGTTAATGACAGCAACCAATTTACAGTCATCCACAAACTTGGTCAGCCACATGCCTTTTGTATTTGCCTGGACCTCTAAGAAGTAGATGCCTAACAGTAGGGGGTCCCAGGGCAGATCTCTGGAAGACACCACTAGTGACAGGTCTGCTGTCAGAGGTAAAAGCATCTATTTTGACCTTGTGGGTCCTATTGGAGAGCCAGTTGGCCATCTATCTGATGAGAAATGGATTTAATCCAAGTTGTGTTAGCTTTTCAATGATGCCTGAGTGGAGGATTGTGTCAAAGGCTTTGGCCAATCAAGGTAAGTTGTATGTACTGACTTTCCCTCATCCTGGGCCTTGGTGATAGTCAAAGAAGTCAACCAGGTTCAACAGGCAAGATCTGCCTTTTGGGGTCAAGTGCTTGGAGATTGCCTATGTCTTTGTTTATGAGATCCATAATAATATGCTCCATGGCTTTACAGATCAGACTTGTCAAGCTAATGGGGTGATAGTTTCCAGGGTCAGTAGTGGCACCACCTTTGTGCAAGGGGATGACAATGGCAGTTCTCTACTCTGCTGGAATGAAGCCTGTACTTAGGCTGTGGTTGAATAGGGTGCTCAAAGACGAAGCTAGTTCTTGCTAGAGATGGTGCAAAATACAGCCTGGAATACTATCATATCCCATGGAGGCTGTGATCTTTACCTTGGATAAGGCCTTTAATGCTTGATCTATGGAGATGTGAGGTGTGAGACAAATATGGAGGATGTTGAGTGGGCCTTTGGGGAGACAGAGGGGTGAAGTTTGCACTGAACCTATCTGCTAGCAGGTTGGCTAAGTCAACAGGATCAGTGTACCGTTAAGTACTAATTAGGAACATACCTGGGCTTTGCCAAGGAGATTCCTGATGCTTTGTGATTTCCCTTTGTTTCAGAGGCTAGTTTCAATTCATAATTGGCTTTGGAGGTTTTCACTAGTGATCTAATTTGCTTGTTAAGGCTAAGGAGGGAGTTTTTCCAATTAGGAATTTGTGCCTTTTTACCCTTGGACAACATTTTTTTTCCTTTTGTTTTAAAGCCTGTTGTCCACCAGATGGGTTTGTGTTTCCTTGAAGAGCAGGTTTTAGTTCTGCTGGGTATAGCTAATTCCATACAGTTGTACAGTGCTTGTATACTACATTGATGTACTGTTCAACATAGTTGTCTGCATCATATGAGGGGGGGTGGTGTGAAGCTACTGATACCCTCCCTTAAGAGGTTGTAGTCAGCTTCTGAGAAGTGTTTTGGCTTGGTTATGGCTGGGGGGGGTTGGGTGGGATAGAATCTTTGAATGAGACAGACTGATGATCTGATCCCATCAGGGAAGAACTTACTATGGGAGTGGTGCAGCAGTCACCCATGTTGGTGAGAACCAAGGCCAGAATGTTATCACCCCTTGTGGAGGATGAGACAAGGTGGTCTAGTGCATTAGAACTGATGAAGTCAAGGAATCATTGGTCGAGTGCATTAGTGTAGGAATAGTTCACCCAGTCTATGGTGGGGTAGTTGAAGTCACCAAGGATCACGGTTTTAGGCAGTACCTTGATAGAGTCAAGTAGGTCCAGGTAGGAGGAGTGGGTGTCCTGAGTCATGGGCGAGGGGGGGTCTACAGCTGGCTATAACTTGGATGGATGTCTTGCCAACTGTCAGTTACACCTGGAGTAGTTCTAGTGTGTCATGCTGGCAAACCATTCTAGAGGTGTGCCTATCCTTAATGAAGAGAGAAACTCCACCACCCTTAGTCTTCCTGATGTAATTTTGGGGTCAGAATGTGTAGAATGAGGTATAGCCTGGTAAGGCAGGGGTGCTGTCCTCAGCCTTGAACCAGGTTTCTCTGACTGCACAGTTGAGGGTATCTTCTACTGCAAAAAGAGCCTCCAGTGAATGCATTTTCAGGTTAAGGGTCCTAGCATTAAGCAGCATGACCTCCAATTTGCTTTTTGACAGTTCTTTTATGTTGGAAGATTTGTCTTTGGGACATTGCCTAAAAAGGCACAATGGGGAATCAACAGCCTTGGCCATAATCTGAAATCCCAGGGGTGACAGGTGGAGGCCATCTCTGGCAAAGCACCGAGACCTGGATACTGGATCCCCATGGAGTGATACCAGAAACTAAGCCAATCGTTGAAGTCAATTATTTTTTGCTGGTATTGTAGTATCATTCTTGGTGAAGCTAGGATGCTGCTTACGGCTAGGATCATACCTGCCTGGGACATATACTCTGAGAGCTCAATTATGTCTCTTCATATAGTCCAGGGAAGTACATCTCAAGTCATTCACACCAATATGGACAATGACAGAGTCATACTTGTACCTGTTGTGGAGAGGCTTAAGTGTATGCATGATGTGGTAGATTTTGGCACCTGATAGACAAATTACTGTGACTTTCTTTATAAGCCTGGTGAGAGTGACATTGGTGTGTCTCATAGCTGAGTCACCAACAACTAGTATGTTTGGTTTATTATTATGCCTTATGGGCTGCGTTTGTGTGACACTGGTGTGTTGTCTGCTGTATGTGGTGTGTTTGGTGTTGTGTGGAATGCTTGTGAGTGTGTTTTGGAGGTCTCAGCTGTTTAGGTAAGCTTTTATTGAAGACCTCTGCATAGGTGATTGTGTGTTGTGCTTGGCTATTTGATGTGGGTGGTGTGGTGTTTGTGCTGGCAATCTTCTCTTTTTCAGCGTAGTAACTGTGGCATGAAAAGCATGGATTCCAGGTTACTGATGTAGATGCATTTGTCACAAGTAGAAGAATTATGTGTAGGAGAAGAGGGCTGCCAGTGAACATGAGGCAGGTGCTACACTGACTCAGTATGCTCATGTCAACCAGGCTGGCAGGATAAACTGATGAGAATTATCCAGACATAGTGTTCTGAATACTTGGGCAGACTTATGGAGAGAGGGTTTTGATAAGGATTTGTCCACAAGAGTGTAGACCACAAAAACCTTCTTAAATGTAAAATAACTGACCTGAAGCCCAAGTGCTAAAACCAAAACTAATAGGTTTAGAATAACAGACACATTTAATCAGGCTACTAACAAGCAGTAATGAATGCAGCAGAATAAAAACACTTGAACACTTAAGAGCAAGCAGCAAAGCAAAATAAGGTAATAAAGTAGGAAGAACACAGTTACAGTAAAAGCAGCTGAATAAAGTGTATTTTTAAGTGGAGAGGAAACAGAAGATAAATCAAGATTAAGAAACTTCCCAAATGTTCTCTCTGTACACAGTAAAATGAGCTGATGAGATGGGACTGGGAGGAGTGTCCAAAATCAAAGCAGCAAGGGGGTAGCCCATCCCAAATGATCTCACTGTACTCAGTATAGTAAGTAAATGAGATGGGACTGGGAGGCATGTCCAAAATCAATTATAGGGGTGGGCAATTCCAAAGCCACCAAGTTTAAGAATACAACAACACTTGGCTGGGAGGGCAGTAATAAAGCAAATAAATGCAGTACAGTTTTGTTAACGAAATACACAGAGACCATCAATATTCAATCAAGCAAATAAATAATTGTAGTACAGTTTTCTTAACTATCACTGAAACAGATGAAGTGCAGAAAGTATACTTATGTCAGCTTGGTATGTCCAGATGGTTAGAGAATCAATCAACAGCCAGCTACAAGGCAGTAGCTCTGATACTGAATACAGTCTCACAGAAATTAAACTCTTATACCAGCAGAATAAAAGAAAACTTAGACCATCAAGTAATCAGATAAACACAAAAGCAGTTTGGCTAGTAGCTCACCTAGATGGGCTGGCTTCACAGAATGTAAAGCAACCCCCACTGTGGAACCAGCTGGCTTAGAGCTCAAGTGCTGTACTGACCCTGAGAAACAAAATGCAGACAGAGGCCAGCAATATTCAATTAAGCAAATAAATAAATGCAGTACAGTTTTGTTAACTAAATGCAGAGACCATCAATATTCAATCAAGCAAATAAATAAATGCAGTACAGTTTTGTTAACTATCACTGAAACAGATCAAGTGTAAAAGGTCTACTTATGTCAGCTTGGTTTGTCCAGATGGTTATAGAATCAATCAACACAGCTGCAAGGTAGTAGCTCTGATAAGTATATGTCTCAATAAAAAGATTTTGCTGACAAGACTATCTGATGTAAACTGGTATTTAACAAATGCACTGTGATATGTATAAGAAAACATGGTTTGGTATTTGATAGCTAACATTTGAAGTATTTGAAACAGCATTTTGATATTCTGTCTTCAATAAACATCAACTGATAAGATTAAGATCAGTGTAGATTTTTTTTGGTGGGAGAGGGATTTTGCTTATAACTCAATCGGTATAGCAAATATAAGCAAGGATGGGGTTGGGGTTGGCAAGATGTGAAGTTGCATACCTTAGCTATACAAAGTAAAAGGTTTGGTTATCACCTTTACAACACATGGTTAGGCTTAAAAAAGCCACCTGGGATCATTAGCCTAGAAGTCACCTATGAACTGTCTGTTGGTTAGATATATAAGTTGTTCTGACAATTGTATATTTAGGGGTGGGATGTTGTTGTCCATGAGCAAATCATGAGCATATTATTTGTATATGTATTTTAATGTGAGTAGTTCTAACTACAACTTGCACAGGATACCTATGCAATACCTGGCAATCTACAATTTCTAGTGAATGTACAACACACATCTTTCTGCATCAGGAAATGTGAGAAGCAGCAGTTCCTGTTGACAGTGATCAAGGATCATTGTCCTAACAGCTTTAGTATGTCCAATCTGTGTGGAATGGAATGAAAGATTCTCCTTAGCTAATATAGCATGATTTTACTTGATTGGTTATGAGAAGACAACATGATAACTCCGCTTCAGGCAATCCTTTTTAATAAGGACCAACAAAACCATTTACCAATAATATAGCTATGTCATAGTAGGCTGTCTTTGTAAAACCAGGAAATGCAAGCATTCGTTTAAAGAATCATTATGTAAAATGCTTGCATGCTATCCATGTAAAAATGCTGCCTATGTTACTACAGTTAATCAAAAATCTTTTGACACTGTAGTGCTTAGCCAATGATGAATAATTAGACAGCAGTTTCATTTTTGGTATGCTTCTAAAACCACCACCCCCCTAACTCTACTTTTACTAGAAATCTTCTCAGCACAATGGGTATAGCATTATTCCCAATATATGTACTTCAGTGAATATGTTTTCATGTCTGTTGGTGAGATTGCTTCCCCTGAGTCCAAGTTGAAAGAGCTTAGGAAAATCAAAACAACACTGGTGGAATCCTTGGATTGTAGCTAATAAAACAGAATTTGTGGAATCCTGGGTTTGTAGCTAATAAAACAGAACTGGTATAATCCTAGGGCTGTAGCTAATAAAACAGAAGTTGTGGAATCCTGGGATTGTAGCCAATAAAACAGAAGTGATGGAATCTTGTGGAATCCTGGGATTGTAGCTATGTCCTCTAGCACCCAGAATTCTAATCAAGCTGAGCTTGTCTAGAGACATAATCAGGGATGAAGTCTTGGAAACAATGTTGATTATTTCCATTCATTTGTCTTTAAGCATCTTTTTTCAGTTTCTCTGCAGTTATTTTGGAGGTAGCTCCTAGCTTTGATTGGAGAAGACAGATTGTGATTGAAAAATCTTTTCCTTTCCAAGTTAGTGACATGACTGTAAAATATTTGGTTCATTCTCTAACTCTTACAGAACCTTTTTATTGAGAAGACTATTTGAATTGAGGCCAATGTCTACTTCTAGTTGTTAGCACAATAGTTTATAATTGTACACTTGGGAAGAAGATTTAATGTAGGCCCCATGTCTGTGAGCTCTGCCCAGCAGAATACTGGATGCTGGCCAGTACCAGAAATGGTGTCAATCATAGGCATTTTCCATTGATCACATTCCCACATGCTCTATAGAACCATTGGATTAGACAGAAAAGTTGAAATGCAGGCATACAATCTAGACAGTTAAAAATAATTAGTCTCAAAAGTAATGCAAAATAGGACCGTCTTTCATTTATTTCTGGAAGTAGGTAGGCTGAATTGTTTCTGTCCATTATAGGCATTACTTCATTATAAAAAAGGGAAAGGTAGTCACAATATTAAAAATACAACACACTGTCTTTGGAATTACAACATTATGGCTCAGCTTGAGATATATAAAAGAACTTAATAACATTTCAAAACTAGTGAAAATAGGACATTAAAAGCAGTACGACAGATATTATCTCACATTGGGCTTCCTAGACTCAATAGGTTTAAAAGAATTGCACCTAAAAGGAATTAATAAGCATATAAAACATGGCTGCTGCTTTAATTTCTAGGAGTTCCGAATCGTTGGACTTAGTGTCAAGATTAAATCATGAAAACACAATGTCTGGTTCAATGGGTGTCTCTGTAGAACAGATGTCTAACGATGAAGAAGTGAACCAGTCTGTCAGTGATGTTATTAGGAATGATTTAGGACAGAAAGTTGGCTTAGAGTTTAGTGACTCCAGCACAAATATGCAGCATGATATTAATGTCATCTATCAGGATAATACTGAATTAGTAGCATCTTATGATTGTCAAAATGAGTTTAATATATCGTGTGAGCCTATTGCTACTATTGGAAGTTGTGATGTTGAGAATGAAATGGAATTCAGTGCTGGTAGTATTGCCAATGATGGTTTGAATGTGATTAATCTCTCTGACCTTACCCTGTCTGATGAAATGTTGAGTGTTTTTTCAAAAGGGACAAAATTTGTACCCACCAGGATACCATCCATTTCAGACATTATTTTTGATGTTAAAACATTTATTCGAAAATTAAATTTAAAGGTTCATTTTTATGAAAAAGAAAAAAGTAAAATTAAAGAAAAAAGTGATGTTTTTGATGAAACTCTCTTAAATTTAAGTATATATGATTATGAAGGCATGGAATTGGATGCAATTAGGGATGAAAATGAGAATGAAAACTTTCATGAGTCTTTTATGGAATCTGACTTGGAGGGGGTTTTTGGAGGTGGTTATGGTCACTTAAAAGTCCCCCATTTTCCAGGTGACAGTACTTTTATGCCTCCTAAGAAATCTTCGGCAATAAATGCCTTTGAACATGTTGTTATGGCCAAACTGGAATCGGAACATAAAGCTTTTTGTATACGAAAAAAGATGTTTAATTTAACTAAAAATGAATGGTTGGCCTTAAAAACATTTAGGATGGAATTGGATAAAGTAACTGTCAAACCGGCGGATAAAGGGGGTAACTGGGTGATTATGAACAAAGATAAATATGAGAACATAATCAATAATTTATTGGTGGATGATACTTATCAAAAGCTAGGAAGCAACCCCCTTGAGTCTTATTCTGGTGAACTTCATGAATTACTAGAGAGAGGTGAAAGATTGGGATTTTTCACTAGTAAGGATGTAAAAAGTTTAACCATGAAGGAACCCCAACACCCCTATATGTACATAATCCCTAAAATTCATAAAAATGTCACCAATCCTCCAGGTAGACCTATTATTTCGGGGATTGGGTCTTTTGTTGAGAGAGTTAATATTTTCTTGGACCATCATTTAAAGAAATTTTTGCCAAAGGTTCAATCTCACGTCAAGAACACACAGGATGTATGTGTGGCTTTAAAAGGACTGAAATGGGAAGAGAACTATTATTGGGCTATTGTTGATGTTGTATCACTCTACACCAACATTAAAACTAGGTGGGGTTTGGAAGCAGTGTACAAAATGATGGGGGAAGGACCATATACTAGATTTTTGTTAAGTTTGCTTGAGTTTAGCTTAACACATAACTATTTTTTGTGGAAGAAGGATTATTTTTTGCAGAAAAAAGGAACAGCTATGGGTGCAGCTTTTGCCCCTAGTTATGCTGTGATCTACATGGGGGAATTTGAAAGGGAATTTATGTATCAAAATACATTTTTTGTTAATAATGTGATTTTTTTCAAACGTTACATTGATGATTTGATTTTTGTGTGTAAAGGGAGCATGACTCTTTTTGATGAATTCATGGTGAGCTTAAACAGCAATCACCATGGTTTAAAGTTTGTGGCACACATTTCTGAATTTCAAATTCCCTTTCTTGATGTAGAATTTTATGTGGGGGCAAATGGTTTGGTTGAGCATAAAACCTATAGGAAACCCACTTCAGTGAATAATTTTTTACATGCTAGCAGCATGCACCCTGCACATTTGATCAAAGCCATACCGGAAGGAGAATTTAAAAGGAATCTAAGAAATACTTCAGATAAAAACCTCTGGGAAGAGGTGTGTGATGAAATTTCGGACAGACTATATTCTCGTGGATATGAGCAGGATAGGCTTGAATATATAAAACAAAAATTGTGTGAAAATAGAGTATTTGGGATGCGAGGGCATAAACACACATTTGAGTTTGAAAATGCACTAAACTTAGACAAATTGTTTTTTGTATCCAAATACTCTGATTTCTCATGTATTATGGAAAAAGTTATTAGGGATTTATGGCCAGTTGTATGTGAAGATCTTACAATAGGTCATCTTTTTCCCAAACATATTACCTTTTCTTATAAAAGGTATCCGAATTTGAAAGAGATCTTAAATAGAAAAGTTGAAGTAAGAAGAGATGGTATGGTCGGGATGCACAAATGTGGGAAATGTTCTGTCTGTAGTAAAACTAAAAATATGCATGGTTTGAAGATCAATGGAAAGATGTACACTGCTTTCGAAAGGTTTGATTGTAGGTCAACAGGGGTCATTTACATTTTAGGCTGTGATTGTGATGTTGTTGCAAACATTTCATTTTTTGAGTTGGTATAATGACTAACTTTTTTAACATCCAACTCCAAAGCACCACACCTTAGTACTAGACTTACTAATTAATTAATTGTATAATTGCTAGGCTATTTAATGGAGGTTACTGCATACTGCATTTTGTTTTCACTTGATAAAGCTCAGGACTGCCTGAGCGAAAGCGCTTGTGTGATTTTATCTGTGATTTTTGGAATACTTCAGTGTGATTTTATCTGTGACTTTTGGAACACTTCAGAAATAAAAATACAGCCTTGTGGACTTTAGCAGAGTTCTGGTTCCTTTCTTCAAGGTCGTGGATTATTCTTTGCATAGCAAAATTAATTTAAAATGGGTGGTGAAAGCCAAACACACTCTGGCTAGGCTTATAAATGCCCTAGGGCAGATAGCCTAGTATGAACCTATGAACATCTGTAAGCGCTCCTTTACCTATGAATGTGGGATGCTGTCAAATGCTTTTTTGGAATCTACCCACACCATACTTAGGCATAACGAATTATTGTAAAAGGTAGAAGACTCTAACACATGATCTTTTGTTCCATATAGCTTTCTTTTGCTACCCTTTTTTTCTATTGCCATGATTGAGTTTTCTTCTAAATGACTTTAATAAACTCTTTTGGCATCAATTCCAGTCTATATTTTATACATTGTAGAAAGTCAAGTTACTCTTCTATAGTTTTTAGGGCAGCTTGCAGGTTCACTCTTTAGGAAGAGTATCAATTTTCATGTTGTTAACCAGGTTTGTTTCTGTTTGGGGTGCATATATAAGTAGTACTTACTCAAGGCTAAATCTTCATGTAAAGATGTTAATACTTTTATCCAGAAGTTAGGTACTGTATATCTGGGCATAGGGTTCTCCAATTAGGAGTTGTTCTTAATTTTGTTTCAAGTTCTCTTGTTGTAACTTCATCCCATTTCATAGCCCGTACACTTGAATGTATTACTGTTTTTTTTTCACTTCTTCTGTCCATACAGCATCTTTATTATGCTCCACAGGATCTTCATAGATATTTCTCGAAAATGTGTCTAATTCTTCTTTTTTGGTGATATTTCTATTCCTTTTGCTTTGTTTCCCAATTCTCTATAAAACTCATTTGGATCATCAATTAATGGATTATTTTGTACTTTTCCTTTATATTTATCTTCGTATCTTTTGTTTTTCCACCTGTGCTGTTTACTTTATCATTTGCAATAGTGTAGGGTTGGGAGGGTGGCCTAATGGTTAAGGTGTTTGCCTTACAAACACAAGGTGCAGGGTTTGAATCTCACAAGGGATAATTGGCTAGGCTTAAAATGGCTCGCAAGGGCAGTTAGCCTAGTACTAACCTATGAACCTATGAACCTATAGATCCTGGTCTGTTCTAATATTACACATTGCTTTTATCATGTCTATCTTTCTAAGAACTTTTGTTGATCTGTTCCAACTTCTATAATCTAACAGTGACACTTCATGTCTGAATTGTTTTATACTTTTCTCTGTCTGATACTTCCATGATGGCATCTGATTTCTTCCCTTTATTTTCCTTATTGCCCTGTATTTTTGTGGTAAGACATTATGTTATTAATTTAGCTGCACAGTAGTATATCCTATTTACTTGTGTTACGTCACATGAATTTCTGTTACTAGTCTTGATTACCGTGTTCATTTGTTTTATCAGACTCTAACATTTGTCGTATTGACTTTCTGTACTCTAGTTCGTTCATCGATATAAATATGTCTACTTATCTCTATTAAATCAAGCAACTCTTCCCTTAGATAATTTTCTTCTACACTGAGGGCATATTCTTTGCTCTCCATTTCCAGCAGGCATTCTACAGAAAGTTCCAGAACACCTTGTGTCATATTCTCTTCAGCTGCATCCTGCATCATGTGTTGCTCTTTCCTATGAGAACTCACTGTCCTATGACTCCACAACATTGATGGTGTCAGAGTGCCACCATTTCCTGTTCCTTCCCTTCCTGTACAACTTCAACTTAACTTTTTTTTTTTTTACTGCTTTCCTACCAAAGGCTCCAGAGTATCTTCAGGTGGCAAGTGATCAGATGATTCCTGTTCCACTTGTTTTTCCTTAATTTGGGGACTCACTGTTCTATCATGCTGTGACATTACCAGAGTTGGAGTTTCTACACTAAATCCTTCACTTCCTGTGTGATCCATTACTCAGGTTTTTATTTCTTTAACTTTTCCATTTCTAATTCCTCTTTTCTACTTCCTGCTTTATTATTTTTTGTGTTGCAAAATGTCCCATATTTGCCTGTATCTCTCCAATGATCTATGCTGCTGTTTTTTTTTTTTTTCGTACTGGTTAGGTTTGCTTTCTACTTTGCATAAATATTGCACCATATTAAATCCCTTTTTCTTTTCCACATCCATATTTCTTCTACAGATGTCTCCCACTCCACATGTTCTCTTTACCCTGGGGGCTTATTATTCTGTCATGCTGTGACATAACCTGTGTTAGATGTTTTACACTAATTCCTACATTTTGCAGGTATTCCACTACTTCAACTTCTATTTATTTAACTTCTACTACACTAATCTTCTGCTCTACATCTCCCCTTTGTGATCTTATTGTGAAATTTTCCATATCTGGGTGCCTTTGCCTATATTTCTCTTCAAATATCTTTGGAGCTGCTTTGTTTGTATTAGTTTGTCTTTCCTGTTTGCATAAATATTACACCATAGCAGCTCCCTCTCTCTTTTATACCTTTCAAAAATCTCTAGGTTTTCTTGTTTATATCTTCACACTTCCTCAGTCACTTCTTTTTCCAAATGGCCCAAGGTGTTTTGGTCTACATAATGTTTTCATGAATCTGTGTATTAATGAACACAAATTTGCATTTGAAGCTTTTGACTGTTTTGTTGTACAAATATTTTTATCTCCTCTAATTTCTCTCTTAATCTTTTTGTATATCTTCTATCTGGAAATTCTGGGTTTCTTGCATAACAGTGACCATGTATAATTTCTTTTTTTCCTCAGCAGTCCACTCTATCATCTTTATGGCTGTTTTTTGGTCCATCAGGTTTTTGTGGACTATTTCCTTCTACATCATGGGGGCCATCCTCTCCCTGAACCTGGCCTAACCACACTGTATGAATGTTTCCGTATTTTGAGGATCCTACACTGTCATTTTTTTCAAGCCCTGGCACCAGTGTGCCTACCAGGACTGAGCACTTTTTTAATGCTGGGACTTGTGCACAGACCTTTTTTTATTTTTTTAATCTAATTTTATCCATGATATATGTTATATAAAATGCAATTTATATATCAGAGTCTTTTGATCAGATCTTGTAAAAACAGGTTCAACCTCATAAAAGTACTCATCATGACTTCAGAATGAATTAAATTCCAGCAATACTATGCTCCTTTGCTTGACAGTTTTATCATTTCTCGAGCCAGATCCCTGTGTGAGAGTGCTGATGGTGTATTAAATGTAGCTTTTGTGTAAAATACTTAGCACATTAAGCACACTTATATGGTTTCCCTATTTTTTTCTCCAAATGTTTTTGATTGATTACACCGTTACAGGAATGGATCCCATTCATAAGTCAGGGTACGATTAGAGTTAGATTAGAGATTAGTACTGCTTTAGCATTTGATGCCTGGCATGAGTGCTCATCTCCACAGACAAAATGTACACACAACTGCCTCCTTCTACAGTTCATATGGATTCATTCAGATTGGTAGCATTTTTAAATACACTTGAAAATGTGTTTTCATTAGACCTGTTGCTCCTGCTACTATTGGAAATGTCTGGTTCTCTTTATCCCACATTGCTCTAATTTCTGCTTGCAAATCTTGACATTTTATGACTTTGTCTCTCTCAGTACAAAGTGCACTATAATCACTGGGTGCAGCTATTTCAATCATTAATAACAATGTTCTCCTTTTTTGCTTTGACTACTATGTTTCATTTTCTTGCTTCTATTTTCATAATTTTTGGTAATGCATGACTCCATCTAATCAGAACTTCTTCATTTTCACTAGTGCTTTGCTGTTCATGTTTCCAGTGCTTCTCATCTACTTGTATGTTGTAGTGTTTGCACAATCTTCAATGCAGCATCTTGCCACATTGTTTGCCTCTCAGTACACCAATCCTCAGCCATGAGTATACTGCAATCAGTAATAACATGTACATCTATCTCTAGCTCTTTATCACAGAATCTGCATATTTCCATTTGTCCCATTTTTAAGACTTTGTAAACCAACATGTACATAGTCTGTATAAGTGGCATGATACCCAAGATTGCTACAGTGCTTGAAGCATTTACTGCATTCAGCACATTTATATGGTTTACTCCTTTTTTAATTTCTCCAAGTATTTTAGGTTTCTAATACTGCAATGGGAATGGACCCCATTCCTAAATCAAAGTATGATTAAAGTTCATGAAATTAGTATTGTTTCAATCTTTGATGTTATCCAGAAGTGACTCCTTCTGCAGTTCATATGGAGCTACATGTATCTGTAACATTTATAAGTACGATTGTAATTCTTGTTTTGTAAGACCCATTGCTCCTACTACTCATGGGACTGTCTGGGTATCCGTCTTCTACATTACCCTTGTTTCTGCCTGCAAATCCTGGTCCTTCATGGCTTTGTGTCTCTCTGTACATAAAACACTGCAGTCAATGGGTGTAGCAATTTCAATGAGTAATGCTACTTTTGTCTTCTTTTCATGGACTACTATATCTGGTTTTCTTGCATCTATTTTTGAAGGGTTGGTAATTGGTGATCCCATGTGATATAAACAATTTTCTATAATGCTTTGTGGCTCATGTTTCCAATGTTTTTCAGCTACTTCAATATTATAATGTTTGCACAATCCCCAATGCACAAATCTTGCCACATTATTATGCCTTTCAGTATGCAGTTCTTCTGCCATTAGTACATCATTAGTATATCACAACCAGCAAAAAAAATCTGTGAACATTTCCAGTTCAAAATCTACATTTGTCAGTTTCTCCTACATGTTCAATGGAGTTTGTAAGCCACTGTCTACAAAGTCCACTATCTTGGGCCGCCAATATTAATCTTTCATCTTTTGGTTTAAATTCACCTCTCCTTAACCATTCCTGCATTTGATGCTTATCAATGTGAGGTTGTTCCAAGAGTTTTCTGTACTTGGAACTATATTTATGCATTTTCCACATTTCTTACCTTCTCATCTGATCTTTCACCTTATAGTCTTCCTTTTGTTTTTTTGGCACATTCAGTTGCTACCAGATTTTTATCTACTTCTGCTTTTATTTCTATTCCTGCTGGATACCAAAATGCTTCTGCTAAACTAAGCAGGGAAGTAATCTTAGGCTTATTCTCCTCATGTTTTAAAACTTTCACTATGTTTGGGTCTTGTGAGGTCAGCAGATATGTAAGCAGTCCTACGACTACAGATCTTTACATGTATTCATTTTCAAGACCTCCTTCAGAATGGGGAATATATAGTCTTGGTATACACTTTTTATAAATTATTTGATAAGCATGAAGCATAATTCTTGTTTTCCTATCCAACTGATCCAACACCTTTTTGTACCAGTCAATCACTCCAAAACTGGAAGTGAGGACAAGAAGAGCAGATTGATTTACAGCTTGGACTTTGTTCCTATATGTTAGTGCTGTTTTCAGTGCTAATTTTAGCCTTCTAAAATATTCCTTACTAAGTTTTATTTGCAATGGTTAATGTTTTATTGTAGATCCTTCATCATTTCCCAAATATTTATGCACACCCTCTTACTCAAGTTCTTTTATATCACATTCCTGTCCTTGGCTGATATTTTGTTGATGCTGCAGCTTTCCTGCTTTAAAGGTTGCTCTTCAACAATTATCAAGACCAAATGACATTCTTATGTCATCTGAAAAAGTTTTGTCCACTTGCTGTTGTGCTTTCAGATCCTCATCTGATGAACTATACAGTTTTAATTTAAATCATCCACAAAAAGAAGATGAGAAAAATTTACACTTTGTTGTTTTTGGGGAGCCAAATTGTAGCCATGACCTAATCTGTTAATTAGACAGTTTAATGGGTTAATGGCAAAGCAAAAGTGCAGCGGTAACAAAGAGCCAGCATGGCCCTTTGAATTTTTATCCATGAAATAACAATTTGTTGTTTATATGGCTTAACTGCAAAGTGGTTTGTCACTGTTTCATGGTTGCTATAGTGTAAACAATCAGTTTAGGGTGTTATCTTATACATTTTAAGCACTCTTTTATACATGAATGTGGAATACTGTCAAATGTTTTTGTCATATATCCATGCCATAATTTGGTTCTTCCCCTTTTAACAGTTCTCCATTATGACTTTATTTAACAAATGATCCTTTGCTCCATATGACTTTTGTTACCCTTTAATTCTACTGCCATAATTGAGTTTTCTTCTAAATGAGTATAAACTATGCTGGCATTAATTCCAGTGTATAGTTTATAAGTCGTTGTAAGTCAAATTATTTTTCTAAATTTTTTAGCATGGCTTGCAGGTGTTCACTCTTAAGTAGGAGTATTGTTTTTCCTGTCATTCACCAGGTTGGTGTCTGTTCAGGGTGCACATATAAATAGTAGTTACTCATGTCTAAATCTTCATGTAAAAATTTTAACACATTTAGCCAAAAGTTAGGCACTGCATATGGACCTGGGTTTTCCATTTAGAAGCCCTTCTTAACTTTACTTCACCACATTTCATATCCTGTACATTTGAACTTTTTATTCTTTCTTTTACTTCTGTTATCCATTCAGCATGCTTGTTATGTTCCACAAGATCTTCTTTAATATTTTTCCAAAATGTATCTATTTCTTCTTTTTTTGGGGTGGTGCTTCAATTCCCTTTTACCCCGATTCCAAATTCTCTACAAAACTTTTTGGAGTCATCAATAAATTTCTTATTCTGTACTTTTCCTTAATATTTGTCTGCAAATCTTCTAAGTTTTTCTGCCTGTGCTATTTTTAGTTTATTATTTGTAATAATGCATGAAAGATCCTGATCTGTTCTGATACTGTGCATTGCCTTTATCACATCTATCTTTGAGTATTTTTGTTAATCTGTTCCCTATTCTATACTCTTGTGACACTTCTCTTAATTGCTTTATAGTTTTCTCTATTCGATAATTCCATGATGGCATTTAATTTCTCCCCTTCCTTTCCTTTACTGCCCTGTATTTTGTGGTAAGACTTTATCTGTTATTAATTTAGTAAAACCAAAAATCACAAGGTCACCAAACCGTAACTTGTAAATCCAAATGATGACCAGGAAAAGCAAAACAATAAAGCACAGGACGGCACTTAAAAAACAAACCGAAGTTTAATAAAGGACGAACACAAACTACATTAACGTCACACAATACGTTTTCGTTTCTATCAGTTCCTCAGATATGGGCTGATGAAATACAAAATCCATTATATAGTCTGTACTCTGTCCTAATTAACCAATCCTGTGCTTTATTGTTTTCCTGGTCATTTGTTATTAATTTAGCTGCACAGTAATGTATCCTATTTGATTCTGTTATATTGCATGAATCTCTATGAATAATCCTAATTATTGTGTTCATTTGTTTTATCAAACATTTAACTTTCTGGATTTTATTGACTTTTTGTAGTCTATTTCTTTTGGTGATCTTAATAGGTCTGTCCATCTCTATTAAATCAAGCAACTCTCCTTTTAGATGATTGTCTTCTAAGCTGAAGGCACATTCTTTGTTCTCTATTTCCTGTGGGCATTCTACAGAAAGTTACAGAGTATCTTCCTGTGCCACATTCTCTTCAGTTTCATCTTGTCATCCTTTGATCTCTGATATGGGAACTCACTGGCCTATCATTCCACAACATTAACTGCATCAGAGTTGTCAGAATTTCCTGTTCCTTCCTTTGCTGTGCAACTCCAACTGAACATTTGTACTGGTTTCCTATGGAAAGCTCTAAAGTATCTTCATATGGCAACTGATCAGATGTTTCTTGCTACACTGGTTTCTCCTCAATTTGGGGATCCATTGCTCTTATCTTGCTGTGATGTTATCAGTGTTAGAGTTTCTACACTAAATCCTGTACATTGCAGGTAATCCATAACTTCAGTTTCTATTTATTTTACTTCTGCATTATGAATCCTCTTCTCTACTTTTCTGCTTTGTTTTCTTATTTTTGTATTGTAAAATGTCTCATATCTGGATGCCTTTGCCTGTATTTCTCTTCAAATATCTTTGGTGCTGCTCTTTTTGTATTGATTAGTTTTGCTTTATCTTTGCCATAGATATTGCACCATATGAAATCTCTTTTTTCCCCCATGTCCTTGTTTCTTCTTCAGATGTCTCCTGCTTCTCCGTATTGGAGACTCACTTTTCCATCACACTGCACTACAACCTGTGCTAGAATTTCTACACTAAATCCTTTACTTGCAGGCATTTTGTAACTTTATCTTTTTTAATTTCTACTTTACTAACAATACAAATAAATACTGTTCCAAGGAAAAGCACATGAACTAAGAAAACACCTTGGTGGAAACAGCTGAAATAGCTTGAGGATTCTAATGAAACCACAAGAGACTGTATGTTCAGCACTTTTGTCCCTTCTTTATTTGGAACTTCTTCAGAAAAAAATCTAAAAATTTAATTTCTTTTTAAAACGTTTATGAAATGACATAATAAACCCATGAAATATTATGACAAATTAGAAACACCCTTTGATTCATGTTATCAAAAACATCATACATAGACTGTTACGAAACCATTAAAAGAAAAACTTATCTTCAGTCATAAGTATATTAAAATGTGTGAATGTTTGTATGTGTAAATATTATTTAAAAAATCCTATATCTCAATAAACAATTTATATTAATACTTTCATTAAGCCCTGGGAGCTTGTCAGCATTTAATTTAATCTGCCATTTCATTTCACTGGTTTCTAGAAAATGATTACAACCATTGATAAACAAAAGAATCAGTTTGTTTCAGAACAAAAAAAATTTAAATTTTCTTAAGTTCCCACATTCCAAACTATGTTTCTCAAAGGCATTATTCAAATCTTTCTTTTGAATAGCATAATAGTGTTCTCTTTTGCAAAACTTTCATTCACTAATACAGCCACATAAACAATATTAGAGCTGCAACAATTGTAGCTTGCTTTAGAAAAAACAATGAAATGTATATGTTCAAAAGTATACAAACTAACAATAATAAAACAGCAATGCCTACAGGATACACAACTGAAGGTGCCTATCATAGAAATTTTTCTTAAATCTCACCCAATGTCATTTTCTACCAAACGTTTGATGTTGGTAGACTTTTTATAACAAAAATTTGGTTTAACTTCCAACACACATGCCAACTCTCCATCACCCTGTACAATTTTCCAGTAGTTTGAACTGTTTTACTATCAACAGACATGTTAATGGGAAATCTTAAAATAGTATCAGACTTCCATTTACTGTGCTTTTCATTAAACACAATACCTCAAGAAAGTATAGATGGAAACTTAGTATACCCAAGTTCAAAAGTAGACTTAGACATTTTTTGAAGTTCAACTACGGGATAACCTTTATCCACAAATAACAGGGTAAAAAAAATCCACTTCTTCAAAAAAAAAATTATCAATGCTGGTTAACCTACTAGCTCTAATCAACTGCCCTCTAAAAATATTGCTTTTCATAAATTTGGGGTGATTGCTCAAATAGTGCAAATAATTATTCCTAAAAGTGTTCTTCCTATATACTGAACTAATACATTTATATTGTAGTACTTCCATAGTTAATACAATGTTTAAAAAATTTGTAGTTATACCTAAATCACTTAAACTGAAAGTCAACCATCTGACACTGTTATTAATTTCATCATGGAAAATGTCAAACATATATTTGCTTCCTTTCCAAATGAATACCAAATGGTTGATGTTGTTGTTGTTGTGTCTACAGAAGGAACTCTGGTCCGCTAATGATTGGCAGTAGATCTTAGCAATGACACACAACCTTCAACAAATGTCTCCACACAGAAGACACTCTAGCTAAGAATCGAACAGGACAACTTCATACTGTGAGGTGACAATGCTACCACAGCACCACCACTGCAGTCACAATGATAAAAACAAACATACCAGTAAAACTCAGACGTAATAAAAAATTGATTTCCCATCAGTATAATATTACATTTGCAAAAGTTGGTGCAACTTTAGCACCCACTGCCACCCCTGAAACTTGTTGGTACAGTTTGGAGTCAAAGATGAAGAAATTGTTTGTTAAAACAATCTCTAATAACGACCCAATCAACTTCCTGGTGGCAAAATCTAATTTATTTAAGCTGGCAAGAGTAAGTTTGACTAAATTAATCCCTTCAGTTTGATTAAAAGTAGTATACAAGAAAGCAATATCAACAGTTGCAAAAGATATTTCTTCACCATTAAAACTATACTGCTTAAGATAAGCTAAAAAATCTCATGAATCTTTAAGATAAAATTCAGTACTTTGAACCAAATGATTCAAAATTTCATCCAAATAACTTGAAATAGTAACAGTCTTGGTTTTTGGCCTGGAAACAACTGGATGAAAAGGAGGACATTCTTCATCTTTGTGGATCTTTGGAATACCAAAGATCTGTCCTAACTCACGGTCTTCAACTGTAAGAAAATCAAATAATTCCAAGTTAACAGACCCACAGTTAAATAACTCAAATAATTTCATGTCAATGTTTTTATAATTTTTTCCAAAATAATCTTTGCTGACTTTACAATAACTACATTCTGTTAACATGTTGTTCATATGTTGAATATATTTGTCTTATTCCA
The DNA here is from genome assembly GCF_019279795.1 of Protopterus annectens. NCBI lineage: Eukaryota > Metazoa > Chordata > Ceratodontiformes > Protopteridae > Protopterus > Protopterus annectens. Next base: position 1,662,829,370 of record NC_056744.1, on the reverse strand, counting down.
CTATTACAATATAATTATACAGTCTTTTGTGGTTTCATCAGTATCATTGAACTATTTGACCCATTTCTGCCAAAGTGTTTTCTTAGTTCTACGTTACTAACCTTCTGTTCTGTGTTCCCTCTTTCTGATCTTATTTTTTTGTATTGTGAATTTTTCCAAATTTGGATGCTTTTGCCTGTTTTTTCTCTTCAGATATCTTTGGGGCTACTTTTGTTTTGATTTGATTAATTTGGCTTTCTCCTTTGCATAAGTATTTCACCATATCAGATCTCTGTTTCTTGTCCATGTCCATATTTCTTTTTTATAACTTTCAAAAAACTCTAGATAGTGTTCTTTATATTTTTGCACTTCCTTTGTTGCTTTTTTTCCAAATGGCCCAAGGTTACTGGTATATATAATGTTTTTCATAAATCTGGTGTATTAATGAACTCAAATTTTTATTTGAAGCTTCTGTCAGTTTTTTTTTCAAGTATTTTTACTTTAATTTCTCTCATTTTTTTATATAATCTTCTGTCTGGAAATTCTGGGTTTCTTGCATAATAGCAGCAAAATATAATTTCTTTGTTATCTTCAACAATCCATTCTATCATCTTTATGGCTCTTTTTTGGCTTATCGGGTTTTGTGATTTTTGTGAAAAAAATATTTTCTTCAAAGGGGCCATCCTCCCCATGAGCATGGACTAGCCCCATTGTTGGAATGGTTCCGTGTCTTTAGGATTTTACACTGTCATTTGTTCCAGTCCTGGCAACAATGCATCTATCAGGACTAGGCACTTTTTTATCCTGGGTCATGTGCACCCAGCTATCTTTATTTTTTTAACCTACTTCTGTGGATGATATGTGCTAAATAAAAGACAGTCTATATATCATTGTTGTCTTGGTGAGATTTTGCAAAAAAACAGGGTCCACCTTGTGAAGGTATTCACCTAGACTTGATGATGAACTCATTTCCAGCAATACTACTCTCCTTTGCTTGCTGATTTATCATCTCTCCATTCGTACTGCTATGTGAGTGGCACAATGTGAGTGAAGACTGCTGTAATATTTGAAGCACTTTCTACATTCAGTACATTCATAACATTTCACTTTTTTCATTTCTCCAAGCCTTTTGGGTTTCTAATACCATAACAGGAAGGGATCGCACTTATATGTCAAAGTATGATTAAACTTCATGAAATTAGTATTGTTTCAATATTTAATGTCAGCCAGAAGTGCTCTTTGCAGCACCTGCAGTGTGCCCAGTAATGACACCTGCAATTCGTACAGAGTTAAATGTTTCAGAAACATATCTAAATAAGGTTGTAGATTTTTTTCTATAAGACCTGTTGCTTCTACTATTATAGGAACTGTCTGGGTATCCTCCTTCCACATTGCTGTCATTTCTGCCTGCAAATCCTGGTATTTTATGACTTTGTGTCTTTCTGTATGCAAGACACTGTAGTCACTGTGTATGGCAATTTCAATGATCAATGCTACTTTTGTCTTCTTTTCTTTTCTTGGACCATTATATCTGGTTTTCTAGCATCTATCTTTTGAACTACTGGTAATGGATGATCCCATGTGATGTAGACTTCTTCATTTTCTATGATGCTTTGTGGGTCATTTTTCCAGTGTCTTTCGGCCACTTCAGAACCATAATGTTTGCACAATCCCCAGCGCAACAGTCTTGCCACATTATTGTGCCTTTCAGTACACAGTCCTTTTGCCATTAGTATGTCATAACCAGAAATGAGTTGTGTGACTATTTTCAGTTCAGTTTTACAAAACCTACATTTGTCTATTTCTATTACATGTTCAATGGATTTTGTAAACCAGCATGTACGTAACCCACTACCTTGAGCCACTAATATTAGCCTTTCATCTATTGGTTTAAATTCACCTCTCCTTAACCATTCTTCCATTCATTCTTGATCAACATGAGGTTCTTTCACAAGTTTTCTATACTTGCAACTATATTTATGAATTTTACACATTTCTTGCCTTTTTATCTGATCCTTCACCTTATATTCTTTCTTTTGTTTTTTGGCACATTCAGTTGCTGCCTGATTTTTATCTATATCTGGTTTTATTTCAATTCCTGCTTGACGCTATGCTTCTGGCAGATTAAGCAGAGAAGACATCTTAGAGTTAGTCTCCTCATGTTTCAAAACTTTCAGTAAGTTTGTGTCTTGTGAGGTCAGCAGATGTGTGTTGAGTCTCACAATTGCAGACCTGTACATGTAATCAATTTCAAGGAGGCCCATCCCTACTTCAAAACGGGGAATATATAATCTTGGTATGCAATGATTTTTATAGATCATTTGGTGAGCATAAAGCATCCTTCTTGTTTTAATATCTAATCTATCCAAGATGTTTTGGGGCCAATCAATAATTCCAAAACTGTAAATTAGGACAGGAAGAGAAAATTGATTTATTGCTTGGATTTTGTTCCTAGACATCAATGCTGTTTTCAAGATTAATTTAAGTCTTCTAAAATACTCCTAAGTTTCATTCACATTTGTTTGTGTTTTATTGCTGATCCTTCATCAGTTCCCAAATATTTATAAACTCCCTCTTGCTCAAGTTCTTTTATATCACATTCTTGTCCCAAACTTTTGTTTTCCTGCTCCTGCAGTTTTCCTACTTTAAAGGTTACTTTTGCACATTTATCAAAGCCAAATGTCATTCTAATATCATCTGAAAAAGTTTTGACAAGCAGGAGCTGTGCTTTCAGTCCCTCATATGATGAGCTATACAGTTTTAAATCATCAACAAATAGAAGATGAGAAGTCTTTACACTTTGTTGTTTTCTAGGAGCCAAATTGTAGTCATGACCTAATCTGTTAAGTAAACAGCTTAATGTATAAGGGCAAAGCAGAACAGCAACAGTGACTGAGAGTCACCCTGGAATATCCCCCTTTGAATTTTTATCCCTGGGATAATAATTTGTACTTTATCATAGTTTATTTGCAAAGTGGTCTGCCATTGTTTCATGGTCAATGTAACATAGTCAATCAGTGAAGGATGTTTCATTTTTAAACACTCTTTTATCCATGAATGTGGGATACTATCAATTTTTTTTGTAGTCAATCCATGCTATACTTATATCCTTCCCCTTTTTACAGTTCTCCACTATGACTTTAACAACAAATGATCTTTGTTCCATATGACTTTCTTTTATTGCCCTTTTGTTCTACTGCCATAATTGAATTTTCTTCTAAATGACTATAAACTCTGTCAGCATCAATTCCCATGTATAGTTTATACGTCATCAGAAGACAAGTTATTGGTCTATAATTTTTGGGGTAGCTTCCAGGTTCACTGTTAAGTAGGACCATTGTTTTACCTGTTGTTAGCCTGATTAGTGTCTGTTCAGGGTGCAGATACAAATAGTTCTTACTCATGGCTAGGCCTTTATGCAAAGATGTCACTACTTTTAACCAAAAGTTAGGCAGTGTATCTGGGCCTGGGGTTTTCCAATTAGAGGCTTTTCTTAACTTTGTTTCAATCTCTCTGGCTGTTACTTCATCCCATTTCATATCTTGTACGTTTAAACTCCTTATTCTTTCTTTTACTTCTTTTATCCATTTAGCATCTTTGTTGTGTTCCACAGGATCTTCATAGATACTTCTCCAAAATGCATCCATTTCTTCTTTTTTGGTGGTCTTTCAATTCCTTTTACCTTGTTTACCAATTTTCTAGAAAACTTTTTTGGGTCATCACTAAATTGCATAGGTTCATAGGTTCATACTAGGCTATCTGCCCAAGGGCATTTATAAGCCTAGCCCATAGTTATGTGGCTTTCGCCACCCCTTTAGTTTGAATAAAAACTATGAATATCATTTTTCTGTGCCTCTGTCAAGCAGTGACACAGAAGTAATCCCTGGGGTATATCTGCAATCTCCCATTCATTGGTCAAGATTCCTCTTGAACAAGGCCAGCGAGGTGCTCTGCCTCACATGTACTGGGATTTTGTTCCACAGCATAGGGAGTCTCTGGGTGATGAATCTGTCCCTCCAGCACGTTCTATTTATAACCGTGTCAAGGTTTAAGTCTCCCGCCCTTGTGGTTCTGAGGGATCTAGATTTTTTGAGGTGAAGCATATTCATCAAATCTGGGTTTGACATGGCCTTATATGTCAGGCACAGGTCACCTCTGAGCAAGCGGTATGAGACTGAATAGAGCTGGAGTTCTTTCAGTCGGGCAGCATAAGACATATTTTTGAGACCCTTTATCCTTTTGGTGAGGAACTTTTGGGGCCTTTCAAGCTGCAGCAGGTGTCTGGTCAGATACATTCCAAAGGGGGCATTGTACTCAATCATAGGTCTAATGAGTGATGAGTACAGGGGGACGATGACCTCCCTTGATCTAGATGTGAATCCCTTCATGATCAGGTGGGCGATATAGAAGGTTTTCCTAACTACTTTAGCAACATGAGTGTCAAGCGAAGGCTACTGTCAACTTGGGTCCCCAGATCCCTGATGACTTTTTCTGTGCTCAGTGGATTGCCACCTATATGGTAGCTAGGGGTAACCTTGTTTTTCCCGAAGGGTATGACTATGCATTTTTTGGCGTTTAACTTCAGGCCATGGCTCTGGCACCAGTTATCTGTTTCTGTGAGGCCCTTCTGGATGATATCTGTGTCAGATGTGTTTTCGACTATGGCACCCAGTTTGCAGTCATCTGCAAACTTTGTCAGCATTAACCCTCCTGTGTTTGCTTGTACTTCAGAAAAGTAGATGCCGAACAAGAGTGGACCCAGGACTGAGCCCTGTGGGACACCACTTGTGACAGGCTTTGAGTCTGACATGGCTCCAGCAACTCTGACCCTGTGGGTTCTGTCACTTAGCCAGTTTGCAACCCATCTTGTGATGTATGGGTTTACATTCAAGCTGATGAGTTTTTCGATGATACCTGAGTGGGGTATTGTGTCGAAGGCCTTTGCCAGGTCGAGGTAGGCTGTATGGACTGCCTTTCCTCATCAATGGCCTTGGTGACTGTCTCGAAAAAGTCAACCAAGTTTAGGAGGCAGGATCTGCCTTTGACAAAGCCAAACTGGGTTGGATCCAAAGTCTGCAAGTTCCCTATGTCTTTATTTATGAGTTCCATTATGATCCTCTCCATGGCTTTGCAGATAAGGCTTGTCAAGCTAATGGGGCGGTAATTTCCAGGGTCTGTGGAGGCACCGCCATTATGAAGTGGGACCACAGTGCGTGCGCCACTCCTTGGGTATGTATCCTGAGGTGAGGCTAAGATTAAACAGCTGTCCTAACTGTGGGTTTAATTCCTCGTTGAGTTCATGAAGCACACAGCCGGGGACACCATCCGGTCCCATGGATGCTGTGTTTTTGCCTTAGTGAGGGCAGTTCTCACCTGGGCGTTGGAGATGTTTGGGGGCTACAATCCTCTGGAATAGATATCTCTCCTTTTGGGGAGAGAGTTTGCACTGAACCTGTCAGCCAGTATGTTAGCAATGTGTGTAGGTTCAGTAATTTTCACATCATTTTGAACTAATTCTGAGCATATCTGGGAGTTTCCTCCTAGGTTTCTAACATAGCTAAAGAAGGCCTTATGATTGTCTTTAGAGTCCTTGGCGATTTTTCTCTCAAAATTTGCCTTGGATGATTTTATGAGAGCTCTTAGTTTTTACTTATAATGATCAAAGGTGTCTTACCTTTCAAGGATTTTGCTCTATCTTGTAGTAGCTTCCTCCTTTTGTTGTAGAGCTTGTTTATGACTGGGGTCCACCAGACTGGACGCTTGCCTTTGGTACAGAGAGTCTTAGTTTTGTTTGGGATTGCCTGATCCATGCAGTCCTGTAGGTGCTGGTAGAAGGCATTTGTAAGTGATTCAGCGGTTTGAGTAATGTTTACCACTGGCTCAGGGGCCTTAAAGGAGACCACACTAGTTTTTAGAAGTGTGAAATCGGCTTTTGAGAAGTTTTTCACTGTGGTCTTTTTGTTTCAGGTGGGGCGGGATGAGGACCTCCAGTGAGATTAGTTTATGATCTGATCTCACCAGTGAGGGGTATACTTCGGTGTTGAACATTTTGATCCCATGTTCGTGATGATGAGATCAAGTATGTTTTCTCCTCTTGTGGGGATGGTGACTAGTTGTTCCATGGCATTTGAGTTTATGAACTCCAGGAATCTTTGGGTTAGAGTGTTCGGGCTTGAGTAGTGTTCCCAGTCTATATTAGGGTAGTTGAAGTCACCTAGTATGATGGTGTTTGGAGATACATTTATCCCTCCAATGTTTTCAGGAAGGCCATGTGGGGTTCCTGAGTTTGAGAGGTGGCCTGTAACATGCTACAAATTGCAGAGCAGTCTTGCCTATGGTTAATTGCACCTGGATGGTCTCCGATGCATTGTGCGTTGCCACCAACCTTGAGGTGTGGGTGTCCTTTATGAATATGGACACCCCTCCTTTCTTGGTGTTGTCCGGATTTTGGGGCGGGCATGATATGAGGTGAAACCTGTTAGTGCTGGGGTGCTCTCAGGAGCCTTGAACCAGGTTTCTGTCACAGCACAGATATCGATGTTCTCCATATTGAGAAGGGCCTCGAGTGCATCTTGAGAGTGAGACTTCTGGCATTGAGCAGCATTACCCTTAGTTTTTTCCTTTTGGTGTTCTAGGGTGGTAGGTTTAGAATTTGAGCCTTGCCTAAAAGGCACTATGGGGGTGGCAGAGCCTTTGCCAATATCCGAAGCCCAGGGTGACAGGTGCAAGCCGTCCCTTGCGAAGCAGCGTGGCTTGTCCAGCATGTCATCCCAGGCAGACAGACATTGGATCCCCTTTGAATGACACCAGAATTTAAGCCAATTATTAAAGCTGATATTTTGTACTTTTCCTTTATATTTATCTGTGTATCTTCTAAGTTTTTCAGTCTATGCTGAAATTTTTAATTTATCATTTGCAATACTGCACAATATATCCCGGTCTGTTCTAATACTGTGCACTGCTTTAATCACATCTATCTTTCTTAGTATTTTTGTTGATCTATTCCCTCTTCTATAATCTTCTAACAATGACACTTCTTGTTTTAATTGCTTTATAGTTTTCTCTATTCAATACTTCCATGATTGTATTTGATTTCTCCCCTTCCTTTGCCTCATTACCCTGTGCTCTTGTGGTAGAACTTTATCAGTTATTAATTTAGCTGCACAGTAACATATCCTGTTTACTTCTGTTATATCGCATAGATCTCTATGGACAGTCCTAATTACTGTGTTCATTTGTTTTATCAGACCACTGACTTTTGGGATTTTATTGACCTTCTGCAGTCTATTTCTTTCACTGATTTTAATATATCTATGTCCATTAAATCAAGCAACTCTTCTCTTAGTTCATTTTCTTCCAGACTGAGGGCACATCCTTTGTTTTCACTTCCTGCGGGCATTGTATAGAAAGTTCTATAGCATCTTCATGTGGCACCTTATCTTCAATTTCATCCTGTGCCATCCATTGCTTTGTCATATGGGAACTCACTTGCCTATCACTCCTCAATACTGACTGCACCAGAGTTTCCGCAGTCTCCTGTCCCTTCAGCAGATATGTGTGGAGTCCCACAATTGCAAATCTATACATATAATCAATTTCAGGGAGGCCCATCCCTCCTTTGCAATGGGGAATATATAATCTTGGTATACACTGATTTTTATAAATCATTTGGTGAGCATGAATCATCCTTCTTGTTTTCCTATCTAATCTATCCAGCACATTTTGGGGCCAGTCAATCACTCCAAAACTGTAAGTTAGCAGAGGAAGATCAAATTGGTTTATAGCTTGAATTTTGTTCTTAGATGTCAGTGCTGTTTTCAAGATTAATTTAAGGCTTCTAAAGTATTCTTTACTACGTTTTTTTTTTCATTTGTTCATGTTTTATTGTTGATCCTTCATTGATTCACAAATATTTATACACTCCGTCTTGCTCAAGTTCTTTTATATCACATTCTTGTCTCAAACTGGTGTTTTCCCGGCATTGCAGTTTTCATGCTTTAAAGGTTGCTTTTGCACATTTATCAAGACCAAATTGCTATGATGGCTTAGTGTTACTACTGTGACTATAGTGTACAGGGTCCTGAGTTTCAGCCTTGCAGAGGCAGTTTACTTGTTGTGAGAGTGGCCCAATGGTTAAGGTGTTTGCCTTGCAAGCACAAGGTGCAGGGTTTGAGTCTCACAAGGGATAATTGGCTAGACTTAAAATGGCTCGCAAGGGCAGTTAGCTTAGTACTAATCTATGAACCTATGAACATATGACATTCTTATATAATCTGAAAAAGTTTTGACAACTTGTAATTGTGCTTTCAGTTCCTCATCTGATGAGCTATACAGTTTTAAATCATCAACAAAGAGAAGGTGAGAAGTTTTACACTGTTTTCAAGGAGCCAGATTATAGACATGGCCTAAACCTTTAATTAAACAGCTTAATGGATTAAGTGCAAGGCAGAATAGCAGCAGTGACAGACAGTCACCCTGGAATATCCCCCTTTGAATTTTTATCCCTGAGATAACAAGTTTGTCCTTTATCATGACATAATTGCAAAGTAGTCTGCCACTGTTTCATGGTCACTGTAATGGAGTCGATCAGCATGGGGTGTATGTTATACATTTTTAAGCACTGTTTTATCCATGAATGAGGGATACTATCAAATGCTTTTTTGTAGTTAATCCATGCCGTACTTAGATTCTTCCCCTTTTTTTACACTATGACTTTTGCTCCATTATGAATGGCTTGATGACTTTTTAGGCTACTGGCCCATGCAAAAGACTTACCACATTCGGTACATATATGTGATTTCAGTCTTGTGTGAATGACAAGATGCCGTCGAAAACTGCTACGATCTCTGAAACACTTATTGCATTCAGTACATTTATATGGTTTCAGTCCTGTGTGAATGACAAGATGCTGTCGAAGACTGCCTAGCCGTGTGAAACACTTATTGCATTCAGTACATTTATATGGTTTTGCTCCAGTATGAATGGTTTGATGACTTTTTAGGCTATTGGCCCATACAAAAGACTTACCACATTCAGTACATATATATGGTTTCAGTCCTGTGTGAATGACAAGATGCTGTCGACGATTGACGGGATATCTGAAACACTTACTGCATTCGGAGCATTTATATGGTTTCAATCCTGTGTGACTGACTTGATGTTTTTTCAGGGCACTGGCACATGTGAAAGACTTACTGCATTCAGTACATTTATATGGTTTCACTCCTGTGTGAATGACAAGATGCTGTCGAAGATTACTTAGGTGTGAGAAAGACTTACTGCATTCAGTACATTTATATGGTTTCACTCCTGTGTGAATGACAAGATGCTGTCGAAGACTGCCTAGCCGTGTGAAACACTTATTGCATTCAGTACATTTATATGGTTTCAGACCTGTGTGAATGGTATTATGCTGTCGAAGGTTGCTTAGATATGTGAAACACTTACTGCATTCAGCACATTTATATGGTTTCAATCTTGTGTGAATGGCTTGATGATTTTTCATGGCACTGGCACGTGTGAAAGACTTGTTGCATTCAGCACACTTGTGTGTTTCTTTCTTTGTGTGAAATCTCTTAGTTGTGTCACATTCAGAGCTCCTGCTGCAGCCATGTCCTGAGTGAAGTGTTGGAGTAGGAAAGAGAGGAAGGTCATCATACACCTTCACCATCTGAGCTTGCAGCTGTAGATGCTCTGTCAGGTGATGTGTCACAGGTGTTCCGTTTTCACATTCAGGGGTTTGGTGGCAGTGATGCTCTGATGGAAGCTGTGGTATATGAGTGACATAAAACTTGTCAATGTCCTTTCCAGGCTGAGACCTCTGCTCAAGGTTCCTTCTAGGGTGATGTAACTGTGTTTTCACAAGAGCTGGCTGTTGACTGCAATTCACATTGCTGTCTGTACTCTTCATACCTAAAGCAGATTATATGAAAGTATATTATTACAAGAACGAAAGAAATATGCAATGTATTTCATCACAACCATGTGTGTACACAGTTTAACAATTTAAAATATTTGGATGGTCATTTATTAACTATTTAATTCTGTTATTAACATCACTAATAAAATATGGTTAGGTAGTTCAATTCTATCTTTTATCAGAACTTGATCAACTCTGAATAGGTGTTTAATTTATTTCAGTCAACTGCTCTTTCTCATCAGGCAGCCTAAACCACAAACTTAACTGCTGCTTTACAATTACCTAAAACGGACATATAGCCCCTTTCTTACCTTTCTTCCCCCATTTACTCTTCCATCCAAAATAACCATCTTCCTCACATCTAACTTCCATCATTCATAGTTTTAGGTAATCTCAGGTACATGCCTTACAGTCTCTATTGTTTCCCTGTTCACTTCCCATTGGTTAATGTACTGTCTACTACAGTAATCTTCATACAGTAGCTATTTGTAAGCACAGTCTTTATAACAAATCAAGTCCAAGTTCATCCAGCCTTGATTATGACTCAAAAGGACACAGTACTGCTTTTTCCTCCTCTCTTTCCTGATATAGCTTTGGAAGCCTTCCATATGTCAAGAATTTTACTGCACCAATGATCCATATGAAAAATATACATATTTCAGTTGTGTGAACAACTTACTATAACTGTAGAAGTTTGAGTATCATCACTTTTGTAGTTTCAGCCCCAACACCTTTAGCAGGTTTAGTCCTGCTGTATCCTAGGAGGGCAGGGAAAGCATAAATCAGGCATGGAGACTGTCCTTATACTTACATGTACATAAATCAGGCACGGAGACTGTCCTTATACTTACACGTACATAAATCAGGCATGGAGACTGCCCTTATACTTACATGTACATAAATCAGGCATGGAGACTGTCCTTATACTTACATGTACATAAATCAGGCATGGAGACTGTCCTTATACTTACATGTACATAAATCAGGCACGGAGACTGTCCTTATACTTACATGTACATAAATCAGGCATGGAGACTGCCCTTATACTTACATGTACATAAATCAGGCATGGAGACTGTCCTTATACTTACATGTACATAAATCAGGCATGGAGACTGCCCTTATACGTACATGTACATAAATCAGGCATGGATACCACCCTTATACTTACATGTACATAAATCAGGCATGGAGACTGCCCTTATACTTACATGTGCATAAATCAGGCATGGAGACTGTCCTTATACTTACATGTACATAAATCAGGCATGGAGACTGCCCTTATACTTACATGTGCATAAATCAGGCATGGAGACTGTCCTTATACTTACATGTACATAAATCAGGCATGGATACCACCCTTATACTTACATGTACATAAATCAGGCATGGAGACTGCCCTTATACTTACATGTACATAAATCAGGCATGGAGACTGCCCTTATACTTACATGTACATAAATCAGGCATGGAGACTGCCCTTATACTTACATGTACATAAATCAGGCATGGAGACTGCCCTTATACTTACATGTACATAAATCAGGCATGGAGACTGCCCTTATACTTACATGTACATAAATCAGGCATGGAGACTGCCCTTATACTTACATGTACATAAATCAGGCATGGAGACTGCCCTTATACTTACATGTACATAAATCAGGCATGGAGACTGCCCTTATACGTACATGTACATAAATCAGGCATGGAGACTGTCCTTATACTTACATGTACATAAATCAGGCATGGAGACTGTCCTTATACTTACATGTACATAAATCAGGCATGGAGCCTGCCCTTATACTTACATGTACATAAATCAGGCATGGAGACTGTCCTTATACTTACATGTACATAAATCAAGCATGTTGACTGCCCTTATACTTACATGTACATAAATCAGGCATGGAGACTGCCCTTATACTTACAGGTACATAAATCAGACATGGTAACTGCCCTTATACTTACATGTACATAAATCAGGCATGGAGACTGCCCTTATACTTACATGTACATAAATCAGGCATGGAGCCTGCCCTTATACTTACATGTACATAAATCAGGCATGGAGACTGCCCTTATACTTACATGTACATAAATCAGGCATGGAGACTGCCCTTAAATGTACATGTACATAAATCAGGCATGGAGACTGCCCTTATATGTACATGTACATAAATTAGGCATGGAGACTGCCCTTATACTTACATGTAAATAAATCAGGCATGGACACTGCCCTTATACTTACATGTTCATAAATCAGGCATGGAAACTGCCGTTAAACGTATATGTACATAAATCAGGCATGGAGTCTGCCCTTATACTTACATGTACATAAATAAGGCATGGAGACCGCCCTTATACTTACATATATCTGCCTTAATCCATAGCTTTGAAGGGAAGGATACTACAGTTTGAATGCTCCAAAACTGATTTATTATGTAAGCTCTGCATCCACAGAACACAACTTTCATCTTTACTGGCAAACATAAAAACAATGATGAGGGCTGACTGCCTCCTTAACAAGGATTTAGGTCTGCATCCTTACGTAAAGAGGAATCTGTTTGTGTTCATATGTTTACAGAGCTTTGGGATGTGGGCTGACAGGGAACATACCTTCCTGCAGGTAATCCCAGTATGTTAAGAACTGTGCCACAGTACTCATCTTACACACAAATATAAATAGTTCTTGACAGCATTATAGGAAGAGAACATACTGTAAAAGAGTGTTGTCAGCTTCAACACCAAAAATGTTGACTCCCCCACTTCAGGAAGATATATTTCCTTATAATACCCACCACTAAGCTGCATTACTATACTTAGCAAACAACTTCTGTATGTCTCTCAGGTGTTTTTTATTGTACAGTCCTCCTGTCATTTTGAAGAATGTTTTTCTTTATTTTTAAGAAAGAGTAGTCCATTCCTTGTATATTTCTAATGGAAAACTTTACATATTGTAGTTTCAGAAATAGCTAGGTAGTTCTCAGTAAATATGCATATCTGACTGCTTATCCACAAGAGAGCACCTGTTACTGTGTGTCAATTTATGTTTGAATTTTGCCATTGAAAAATACTAGATATTGCTGTACTTATCAAACTGTAGAAGTAATGCTAAATGTTATCGAACAAAAAATACATTTTAAAATGCAGCACAATTCTGTGGTAATAAACACTACTGTGAAATACCCAGTCATTCTTCAATATGTGGAGTTGTTACATGTTCACTTTTCCAGAATTTAATTCACAACACATTGCTTTATTTTTTTTCAAAAACATTTTTATTTTATTTTCATTATAAACATACACAAATGTACATAAAACAAATGCAATAAAACAATAACAAAACTATTTACAATATTTACATTCATCCATGATGAACAATCATTTTATCCAAGAGAAGTTACCAGTATTTGTTCAAAAGATTTTCAATTTTTGTCATGCTATTTTTTTTTTGAGTAATATGAGTTCTATAACAAATGGTTTCCAGTTCTTTTTAACTAACAGCTTTTGCTAAATTAGTAAAATCTTTAATCTTGTTTATTTTTCCAGTTCAAACTAATAACTTTTCTGGCAAAAGAAAGAACTGACCAGAGTAAATGAATCTGAGATTTAGGTATTATATTAGGTATAGGAACATTTAATAGGATTAGTGAGTTAGAAATATGACAGTTATCAGACCATAAAGCATTTACAAAATATCTAAAGTATATCCAGTATTGAACATTTCTACATTCAATGAACATGTGAACCCAGTTGGTCTCTAGTAATTCATCATATTTCCAGCATTTACGTTTACTGTTTTTGAGTATAATATTTATTTTATGTGGAGTATAGAAATTCCTATTCATAAACTTCCATGTATACAATCTCCAATATAATGAATAGGTACCATATGTAGAATGTAATAACATTTTTTTGGGGATTCATCAGATATTTGTTCTCCATTAATCTTTACATAGTAATTCCAAAAATCTGAGTCAAACTTTAGAGCATCTTCTATTAGTATCTTAGAGATAGGTGAGAGACTTAATTTTTGATTATCTACTTCTAATAAAAAGGCTGAATCAATAGATTCAGTCTCTAGGTTGATTGATACTCTCGTTTTGTTTTCTATAAACTGCCGTAATGAGTATATAAACAACCAACTATCTTGACTATTATCAAAACCACATAAAAGAGAGTTTAGTAGTTTAATACTCTTATTTTCAATAAACTGATGCCAGAATATCAAGTTATTTTCCTTTAATTTTTGCATTGCACTGATGTTGAAAGAACCTAGGCAATCAAGGGAGTATGCTGTATGGAATATAAGAAATAAACATTGTTCAATGTTGTAACACACCCATCATTTATTGGTGGAGCATTTCTCCCCGGGCCTCTGCTGAAAACAGGATCTGTGGAACCTAGTAGGACTTTCCCGGTCAACAAACGTTAAATAAATAAATAAATAAAAAATAAATAAATTTATGCACCTGCAAAGGACCTCCCTGAACTCCTAATCTGCTAATTGAGGGTATTTGCAGGAGGAACTCTCTGTAATCCCATTCTACTTATGGAGAATCCACTCAAACATTCTACTGTATTTTACCTCTCCCTTTTTACATTTTGTAAATATTGTTTGCATGCTTATAGTATACTACAGTTCTACTTGACTACAGAGTAGTACACTTATTCTTGTATGTAATTCCTCTGTATTAACCTTTTATATTTGTAACCTGTGTTATTGCTATATATATAGTTTATATTCTGTAATTTTTTTTCTGGGGCTTTTCCCCCTAGGACTTTGCTGAAAACGGACACCAGCTGTCCAGCTGGACCATGCAGGTAAATAAATGTTAAATAAATAAAAATAAGAAGTTATGTCTTACCATAACGTTCCATGTTAGTTGTCTTCTTCTCGCCTTCTTTCTTGCTGGATGGGTTCGGAGCTGATCCTCGGCTCCAATTTGGCCTATATTATAGCTCGAGAGCTATTTTTACCGGCTCGAGGCAGCCCTATATCCCACAATACCATGCGCTAACTCCCCAGATCTCGTTTGGAAGCTAAGACATAGCATCAAAAGTAATATTATAATAATAATAATATTATAATCCTCTTTTACGAGTACAGATTACCTGCTAGTAACACTAAGGATACCATGAAAGACGCAACATATTGTATCTCCAGAAATGGAAGGACTCAGAACCTCGAGTCTGTCAGGCTAGGGGGTAGGAGGGAGGGGCCTTAAGAAAGAGGCGAGAAAGACAACTAACATGGAGCGTTATGGTAGACATAACTTCTTAATGTTAAGTTGTCATTCGCCTTCATTCTTGCTGGATGGGACAGCGTCCCTAGCATCTTAGTCCTGGGTGGCTCAATGGAACAGACTCCTGAGTACAGTGGAACCAAAATCAGCTCTATTTCTGGAGGCTAGATCAAGCTTGTAATGGGCAATAAAGGTATGTTTGGATGCCCATGTAGCTGCTGCACAAATGGCATCTAGTGGTAACCTTGCTTGAAAAACGTTGAAGTTGATACTGCCCTGGTTGAATGAGCTTTAGGCCTAGAGGGTAGTTGCCTGTGTCTCAACTCATAGATCAAGGTATTAATAGATGTCAGCCATCTGGAAAGAGTAACTTTTGATACTGGAAGCCCTTTCTTGCCTGCAGCATAAGAGAGGAAGAGCTGGTCTGATTTTCTGAATTGTTTTGTCCTGTCTAGGTAATACCGTAATTGGCGATGAACATCTAATGAATGTAATTTTTGTTCAGCCCTGTTAGTATAGTCTGGGAAAAAGACGGGCAAATCAATGGAGTGGTTTAGATTTGCTTCCGATAACACTTTTGGTAGAAAGGAAGGGTTTGTTCTGAGAGATACCCTATCTTTATGAAAAACCAAATAGGGAGGACGGACAGACAAGGCTTGAAGTTCCGATACCCTTCTGGCAGATGTTATAGCTACTAAAAACAGCGTTTTCCAAGAAAGAAGTTTGAGGGAGCAAGAAGCTGCGGTTCAAAAGGGGTAGAATTAGTGAAGTTAGAACTAAATTCAAATCCCATTGTGGGGGTGGATCTTTAACTGGAGGTCTGAGTAACAAAATGCCCTTGAGAAAGGCTTTACAGAGTTTGTGGGACATAATATTTGCTTCTGAGAGTCCAACATGAAAATTAGCAGTGGCCGCTAATTGTACCCTGATAGTGGCCAATGATGACCCCGAATGAAAAAGCTCCGCCAGGAAGTCTAGAACCTCATGAATGGGTGCATGGAAGGGATCTAAAGATCTAGTTTGTGCCCAGTATGAAAAACGCTTCCATTTACTCGCATAAGTCTTCCTAGTATTGGACTTATGGGAAGCCAGAATGATATCATGAACAGGAGGAGAAATAAGGGGAAGCCTGGCTTTGGCTGGAAGTGGAGCAACCAAGCTGTGAGGTTGATAGAATGTAGAGACTGATGCAGCTTGCCCGTGAGGTGGGTCAACAGATCCAGAAGGGGTTCCAGATGCCAAGGCTGTTCCAGTAGGTATTTGTACAGGAACGGGAACCAAACTTGTAGAGGCCAAAACGGGGCAATGAGGATCATTTTGGATCTCAAAGCGGTTGCTTTCTGAATTAGTTGCGGGATCAATGGAAAGGGAGGAAAGGCATAAAGAAGACCCCGGGGCCAAATGTGAACAAGAGCGTCTCTGAGGGGCTGGCCTGGTAGAGAGAAAAGTGTGAAGAAGTCGAGGCACTTGCTGTTTTGCGGAGTTGCAAAAAGGTCGCAGCAAGGCTGGCCCCACTTCCGAAAAATTCCGTCTACTACCACTTGATTTAGAGACCACTCGTGAGGCATGAGGATAGTTCTGCTCAATCTGTCTGCTATGACGTTGGACTTCCCGGGGATGTGTGTTGCTATCAGAAACCGTTGAGATGAAATCGCCCATTGCCAAAGTCTGAGTGCTTCTCGACAGAGAGGGTAGGACTTTGTTCCGCCCTGCTTGTTTATGTACCACACTACAGACATATTGTCCGTTTGAATTGCTATAGTCCCCGTGGGAAGAGAGCTCTGAAGGGCCTGCAACGTCAAAAGCACCGCCCTTATCTCCAGGACATTTATGTGCAGGTGGCATTCTGACTGTTGCCAAGTGCCCTGGACCGTCCTGCCCTGATAATGCCCCACCCCCCCACCCGATCAGGGAGGCATCCATTGTGACAGTAGCAACTGGAGGGGAGAGAACAAAAGGTCTGCCCTGAAAAAGCTGAGGAGAAACCATCCACCAGGAGAGATGTTTCTTGCAAGATGGTGTTATCAAAATGTTGTGGGTCATTGGCAGCTGCTGAAAGGACCACTGAGAAAACAGCATCCACTGAAGGAGCCTCATGTGGAAGCGTGCTAATGGAAGTAGAAGAATGCTGCGCCATGAGGCCCAACACTTTCAATACTAGCTTGACTTGGACTCTGCTGGACTGAAACAGGAGCTGAACATTCCGCCTTATGTCTGTCACTCTCTGAGGTGGTAATGTTGCAGACATTTCTGTGGTGTTTAATACGACGCCTATAAAGTTTATACATTGACACGGCAACAAGGAGGACTTTGCAAAATTTATAGAAATACCCAGGCTGTTGCAAAGATGGATAGTATAATCCCTGGCCATTATGAGATCCTGTTTGGTGGTAGCGGAAATGCGCCAGTTGTCTAAGTATGGAAACACCTGGAATCCTTTTTGTCTCAGGTGAGCCGTGACCACTGCCAAACATTTGGTGAACACCCGGGGGGGCTTTGGTGAGACCAAAGGGCAGGGCCCGGAATTGAAAATGACTGACTCCCAGCCGGAAGCGGAGAAACCTCCTGGAGCGCCTGTGTATTTTTATGTGGTAGTACGTGTCCTGGAGGTCTAACGAGCACATCCAGTTGTCTCTGCCCAAAAAGGGTAGAATGGACTGCAGTGTTACCATCCGAAATTTTGTCTTTAACACATAGTTGTTTAACCTGCTGAGGTCCAAAATGGGTCTCCAATCTCCTGTCTTTTTTGGTACCAAAAAGAACCTGGAGTAGATTCCGGATCCTAGCTGATCTGCTGGGACTGCCTGGATGACTTTTGTTTAACAGCTTTTTTTATTTCTAGCTGAGCCTGACCCCTCTGCGTGGGTGGTACGTCTGGTAGGGGTTTTGGCGGTTGTACCGGAGGGAAAATGAGAAGAATTTTGTAACCCTCGGATATGATCTTCTGTACCCATGTGTCTTGCGTGATGGATTGCCAGGCTTTCGGGTACAGGGATAATCTTCCCCCGACTGCCTCCGAAGGTGGACAGTCGGGCAGCTTCTCAGGGATGCTGAAAGGGTTGATCAGGGAAGGATTCCCTGGAACCCTGGTTTTGTGGACCCCCTCTGCCCCTGGGGCGGCGTCGGTTATTATTCCCCCCTCTGCCTCTAGGGGGTAATTCACCACGTGCGGCAGGCGTGACTCCCTGTGGTTTGCGGAACCACATTTTTCCACCTCTCTGTCCCTTAGGATAAGGTCTAGAAGGCGTGGAAAAACGGACTCCCACAGCAGAGAGAGTCTTACCACCTTGCTCGCATCTGGTGAGGGTATTCTTCACCTGAGGCCCAAACAATACCGAACCGTCAAAGGGGGTGTTGGTGAAGGACGCCTTGAAGGGGTCGGCAAAATTACAGAGTCGCATCCAAGCATGGCGTCTCAACACAACGCCTGTGCCAGCGGCCCTACTCGCTCCATCGGCTGCATAAGAGATTAGCCACATGGAGGAGTTAACAATGGAGTTCAGGGTAGCCAGCTGAGAGTTTATTTTGTCCTTAAACCCCGCAGCAGAAGGATCCTGTACTGTTTCACCCAGCTCTGTGAGCAAGTCTCTTTGTAGGCGGGTGAAATGACATAAATAGTTCAGCGATCGCATAGAAAATGTCGCTGAAGCAAAGGTCCGCTTGCCGTACCTGTCCATGGTCCTGGACTCTTTGTTAGGAGGATGAACAGGTACAGAAGGATCAGCTAATTTCTTCTTAGTGGCTGCTGCTACCACCATAGCAACAACTGAAACACCTTTGGTGAGAAAGGATTTGTCATTTGGTGCAGAAATAAATTTCTAAGGCCTCCTAGGGGTAGGTTCCATTGAATCAGGAGCTGCCCATGCCTTTCTAGCCACTACCTCCATTAGTGGGTCGAAAAACCCAGGAGGTGGAAGGGTGAGATCCAAAGGCATCAAAGTAAACAGACTCGTCCTCAGAAGGTTTGTGAGTGGACCAATTTCCTCTCTGTCTTAGGATCTCCAGGATGTCTGAAAAGGAGACATCCTCAGAGGGGGATCTGGGGGAACCCTCTGACTCATCCAAGTCGGTGTCCGACGTGACAGACTCGGGGGAGTCTATGTGCTTCCTCTTGCACTTTCTTTTCCTAGGGGGTTCCTCTGAAACTTCAGGGGAACCCTCAGAAGAGGAGGAGACACCCAAAGTGGGTACCTTATGCTTTGGATCTCTGCTGTCGGGTACTGGAGGGTGGCCAGAGACTGTAACAGGCACTACAGAGGGAGGAGCCACAGAACTTAACCTTGGAGTGGACACTGGGTCCAGCACACTCCTCATCACCTCGAAGGCTCCCCTATCAGACACCAAAGATAGCCCCGGCTCCGAAGAGGCCGGAACCGCCCCCGGAACTGACAGAGAAGGCCCCGAGAATGATGTCAGGGCCGAACTAACCAGAGCCAAAGCTCCGAGAGGGAGAGCGGGGTCGGACAAGGGTCCGATGCCACTCGCCCCCTCGGAGCCGACAATGGAGTCCCGGCACCCGGACCTCTCCATGGACGGAACCAACAAAGAGGTCGGAGCCGACGACACTGGAGCCGAAGGAGGGGGTATCGGCTCCGACGTGGGCAAGGTCACGGTTACGACGAACTCCGGCTCCGAACTCGAGAGATGAGTCGGAGGAGGAATGGATAACTGTATCGAAGGAGCCACAGTCTGGTGAGATGGGCTCTGAAGCATTTGGGCCAGAGCCTGGTATTTATGAGTCTACTGACCACCCTCTCGATGTCGTGATTGGAGAGCCTGGAAGACCTCAACGAATGAGTCCTATGACTCCACTACGATAGAAGGGGGGACCAAGGAGCCGATCTGACGGACTCTAAAGAAGGGGACCTAGAGCGCTTGCGCGCTGGGGTCGGCTCCGGTGATGGTTTTGAAGCGGAACCCACTTTGCTCGCCTCGGAGCCAGCCGGAACCAAGGTCGGAGCCGTCTCGACAACACCAGCCCTCGGCTCAGAAGCTGGAGCCGAGGGTTTGGCGGTTTTTGATGGCTTCCCCGAGCCAGACTTGGATGGGGAGTCATCAGGCTTTAACAAGCCCCTTAGAATAAGCTTGTTACGCCTTTCCTGCAGGACTCTTGAACTAAATCCGTGACAAATGGAACAAGAGTCCTGCAGGTGTAAAGGCCCCAAGCAATAGACACAAGAAGTGTGACTGTCTGTCAGAGACATTTTCTGACAGCACGAGTCACACTTCTTGAATCCCGAGACCTTAATGTCTTTGGACATTGTCCTAAGACAGTCACACAATCAGTACACACACTCACTCACTTACACAGAAGGGGGAGATGAGGGGACTGATTAAAAGAACAACACACACACACAAAGTTGAGTAAAGAAACTAAGGCCTGTAGGCCTGATTATAAAAGTTAACTACAGGGGTGGGTAGGGCTTACGAAACAAACTCTATTAAGTAAAAAAAAATCGATAGGTAACAAAGTAGGGAAAATAGCCTAATAACTATCTCAAAAAATTAGAAATTCGTTGAAAAAAATCCTTTACTGACCTGAGCCGGTAAAAAAGCAACCTCAGAAGCGGCAAACGAGATCTGGGGAGTTAGCGCATGGTATTGTGGGATATAGGGCTGCCTCGAGCCGGTAAAAATAGCTCTCGAGCTATAATATAGGCCGAGTCGGAGCCGAGGATCAGCTCCGAACCCATCCAGCAAGAATGAAGGCAAGAATGACAACTTAACATTAATAATTACAATCAATTATATTTTAAAGTTATTAAATATTTGAATAATGCCATAAGAAAAATGATCAAACTTGTTATTAAATAAACAAAATTTACATAAAAGCCAATGAACTCTACTTATTCCATATTGTTCCTTAAATTGATTTTCTATAGTTCTGACATCAGTTATATGAATCTCATGTATTACTTTCCAGACAGATATATAGGTAGGTGAGATGCAATGTAATATTACATTAATTATAACTGATTTGGAATCTATGTGCCATTTATATGCAATCCTAGGTTTTAAGGAGAACCATAAAAATGTAAGTAGCATGGAACCTAAATTTTTAATTAAGTTTTTGGGAGGGGGTAGTATCAATGACTGTCTATAAAACAAAATTTTAGGTAAAATTATCATTTTAAAGAAAGCCTATCCTCATTCTCTTCATTCATCAACCCCTCAAAGTACTCTTTCCATCTCTTCAACACACTCCCCTTGCTTGTGAGTATGTTTCCCTCATTATCCTTTAACACCTTTAAATGCTGCACATCTTTCCTAGCTCGGTCCCTCTGTCTAGCCAATCGGTACAGGTCCTTTTCTCCCCTCCTTAGTGTCCAACCTTTCATACTACTCTTCATATGCCTTACCCTTAGCCTTCGCCACCTCCCTCTTTGCCATGCACCTCATCTCCTTATACTTCTGTCTACTTTCTTCATCTCTCTGACAATCCCACTTCTTCTTTGCCAACCTCTTTCTCTGTATACTCTCCTGTACTTCCTCATTCCACCACCATGTCTCCTTGTCGTCCTTCCTCTGTCCAGATGTGATACCAAGCACGTTTCTAGCCGTCTCCCTTACTAGCTCTGCTGTAGTTACCCAGCTATTTGGTAACTCTTCACTGCCACCCAGTGCCTGCCTTAACTCATCCCTGAACTCCACCTCACAATTACCCTTTTTCAATTTCCACCACTTGATCCTTGGTGCTGCCCTCACACTCCTCCTCCTCTTCTTGATAATCGTCATCCTACAAACCACTATCCTATGCTGCCTAACGACACTTTCTCCGGTCACCACTTTACAGTCTCCAATCTCCTTCAAACTGGCCCTCCTACATAAGATATAATCCATCTGTGTGCATCTTCCTCCACTCTTGTATGTCACCCTATGCTCCTCCCTCGTTAAAATACATATTCACCACAGCCACGTCCATCCTTTTTGCAAAATCCACTACCATCTGACCTTCTGCATTCCTTTGTTTAACACCATACCTACCCATCACTTCCTCATCCCCTCTGTTCCCTTCACCAACATGCCCATTGAAATCTGCTCCAATCACCACTCTCTCACCCTTGGGTACAGTCATCACCACTTCATCCAATTCACTCCAAAATTTTTGTTTCTCATCCATTGCACACCCAACTTGTGGAGCATATGCACTAACAACATTCATCATTACACCATCAATTTCCAGCTTCATAAACATCACTCTATCCGACACTCTTTTCACCTCCAAAACACTCTCAGCATACTGTTCCTTCAGAATAACTCCTACGCCATTTCTCCTCCCATCCACACTATGATAAAACAATTTGAACCCACCTCCGATACACCTAGCCTTACTCCCCTTCCATCTTGTCTCTTGCACACACAATATATCAACCTTCCTTCTGTCCATCATATCAGCTAGCTCTCTCCCTACACCAGTCATACTGCCAACATTCAAAGTTCCTACCCTTACTACCACAGTCCTAGCCTTTCTCCTATCCTCCTGCCTTCGGCCATGTCTTCCACCTCTTCCCCTCCTTCGGCTGACAGTAGCCCAATTTCTGCCAGCACCCTGTAGGCTAACAGTACTGGTGGCAGTCATTGTTAACCCGGGCCTCGACCTATCCGGTATAAAAATTTTTCTTGGTGACTGCATGAAATGTTTTGGTGAAGTTTTACACCGGATGCCCTTCCTGACGCAACCCTCCCCATTTATCCGGGCTTGGGACCAGCACAAAAAAATGCACTGGCTCGTGCATCCCCAAAGTCTGACAGTTCTTGCAATGTTTCTTCCATGTGGGTACTTGACAAGAAGGAAGAATATTTTTCAGCAAGTCTTTTGCAATTCCCATAAGCCTTTTTGAGTCTTGTGACTGCATCACTGAGTTGCAGAGCATTGTTGTCGGCTTCATCAGTGATGGATATGGAGTGATCAGACTTGTTCCATACCTCTAAAAACCATCAGTCATTTCTTTCCTTTGAACATCATAAGCTTCCACACATTTCACAGACAGCTTCTTGGCCTTGCATCTAAAGGTTTTCTCTGCTCCCTGCATATCAATGTCTTGAGCAGCAATAGTTGCTGATTTATCACTTTACTGTGGTAAATTAATTTCTGCCAGATTCACAGGGGTTTTAGGGAAATATAACATGCAGCAATGTTATTCAGGCTATGGAGTCTTGGCAGCTGAACAATTAACAAAAAAACAACTTGGAAAATCCACAGTCAATTTGTAAACATGCTGTGAAACTACAGGGGGAAGTTCTGGAAGCTTTCAGAATGAACACAGGCAGTGCTGCTGCTATATAATATTTGCATGTAGACAAGTCCCTATTTTGAGATGAACTTTTATAACTTAATAAAAGAAAGGCCCAAATGAACACAAACTGGCAATATCAGGGAATACTCTTGGTTGCAATCAGATTCCTAATTGTACAATGCATTCTGACACTTTAGCAAGGAATATAGCTTGATAGCAGTCACACAAGTGGATACACTTGGGTTAACGTTTCTAAATGATGATCCTTTCACAGCAGAGAATCTTTCTAACTCACAGTTTCCAGCAGAAGGCAGATGGGGCCTGCAAGGGTGATCTAGCTTGACTACAGTGTAGAAGATACTACAGGTGCTTTCCAGTTCTTAACTTTAGTGAAGTCTGTAGAAGGGCTTGAAAGGCCAACCAGTTTTTACTACAGTGAAGACTGTAGAAGGGCTTGCAAGGTTAACCAGTTTTTACTATTCTGGCACCAATGTCAAGTTATGCAACTGTTACCCATCTTGAGAACCAGTAGCAGATGGCACATCTCTTTGCTGATAGACAGAGATGATGCATAGCTTACTCACAAAAATGCTGCTGAACATTCCAATGATTCTTTTTAATCCAGTTTACAAATTCACAGGGAACAAGAGGTGCAAGAGGTAAAAACTAGCAATTTCTGCAGCCCCAACTAGCTTACGTTGAAGATACTATAACACAGAAAAAGGAATCACATGCAGACAGAGAAAAGCTTGAGGACAGTACTATCTAAAAACAGCAGGGGGGCAGGAAAATACCAAACACAAACAAAGGAAAACAGGCTGTAATGACAGCACATAGGGGTTGAGGTGTGTGTGTGTGTGTGTGTGTGTGTGTGTGTGTGTGTGTGTGTGTGTGTGTGTGTGTGTGTGTGTGTGTGTGTAGGAGGTATGAGTAAAATGACCATCAAAATAAATGAAACACAAAAAAGAACAAAATCACTGAAATAGCATCAATACCAATACAACCACCAAGCACTTATTGTCAAAAACAAGCAAAACATACTTCAATACACCAATAAATAAACATCCAAATCAAAATTTAAGACAACTACATAATGCTTTCAAAAATCCCAATGAGGAATACAAGTCATTCTCAGATATCTAACATACAACAATACCTGCATATTCATTTGAACAATATCCTCCTTTGACAGATCACTGGCGGTTCAGACACGATCGGAGCTCAAATTTCACAAACACAACTTTATGTAAACATCATAACTTTTGCAACAGAAATCTTGAACCCAAAAGATGCCAAGACTCAGCATAATTTTGCTTTAAGCACCTCAAGAGATGACTTGATTATGCATCAGGAACTAGAAAGGCTAAATGCATTATGCCTTTTGAAAACAAAAGCTCCCAACATTAGCTCTGTTTGGGGTGCCATCCAGAAAGGTTTAGGACAAAATGCATATCATGCTCAATCTCCTTAAAGATTGAAGCCCCATTTAATATTACTTCAACTGGTATAGAAATACAAACTTCCTGGCTCAGTGAAATAATTTTGCTCCATACCAATTTCCTCCAATTAAGTGTACTGCTATTTGCTGCTCGGAAACCAGTCATAAAAGTCTACTGCTTGTTAAGGGGCCAGTAAGGACAGAAATTCTACAGCTTCCTACCACTGTTGGCTAACCAAAAGATGTGAAATGAGCAAATCATACTCGGCTGCTCACTGTCAGACAGAAAAGTTATGGGATTACAAGTATCCCAATAAACTAAGCTTCTGGAGACAGGCGGGGTGAAGCATCCTGGCAGAATGAGATAGGACACACACCAGCCATGAGAATATTGACAGTGAGTTGATGCCTAAAACACAACGCTTTTGATTACTATATTTTTATAATACATTTGCAGGCATATTCTCCTACAGCATAGACAAACACACAAACACAACTACATGCCAAGTTCTTCACTGGGAACTGTTTCTAGTATCCTCCGATGTGCAAAACTTATTACTGAAAAAGTATAATAAAGGTTTAGGGAAACCAAAGATAAAATGTTAGCACACTGATAGGAACTTAATTATGGCTGCCAAATGAGTTTCAATACGATAATAAATGAAACCTCAGCAAAATACGTTTGAAAAATAAACAGGAATATGAGCAGTTAACAGCTCGATGTCCATAGCAATGGTGTGAACTAAAAAACAAGTTCATTCACTTTTTAATGACTTTTTGGTAGTTGGTCTACGAAGTTAGGATCTGGACCATCCTTTCCAAGTAAGAAGGGTCCCTGACTATCAGTAGAACTGAAAAGAAACATTCTTGTCTGTCATAGGATATGAAGGTCCAAGTGAGATTTACTGGACAGATGTTTTAGAAGTGTTCTGATGGACATCAGATGGAGAGGCTACTCAAGATATTAAGGCCACACAAGTGGAAGCTACAGTTAAGACCAAAATGGAACTATAAGAATGACCATGGCTTTGTCCATTCCAGCTTTCTCTAGAAGGATCTTTAAATTTCTTTAAGCAGCTGTGGTCCCTGGTGTTGTGAACTCCAATTGCCTGTACATCGCCGCCACATAGTGGGTCTGATTTGTTCCCCTCCCCATCCTTGAGAGTGCAGACACTCCAAAAATATAAACTTAAGAAAACTTTTGGACTACTAGTTGATCACCTCTACAGCCTCTCTGCTTCTATGCAGGTGCTTACAATGGCTATTTTCAATTCAACTCCACTGAATTTTGTCTTCGAATCCTTTCAGTAGCACTAGCTACTGCTTTGTTAAGCAAATGGCTACTTATAGTGCTAATTGGTTGAGTTCTGCATCAGTACTGCCAGCTGCACTGTATCCCCCTGCATGACTTCCAAGTTATTCTTACCTTTTTTCTCTCTACACCTGCCACAGTGTTTAAACTAGGCTGCATATAAACTATTTTAACTCCCCCCTCCCCACACTGTTAGTTACACTCCTCCTTCATTGTCAAGTCTATCTAATAGAGTATCTCCCTACTCAAAATTCTCCTAATTTCTGCCTGCTTCTTTTGTCTTTTGTATTTCTCCTAATTTCTGCCTGTTCATTTTGACTATAGGACTCACTCATCCTTTACTTACCTATCCTCCTGTTCCCAGGTCTCTTGTTTTTCTAGACTTTGTCATTGCTTGCATGTATTCCCTGGCTAGGTTTGATTACACGGTATTATTTGGTCATCCTCTCCCCACCTGACTGTGTTACTGATCCTCCCCCTCTAACCTGTAAGAGGTTTCTTAAACCCTGGGAGCCACCAGTAAATTTCTCGAAGCAGCTGCGGTCCCTGGTGTTGTGAGCTCCCATGTAAGCATTCAAACCTTAACTGGTGTTTTGGCAACACAAACCTTTATTTTAGTCTTTTTTTACTGCTAAATTTGGCCGTGTAAACATTTATCAAACTGACTATCATCTTATGATAGAGCGATAGTGGCTGGAACTGCATTTGTTTACTGTGTACTGCATCCTATTGTTTTACCTACTACTAACACTACTTTACTTC
This sequence comes from Protopterus annectens, assembly GCF_019279795.1. Taxonomy (NCBI): domain Eukaryota; kingdom Metazoa; phylum Chordata; order Ceratodontiformes; family Protopteridae; genus Protopterus; species Protopterus annectens. The sequence goes on along the minus strand of NC_056744.1, from coordinate 1,662,802,474 downwards.
AGTGCATATTATCCTTGTCAAAGATATTGTTAATTTTCTTCTGGCATTTAATTCAACCTCTGAGGTCTAACACTGTGTTGGGAGCTGCAAGTGGGTTTTTAAACTGAGCACGTGCCTTCCATTCTATTTTGTTTTCTGTACCTGTTAAGACCAGGGAGATTGTGTGTGTGTGTGTGTGTATATATATATATATATATATATATATATATATATATATATATATATATATATATATATACACACACACACACACACACACACACATGTATATGTGAAACCTGTTACTTGGCTGCACATAGTTTTACAGTTAGTGTTTTTATTTTTGTTCTGCAGTCAACTTATATATTTTAGCTGTTTTTGTACAAATTGGAATTATTAGTTATTTGTGTTTATCTGCAATCTGTTTACTGACTGTAGCTGAGGTATATGCAAACTATTATCAGAATGTTATTGCTAAGTAATTCTGCTGCCTACTGTTTGTTATACAACCTGAATGACATTGATATTAGTTTTTTTACTGAGGTTGTCTAACTCTTTTACTACAATTTCTTCCTTCTCTATTTCCCTTTAGTGCCTGTACATCATGACTACATAGTGGGTCTATTTCCCTTTAGTGCCTGTACATCATGACTACATAGTGGGTCTATTTCCCTTTAGTGCCTGTACATCATGACTACATAGTGGGTCTATTTCCCTTTAGTGCCTGTACATCATGACTACATAGTGGCTCTATTTCCCTTTAGTGCCTGTACATCATGACTACGTAGTGGGTCTATTTCCCTTTAGTGCCTGTACATCATGACTACATAGTGGGTCTATTTCCCTTTAGTGCCTGTAAATCATGACTACATAGTGGGTCTATTTCCCTTTAGTTCCTGTACATCATGACTACATAGTGGATCTATTTCCCTTTAGTGCCTGTACATCATGACTACATAGTGGGTCTATTTCCCTTTAGTGCCTGTACATCATGACTACATAGTGGGTCTATTTCCCTTTAGTGCCTGTACATCATGACTACATAGTGGGTCTATTTCTTTTTAGTGCCTGTACATCATGACTACATAGTGGGTCTATTTCTCTTTAGTGCCTGTACATCATGACTACATAGTGGGTCTATTTCCCTTTAGTGCCTGTACATCATGACTACATAGTGGGTCTATTTCCCTATAGTTCCTGTACATCATGACTACATAGTGGATCTATTTCCCTTTAGTGCCTGTACATCATGACTACATAGTGGGTCTATTTCCATTTAGTGCCTGTACATCATGACTACATAGTGGGTCTATTTCCCTTTAGTGCCTGTACATCATGACTACATAGTGGGTCCGGTTTGTTCCCCTCCCCATGCTTGAGAGTGCGGACACTCCAAAAATATAAACTTAAGTAAACTTTTGGACTACTGGTTTATCACCTCCACAGCCTCTATGCTTCTATGCAGGTGCTTACAATGGCTATTTTCAACTAAACTCCACCGAATCTAGTCTTTTAATCTTTTCAGTAGAACTAGCTACTGTTTTGTTAAGCAAACGGGCACTTATAGTACCTTTTGCTTGATCTCTGCATCAGTAATGTCAGCTGCACTGTACCCTCCATGACTTCCAGATTATTCTTACCTTTTTTTCTCTTCCGCTGCCATAGTGTTTAAACTAGGCTGCATATATGCTTATTTTAACTCCCTCCTCCTCATATTGGTAGTTACACTCCTCCTTCCTAGTTAAAAGTCTATCTAGTAGAGAATCTTCCTAGTCTAAATGCTCCTAATTTCTGCCTGCTTCTTTTGACCTTTGCATTTCTCCAAATTTCTGCCTTTTCCTTTTTACTATAGGACTCACTCATACTTTACTTACCTATCCTCCTGTTCCCAGGTCTCTGATAATTTTGTAGAGTTTTTTATTGTTTTCTTGCATGCATTCCCTGGTCTAGGTCTGATTACACTGTATAATTTGGCCACCCCCCCCCCCTCCCCATCTTGCCTGTAAGAGGTTTTTTTAAACCCTGGGAGCCATCTTTAAATTTCAGTAAGCAGCTGTGGTCCCTGGTGGTGTCAGCTCCCATGTAAGCAGTTGAATGTTTGCTTTCTCTTAACTGTTTTTTTTTGACAATGTAAACCTTCATTTTAGCCTTTTTATTGCTATAATTGACAGTGTAAACATTTATCAAATTGACTATCATCTTATGTTATAGCAATAGTGGCTGGAACTGTGTTTCTTTTCTGTGTACTGATGCTATTGTTTCAACTACTACTACTACTTTACTTAAAGGAAAACTCCACCTTACAACTCAAAAAACATATTTTTTTATTGTATCTTACTTTTTGACGTATGTAATGCCTCAAAATCACTCCAAGTGCTTCTTTCACAGTTTTAATGTGTTTCTCTCAAAATGGCGGATGATGGGGCCTGCCTTGGTAATCTGATCTTGTTTTCTTGCTTTCATTCCTTCTTCCCAGAATACATTTCAAGTCCTCCTTATATGACTCATGCTAGACATAAGGAAGTGGTGCTGTTTTCTCATGCCATTAAGATTGAAAGGCATGACTGTGAAGCAGTGTCATTTAAATACACCTGTAACAGAGCTGATTCTATGTTTACCTGACTGAGCCTCATTTATGTATCTGTCAGAGTTTGTTCTATGCTATAAATAGCTGTTAGCTACTTGCAGCAAAAGAAAGTAGACAAATAACAGGTTTTTGTAAGAGGAATCTTTTGTAGTGCTAAAAGATTTGACAAACCTTCCCCATACTCTCAAGCTGAGGTGTGAAAACTCTCCCTGCAGTAAAGGATTCTTGATGTACATTTACAAGTGATAAGTAGTATGACTCTAAACTTATTCTGTCTGCTACTTGACAATGATTTCAGTGGGTGGATTTTTCTCTCTTGAGAATGATGCAGCCTTAAAATGTGCTTTACTAGTTCCTCAATTATTTCTGTCATGTTCACTCTCCTCTTTTTTTTTACTTTATATTTATTTATACTTTGGTAATCAGGAAAGTGAACTGGTACCAGGACCCTTTCAACTTAGGATACAATGACAAAGATAACAACAATTATTAAATGCACTTAGCAATACAAAGAAAAAAAATATTGACATAAAGACATTGACCAAGATTGCATGTGCAACACATAGCCAACGTGTGACAGTGACTAAGTAAATCAGTGAGCAACATTTACTAGAATGTATACATGAATAATGCTTAACTATACTATGTTATTTATTACAAATAATTCATTGTATGCACACACATTGCACTCACGCACGCACACACACACACACACACACACACACACACACACACACACACACAGATATATATAGTGTGTGTGTTTCTGTATATGTGTATAAAGTGCATGTACAAAAGCGCGCGCGCGTGTGTGTGTGTGTGTGTGTGTGTGTGTGTGTGTGTGTGTGTGTGTGTGTGTGTGTGTGTGTGTGCATTGTGCCCGTTGCTTAGCTACGCTTAGCCCAGCTGAAATGGCAGGATAAGTTAAAAAACAATAGACATCCAGCATAAGTGCAATAGTGTAGCAGAGCGTACTCCTTGCATGTAGTCATTCATGGTTCGAGCCTCACCACAGCCATTTCCATTTTGTATGTGTAAACATTACAATTTTATTTATACGTAGGAAGTAACTTATTTTTCTCAACCAGATGTATGGAGATGCATATATGCAGACAAATATATACATGACAAAAAAAAATATATATATATATATATATATATATATATATATATATATATGGATTCACTTCATAACACTGAAAGCTCAGAACACTGAAACTCAAGACATTGAAACCAAAACAATGAAACTTCAAAATCTTGAAAACTCAAAACACTGAAAACACATATCATACATATACTGAGTTTAAACAACATAAATCATAGCACTTTCCACCAAGTGTAATTAGGGGGTCAAGCCCCCCTGCACCCCCCATGTTCCCCCCACAACCCCTGCTACTTATGTATATCAACTCCAAGATTGCACTTTACTACACTAAGTGCAATCTTGGAGTTGATATATTTAAGTAGCAGGGGGTGTGGGGGGGCACAGCCACCCACATGGGGGGTGCAAGAGGGCTTGCCCCCTGCATACACTTGGTGGAAAGTGCGATGATTTATGTTGTTTAAACTCAGTATATGTATGATATGTGTTTTCATTGTTTTGAAGTTTCAGTGTTTTGGTCTTCTATATTATGAAGTTTACTCATTTTCAGTGTTTTGAGTTGTCAGTGATATGAAGTGAATCCATATACATATATACATATATATATATATATATATATATATATATATATATATAGATATATATAGATCCACATTCAGATCCACATATATGCATACATACATATATATATATATAGAAAGTTTAACACATACATAAATGCATACAAATCAATGCACCAAGCTGTAATCAAACTCATACGAGCCAAAGTGGTAAAGTGGTTAGTGCTTTCGTTTAATCCAATATTAAACTTCTTCAAACAACACATACAGTTCATCACTTCCTTTAAATAAGACCTAAAAACATTTCATTGGCTAAGATAATTATTTAAAGTGGTTTAGACAATTATTTAAAATGATACTTCCTTAAAAACATTTTCAATAGAAACCTTGTCACTATTTATAAGAACATAAGACTCCCTTTTCTATCATAATAAAGTTGAATTATAAATACATATACAACGCATAAATACATATTTATTAAAATTCCTTGTAGTTTAAAATCTACTAAATATTTATTCATATAGTTATACTTAAAAAAACTTGCTATTCGATCTTTATAATTTCTTTCTTTCTAAAGCCTTTAATTTTAACACTGCAAAAATTGAGGTACACTTATTTATTTATTTATTTCATTTGCAGTTGTTTAACCAGGATAGTCCATTGGGCCAGAAGAACCCGTTTTCAATGGAGTCCTGGGGAGAAAAGCTCCAAATACAGATTACATAAAGATTAGGATACACACATAGATTGCATGAGGATTAGTGAGGTTAACATTATACAATTTCTGATAATTAGACAGAACAAGAGTGTTACAATCAAAGGTAATAATGGCATCATTTTTGTTTTTTTGTTTTTTTTTTTTTGTTTTTTTTTATTGATTGAGGAGAGGTAGTTAGATGCAGTAGGATAAGGAGTTGCTAGATATTTGTAAGGAGTTGTATACTGGAAGCAAGCATGAGTTTGCTACCTGGGGTTTGAGAGAAGGAAGAGAAAAAGTAAAGAGTAGGTTATGAGGGATGGGAGCAGGAGCATTCCCATGTGGAGGTTAGATGAGAGTGGAGTGGTTTTTTAAAGAATGGGAGGCAAGTAATGGTACGAGTGGATGGGGGGAAGGGAGTTCCATATACGTGCTAATGAGAAGGACATGAGGTTTTGTCCTGGAGTGTGGAGGGGTCTATAAATTTCTATAAGGTTTTGATTGTTTGATCTTAGACATCTTTGAGTGTGGTGCATTTTAAAGGTAGTAGAGAGTGCGGGACAGAGGGATGGCTGGAAGATGAGTTTATGAGCACAGGTGAGCTGAGTGTAAGAGAGGTAGTTGGGTAGCTCTAGCCAGTTGAGTTTGTGGAGAGGTTCACAGTGATGGGTTGATGCTTTGTTGCTAGTGGCGAATCTGGCAATTTTATTGGAACAAGAGGATAGTTTGATTTTGAGAGATGATTGTAGGTTTGTTAGAAGAGGTGCTCCATAGAGAACGGAGGGTAAGAGAAATGTAGTAGAGAGAGTCAGCTTAGTAGTTGAGGTGAGGAACCGATTGTGTCGGTAGAGCATGCCAAGTTTTTGGTGGGTTTTTTTATGTTTAGTAGTAGATGGGAGCTGAATTTAAGCTTGTCATCTATTTGGACTCCTAGTAGTTTGGTTTCAGATACCAGCTCAAGAGGTATATTATTTTGGCTGGTGATGGAGAATAAATTACGATCGAAGTAGTTAGTTTTAGAGGGGGTAAATATCATAACTTTAGTTTTTGCAGCATTGAGTGCTAGATGGTTGTCTTTCATCCACATGTCCGTGGTGGAGAAGGCATCTTGAGTGAGATTTAAAAGAGTTGGGATGGAAGAGGCAGCACAGATGACTGTGGAATCGTCAGCATATTGAATAATGTTAACAAGAGGGATAGAGTGGGAAAAGTCATTAATGAAAATGTTAAAGAGGAGGGGGCCCAATATAGAACCTTGTGGGACACCTGTTGGGATGTTAAGGAAGGAGGAGGTGACTTTTTGCCATTTGACAGCTTGTTGCCTATTAGATAGATAGCTGGTAAACCAGTTGAGGGAAGAGGGTGAGAGGTTTAGGTTAGATAGCTTAGTAAGAAGTAGGTTGTGAGAGATAATGTCAAAGGCCTCGAGAAGGATGGTAGAAACAGTGAAGCCAGAATCTCTAGCTTTGCTCACAGTTTCGAGGAAGGATAGAAGGGCAGTCATAGTGCTATGATGTGGTCTGAATCCGTGTTGGGTAGGGGTTAATAGGTTGTTGTCTAAGAGATGGGGAAGGAGTCGAAGGTGAATGCATTTCTCTAGGACTTTAGAAATGGGAGAGCGGATGGCGATGGGACGGAAGTTGGCAATATTAGTATTGTTTCCTCCTTTATGCAGAGGAAGGATGTAAGCTTTTTTCCAGATTTGAGGAACCAAACTTTCTTGGTTAGAGCAGTTGATTAGGATGCTGATAGGGAGGGCAATAGCTTCAGCAGCTATGCTGAGGTAGTATGAGGGAATGTTATCAGGGGCGTTGGTGCATGGTGTTAATTTCTGCAGGAGCATTTTTATAGTAGAAGTTGGAATAGGTTTAATTGAAAATGGTGGGGGTTGAGAGGGTGGGGAGTGAGAGAAACATGTTGGAGGGGGAGGTGGTTTGGGAGAAGTGGAGGAAAGAGGTGGATTGTTATTTGAAAAAAGAGGTTAGTTTGGAAAATAGAGTCTATGAAGAAAGACCAGTAATAAATAATGAACAAACGACGAATAAAACTATGAAGAAACCAGAATGTATATTTATCGTTTATTATACTGAAAACTTAAAACTTAAGCAAGTTACAAAACGTAATGATTCCAAAACACTAAGCGCTTTCACCCATCTCATCAGTGAAACCCACTGATGAGATGGGTGAAAGCGCTTAGTGTTTTGGAATCATTACGTTTTGTAACTTGCTTAAGTTTTAAGTTTTCAGTTATATTAATAAACGGTCGTACCAGACAAGTCGACTGCCTTGGTTTCTTCATAGTTCTATGAAGAAAGAGTTGAATTGGGTAGCAAGATCTGTGTCTTGTACATTTGGGGAAGGGTTTGGATTTTCTGTAGTACCAGGTTTTAAGAGGGTAGTTATACCTCTCCAGAACTTTTGTGGGTTGGATTTATGGTTGTTTTGAAGTTGGATGAAGTAGTTTCGACGATCCGATGAGATAAGTTTTTTAACCAAGTTACGGACAGTTTTATATTCATTGAGGTTAGATGTAGATTTGTTTTTCTGGTATTGTGTCCAGGTTTTATCTCTAAGTCGCATGGTGGCTAAAGTGTTTTTTGTTAACCAAGGGGTGGCTTTCCTTTTTATTCATTTAGTTATTAAGGGAGCGTGATTATTTAGAATGTTTAGGAAGGTAGTATTAAAGTGAGTTATTGCATTTTCTAGTGATAGAGTTTTTAAGGGGTACCAGTTAAGTGATTTAAGGGCGTCAGAGAAAGCTTCTGGGTTAGTTTTTATGGCATCGGGTAGTTATGTAATTATGAGTGACATGTAAGGGAGAAGGAAGACGTCTAGCAAAGATGGGAAGATGGTCGCTGAGGGAGTCAGGGAGTGTTCCACTGTCAGGATAGTTGTGGGGGTGGAAGACTAGAATCCAGTCTAAGATGTTGCCGCTTAAGAAGTCTTTGGATGGCCTAGTTATGGAGTTGATGAGTTGAGAATAGTTGTATAGGTTGATGTTGAGGGGGTGAGTAGGAGACTGAATGGAGGACCAATTAATATTGGTGTCTCCCATGATTATAGTTTTGTTGCAGATATTAGTTGATACCCAAGAGAGGATCTCTTCGAGTATTGGGACGTTGTCTCCAGGGGGAATGTAGAGAGAGGCTATGTATATAAATCTGTGTTTGTTTAGCTGGAGATGAGCTAGTATTAATTCTGCATTAGCGAACTTGGGAATGGCTTTATTATAGGGCATTAAGCATAGGGAGGATGAGTAGAGTAGAGCTACTCGACCACCCTTTTTGTGGATTCTGTCTGCTCTGATGACAGAGTAATTAGGTGGTACTATCTCTGCATCTTTTACATGAGTTTTTAGCCAGGTTTCAGAAATGGCTAGGATGTCTGGTTTGTTATGGAGTAGCCAGGCATGTAGATTTGGAATTTTGTTAGCTAAGCTTTGTGCATTAAGAGATGCAAGTAGGATGGATTTAGATATTGAGGAGGAGGGGTTTGGGCCTGGGTTAGGGTGTATATCGCCAGTTAAAAGTATGGAAGTTAGAAGTTGAGTTAAGTAGTAGAGGTATTTGGATTGTTTTGTTTGAGAGGAGTAAGTTGAAAGATTAGTGGGTGATATGGGGGGTAGAGTGGGTGTTGAGGTTTTATAAGGAGGGATTAGTTGGTATTGAAAACATAGGCGGTTGTTGAGGGGATATAGTTCAGGAGAGATTTGGTTATGAAAGTTGGATTGTACTGTGTGGAGAGGATAAGTTGTGTGTAAGTGAGGAGAGTGGGTGATGAGATTAGGTTGGGTAAAGGTAGGTAAGGTTCACAAGGAGAAATAGTTGAATGAAGAGGGATGAGTACTTTTCAAACATATTGGGGTTTTGATAAGCAATGTAGTAGGCTTGAGTAAGGAGGCGGGAGATATGTGATGTGGGTGTGTAGTGTAGGTGGGTTGGGATTGGAAGGGGCAGGGGTGGGGTTTAGTAGTTTGAGAGGAAGTAGGAGTGGCTAAGTGGGTATAAAGCTAGATGTAGTGGGGGGGTGTGGGAATTGGGGGTAGGGTAGGATAGGGGAGTGGAGTGAGCCCACAGGGGAACGGAGTGGGGAAGAACAAAAGAAGAAAGATGAGCAGCAAAAAAGTATCAGCCACTGCTGAAGATATAGAGAGGTAAACAGGTAAAGTAGAGATGGAACCAGATAAGAAGGGGTAATTAGTATGGCTGAAGGTGATAAGGACAAGTAATTTGTAGGGATGAGAAGATGTTTTAGGTAGATAAGTTGATGTTGTACAGGGGTGAAAAAACAGATTGTAGACGGAGAAAATACAGGTTCTTAAGTTAAGTAGTCAGTTTACTGGGAGATAAGCCAGGGTAGTATTAAAGTTGCACCAGCATTTGGTAAGTAGGTGCTGTCACCTAGTGGTGAGAAAGAAGAAGGCAGGCGGCAAGGTGAGCAGGTTACCTACAACTTTCACTGTGAAAGTATCTAGGACAGAAGTGACTAGGGGGGAGAGAGTATGATTTGTGTGGTCTGCGGTAGGCTGCTGAGTCACTTACAAGTAAGGGTAGACAAAAGTAAATGGGTTACAGAGTTGGTAGTACAGAGACAGTAGAAGCTTAAGGCTACCTACATTCAACAAGTTACTTTAGGGCAGTCTTCACAGCAGTTCGACTGCTCAATGTAGCTGGCAAGCTCCAGGGAGTT
>NC_056744.1:1662712860-1662787860 GCF_019279795.1 Protopterus annectens | reverse complement strand
CATCACCAGAACTGCATGCCTTAATCCCAAAAAGTAATTAACACCTAATTACATAACTGAATACACAGCCTCCAATTACACTCATCATTTAACCCCCTACAGGATAAAGTATCACAGTTAATATTAATACATTGAAGTCTGTACATAACAATTGTCCTTTTATGAATGTTTCATCACACTGAGGAACAGACATTTTCAGAAACAGTACCTTGAGAGCCACTACTGTCCCTATGGTGTAATTTATTCAAATGTACAGCTATAGAACTGGCATATTTCTTATCAGTAATATGTCTGACAATGTTCTAACAGCCTAGTTTTAAAACATGTGCTACTGTCCCTCACATAAAATATGTTACAAGGCCATCTAAGAGCATTCACTATACACTTACCTCTTGAATGTATAGACTTCAATATGTTTCCCAGTCATTCCCCTCAGCAGGAATTACAGCATAATGGTATACCAGTATACCTATCCACCTACTACTGTATGACATCTAAACAAAGCCTGACATAATTGGTGGACAGAAGCCCAAATACATGGCCATACATGAAATATTGCTGTTATACACTGAGAAAGTTGCTGGTGTCACAGGGTTTGTGTAACATATCTTTTCTGAGGGATATAAAGTCAGAAAAAAGGATGTTACCATCTACATAATGCAATCACCAGAGTATGCTACTGATTTGCCAAGGACAACACCTGTTTGGGGAACAGCCCATACATAACAGACTAACCTGTGGCCATTATGTGGATGGCCCTACAGTTGAGAGCAATGCAGACACAAAACTCTGTCAGACTGAAACCCATGCAGAAGTATCATGTGCATGCAAACCCTGTTAAACGTGCAGTATTCCAAACATATAACAGCAATACTAACATTCTGCTCCTAAGTCTTGAACCTTCACCACCATTTAGTTGGCTTGTCTCCACAAGTCTTGTTGTAAGAGGTAGTAGCTCACACAACTCAGATGTCTTCCTCACAAGTAAGGGAAAGAGCCAATGCCCACATGGGAGTACTCATTTATAAAAGTGTGTTGCGATGGCGTTGGCTATTGGAAGAACTACACAACGGCTTTGATGCAATTAGCAAGTGGGGAACCCCAATAGGTACAAAGGCATCACCTGGTCATGAGCATTACCTACAAAAGCCATGCTACCACTTATTCAAACCAGCTCTATCCCTGTAGTGCATAGAGAGAGAGAGAGAGAGAGATAAATAACAAATGAAACAGTGGAAAAGAGAAGAAAGAAAAAAGGGAAGTGGAACATGTAAGCAAGTAATTGAATGTAGTACTTGGTCTGCAATAATGGGAAATATGATTTGGAGGAATATATGTCCTCACAAGACATGCTGTACTAATGTCCTGCTAAACAGCTGCTATGGCCTTAGCATCTGGCCCTCTCTGCAGTGGATGATATCACAGACATACCTCTCAACTGTACAGATTCTCAGAATGTTCATATTTTACCATCATGTAAGTTTTGTCTGTTCCTCCTGAGATCTGTACTTTACTGGCAAATAGCTGAGGATTGAAGTCATCAGGTAATGACAAACACTTGAGTTTAAGACTTCACATCCTTAAGAATATTCACTGTAATGCTAAATGTATCATTCTATGAACTTCCTATGTTTGTAGCAGGTATATTTAAAGTATGTTCCTATTTATCCCCCCATCATTTTAGGCATTGTCCAGATGTGATGCTCTGAGAGGTTGTGAGGTGGGAACACAGCTCAGGAGCCTGACTCACCTATGAAAGAACAACTGATATATGACAACTGCAGTGGTGTCTGTCAAATAGCTGTGACTGTGCCACTGCTAGGCCAGTTAATGGGATGATTTCCATATCCATGTTAACTGTGATTGAATGTTTGCCTTGTAAAGCTAAAACATCCACAGAGGGCGTTTGCATAGTAGAGTACTGTTGCAGACGTGTGTTGAACTGCATGTGATATATTGACTTAACATCAACTGTAGAGTATTCTGCTGGACAATAAGCACATTTGTAACTGATATCTGTAGTCACATACACATATACCATTGGCAGGTCTGCGAGCAATGGCACTGTAACATGATAGCCTACTTATGACTGTTGGACATCGTCCAGGTTATCACAGTGATGTCAAACCCTACTGTGCAATCAATGTACTAATGTATGATGCAGCTATATTAATACAGTATCAATATTGATGTCCCTTTTGACACCCATTTATGTGTGTCATTGTCCAGACATACTTCTGCAACAGGTTGAGAAGTATGATTGAGCAGCAAGACTGTAAATACAATGTGCCATACTTACATTCAAAAGAAATGTATACCAGGTATCCCCCTGAGCACATGTATGTATGCATATGTTCAGCTGGAAGGCACAAACCTAATCACATGGGTTTTAAGCAGTTGGGTACATAAGTTGTGCATGTTGCACATGTGTGTTATATCAGTGTCAGTGCATACAACAGACATATGTGTACAGCTACTGCTGGTTGCATTGCCCTGACACTGATGTGGAGTAGGCATGATTATCATGTATTAATCAGAGAAGTGTCCACCTGTGTTATGAGCCTCTGTCCATGCCTACCACTATCAGCTATATTAACACCTATAAACAGTGGATATCACAAGTGCACACACCCCTGCTGGAATGTCAGGTTTGTGTGCTGTATGACAATCAGACTACTGAAGATCATTTCATAATGTTTCTCATCTTGAATGTGACCCCTAACCTGTCCAATTTCATTGCAGTACAATCAAAGGTGTTTCTAGGAAGGTAGGAAGGTGAACAACTATTGCCAAGTGAAGATGTGCCATGATGTTAGAGTCCAGACCAAGACGGATGAATGCTGTAACCATCTCAAGAGGTGCATACACAAGTTTAAGGTGTCCACACTCATTCAACTGACTTACTGTACTGAGTATTATTTCCATATGTTTTCACAGACCAGATTGTTATGTTTTCAATTGAATTGTATAGGTTACAGATCACAATACAAGTGGGAATTGTTATGACATGAGTTATTGTGGTGTGATGTTCCAATTGCACAAATAACAGGCAGTGTATCAGGGGTGTGTAGCCTTTATATACACTGTAGCTATATGGACACAGCAGTACCTGACCTGTATATCCATCCTCCACCACGGTAGAGTAATCCCCTTTGGTGGACAGCAGCAATACACAAACCACATAATGGGTTGCTACATTGGCTGCACAGGGACACATAGGTGCAGGCAACAACTTTGAAGCAAGTCCACCTATATCTGAGCAAGCAGGTAAGTTCACAGGTTAGGTAAGGCTGACTATGACTATGAATTGGACATATCCACACCACCAAGGACAATTGCAAACATGTCTCCACATATGTTGTAAGTCTCAGATAAAACAACACAATTCACCCTGTACTTCACCCTGTACTGGGGTAAAGAACACCTCATACACACATACCATAGATATATAGGCAACCTGCATCAGACAGATTAGGTGGTCCACCCCAGTCATACATGGAGATATGCACATCAACCACACTCCTCCCCACAGCAATGGTGAGCATGTATATATTGCCTACTGATAGCAACAACAGCATATCTCCATGGGGCATAATAACATTGGTGACTGCCTCCTACATGAACTCAGGCATGTGCTCAGAGCTCCATCACACACCACAGTCAAACACAGACCTGCCACCATACACACACCATCAACATGGAGGACGGCCACTGTCAACCCTCTACACAGAAATGAATGGAGGATAGAGAATTCTGCAATCAAGTGTCCAATGTTGGGGGGAATAAGATAGCTCAGGGACAGGTGTGTAATGCAAGCTGCTATAGCCATGATAGCTTGGAGGTTTCCGGGATAGTCTGGATTATTTGCAAGCAATACCCACTGTTGATGTTCATTTTGACAACCGTATGAGGTCATGTGTCCTTTTCCTGTTCATGTCTTCCAGGTAACATGCAGAGTGCTCACCTACCAGCATTCTCTATTGGGGAAACAGACATCATCACCCAGTCAGTGATTGGACATTATGCCCTGTCATGTGGATGGAGAGCAGAAGATGTGCAGAAGAGGACTGCCCTGTGAAACAGTGTGGTCCACAGGGGTAATTGATGCCAGACTGCACAGAACGTATGTGCATGTGCAGTACTGGGCCACCGACCTCAGATGCCATGTCCATCAATGGGCTGCTGCTGTAGCAAGGGACTGGCTAGACACAGGTGGGGGCCCAGCCATCCAGCCCCACTGACACCCATCAAGGAGCTCCTCACCACACTTGGGCCACGTGCCGAATGCACAAGCCATGACACTGAGGGAAGCTTTGTGGAGATGGGTTGCACACACACTGGATGAGGAGTGTGCAGGTAAGAGCCCAGTGGGGATTAGTACACTAATGTATCAGACTTACATGTATCTGTATTGTATCTACATGCATGTGTCAGGTCCGACTGCAGTTGTGGATGGGGTTTTCTAATGCACAGAGGTGCACATTTATGGTGAGGACAGGACATTGTGTATTATTGCAGTTAGTACTGTAGATGTGCAGACATGCTACATTCATCCTATATCACGGCCACATGTGCGTCTGCTGACAATAACCCCCCCCCCTTACAAAGTACAGTTGTGTACACTTATCATAAATGTAGCTGTTCAAGTGTTTTCATTGTTGCAGTCATCACACTTGGGTTATCTGCCTGCAGGTAACCCTCAGTCAGCCCGAATACCAGAGACTTAGTATTTCTGTGTCGGTTGCTGTCACTCCAGGACTGACGTCAGGTCGTTAGGGGTATAAAAACAGGCAGCCGACGCCATTACATCAGTTTTTCTTGCCCCAAATGTCAGGAGCCTCCAAAATTGGGAGCTACGTTATGGTGGGGAAAACACCACCAGTAAAAAGTAAATACCAATACCAATACCCCTGAAGGGGGTGAGTAGTAGACATAGAGAGGAGAGAGAGAGAGAGAAAGAGAGAGAGAGAGAGAAAGAGAGACAAGGTGGCTGGAGGAAGGGAAACCAGGACTGCAACAGTGAATAGACTTGAACATCTACATTTATGGCAAGTGTACACAACTGTACTATGTTCTTAATGTTTCACTGTTGCAGTCATCACACTTGGGTAGATTCCCAAAGCTGAAGAAGGGAGGAGGCAGTCAAGAAGAGTTGGGGCTGGATAGTATGCCTTGCAGGACTGCAGTTGCACAACCAACCTTGAATTTGGAAAAGATAGGCAGGTGGTAATGTTTGGTGAAGGTGTGTACAGAACTTCAGGTAGCAGCTTCCAGGATAACCCTGGGGGACTCCCCAGAGGAATGCTGTAGAGGTGGAAGTTGCCCTAGTGGAGTGTGTTCTGACTCCCTGAGAGGTTGGTTTCCCATGGTGCTTGTAGCAGAAATGGATGCAGTGTGCTATCCATTTGGAAATTGTTTGCTTTGAAATGGCCTTGCCCTCTGCCCCTGGTGCAAAGCTGACTAGTAACTGGTCGGATTTCTTGAAGGTCTTAGTCCTATCAAGGTAAAATCTGAGCTGTCTGTGCACATCCAAGGAGTGCAGGATCCTTTCCCCTTTATTTTGAGGATTAGGGAAGAAGGTTGGTAAATGGATACATTGGTTGAGAGCCACACTGGACACAACTTTAGGCATAAAGAAAGGGTTAGTCCTGAGGGAAACCCTGTCAGCATGGAAAATAATGAAGGGTTCCACAGCCATAAGTGCTTGTAGCTCAGACACTCTTCTAGCTGAAGTGATGGCCAGAAGCAAGTCTGTTTTCTAAGAGAGGAATTTTAACTCTGCTGACACTGCAGGCTCAAAGGGGGGTAGTGTGAGCCTTTCCAGTACAAAGTTAAGGTCCCAATCAGGGGTGGGTGCTCTCCTAGGTGGCCTTAAGTTGTTTGCCCCTGTCAGGTACTGTTTGATAAGAGGGTAAGAGAAGAGAGGTGGCTCAGTGTTGTAATGAGCCAAAATGGCAGAGGCATGTATCCTAATGGTGGAGAAGGATAGGCCTCTGTATAGTAGAGCTGCTAAGTAATCCAGGATTAGAGACAGGGAGGGCAGAGTTGTGTCCTCTCCTTTAGATTGAATCCAGGAGCAGTACCTTTTCCACTTATCAGCATAGGATTTCCTTGTACTGGGTCTTCTGGCTTCAAGAATGACGTCCAGCACCTGCTTGCTTAGGCTGGTTGCTGGAGGAGAATTCAAGGATTAAGCCAGGCTGCAGGATTTAAGGTTTGCAGTTGTGGATACAAAATCTGTCCCCCCTGCTCAGAGAGAGCAGGGTTGGGTTCTGGTGTAGGTGCCAGGGTGGCACTGGTGTCAGGCTGTGCAGGACTGGGTACCAGTGCTGGCATGGCCAATTTGGGGCAATCAGAATTGTCCTTGGTCTGTCCTGTCTTATCTCGAGTAATACTCTTGAGAGAAGGGGCGGGGGAAGGCATAGATTGAGAGATTTGCCTACTGGATGGATAGGGCATCCACTTTCCAGGCCCTGCTGTGAGGTGCCCTGGTGCAAAATTTGCTGAGCTGTTGATTGCAGGGGGACACCTCTGGTGTCCCCCACTTCTGAATCAGAAGGTTGAAGGTGCTGGGCTCTAATTGCCACTTGTGTGGGTCTAGGAGATTTCTGCTTAAGTCGTCTGCCACTGAGTTTTGTTTGCCTGGCAGGAATTGAGCTGCAGATGGAACTGCATGTCCAAGGCTGTGCTCCACAGGGCCATGGCTAGCCTACAGATTGTGTTCCCCCCTGCTTGTTGATGTACCGCATAACTGTGGTGTTGTCTGTTTTTATTAGCAGGTGTCCTGGTGAGAGTAGGGATCTGAAAGCTGTCAGAGCATGCTGTACAGCTAGCATCTCTTTTTGGTTGATGTGCAGATGAATTTGACTTGGCTGCAGTGGCCCTGAATGCACTTGTCGTCCATGTGGGCCCCCAAGCATAGTCTGATGAGTCTGTGCTAAGGGTCTGGGCAACATGGGGTTGAGTAAATGGCAGTCCCTGGTTGTGGTTGCATGCTGCTGCTCACCAAAGAAACTCTGTCCTTAGACAGGGCATTATAGGAATGACAGTTTCCAGGTCCTGAGAGTGTTGGCACCAAAGGCTTTTTAAGCACCAGTGAAGTTTCCTCATATGCAGTCTGGCATATGGAATTAGTAGGATGCATGAGGCCATGAACCCTAGGGCCTGCAGGATTTTTCTTGCAGATAGCTTGGTTCTGTTGGCCATTTGAGTAAAACGGTCTGTTAGATAGGCTTGTTTTAATGGAGTGAGGAATAACATCTGGGATGCTGTGTCCAAGCTTGCTCCCAAGAATACAATCTTTTGACTGGGGACTAGTTTTGATTTCTTTTCGTTGAGGGTGTACCCCAGGGAGGTTAGAATGCTTTTTACAAATGTCCAGTGCTGCAACAGCATTTCCTGACTGTCTGCCTGAATCAGACAGTTGTCCAAGTACGGGTAAATTTGAATATTTTTCTGTCTGCAGTAAGCAATGGCTGGAGCCAGGCATTTTGTGAATACTCTGGGAGCAGTGGATAGGCCAAAGGGAAGTGCAGAGAACTGGTAATGCATAGATCTTGCCCTGAAGCATAGATATTTCCTGCATGACTCCCTTATAGAGATGTGCAGATAGGCTTCTTTAAAGTCTAGAGTGACTAACCAGGCATCTTTGGCTAGCAAAGCAGAAACTGCTGCAGGGTGAGCACTTTGAATTTTGGTACCATCAGGAAGGTGTTGAGAATTGAAAGATCTAGGACTGGGTGCCAAATGCCCTCTTTTTTGGGTACCAGGAAAAGTCTGGAATAAAATCCTTGACCTATCTATTTCACAGGAACAGGTTGAATTGCTCTTATAGAGAGCAGGGATTGAACTTGGTTTTGTGCCTCTGCCCACTGGTTTGGAGGAAGTATGGGTTGGCAGAGAGTGGAAGTAAAATTTGTATCCCTGGGATACAATGTTGATGACCCATTGATATTTGGTGATGGAAAGCCAGTTTTTGCAATGAAGGGCAAGTTTTCCTCCTAGGGGCACAAGCAGTTGGGCAAAGGTGGGGAGTGGAGTTGAAAAGTCATTGGGAATTCTTTCCATAAAGGGGTGGTTTAGCACTCCCTGCTTTAGAGGTGGAGGCACTCCATTGCTTAGATCTCTGCATACATTGAGACTGTAGTATGGGGGGGGTCTGTTTCCCCTGGGTCTAGGTTGAGATGTCCTAGAGGGGGCTGGAAAAGACCAGTGTTTTGAGGGGCAATGCCTACTGAATCTAGGAGGCTGTACTTGCAAGAATTATTTGACTGTCTGCATAGATTTAACTTTTTCTTCCATCATTTTAAGAACCTCTTCTGCTTTGGTGCCAAGCAGATAGTTCTTGTTCAAAGGAGTGTCTAATAACTTTAATTTGACATGGCCTGACAAGGTCTGCTCCTTAAGCCAAGCATGCCTTCTCAGTACAGAACCAGTGACTGCTGCCCTGCAAGATGCTTCTAGGGCATTGAAGCCACACTGCAGTGTATGCTTGCTGACTTGGCTTGCAGAATGCATAAGCTCATGCAATTCTTT
This sequence comes from Protopterus annectens, assembly GCF_019279795.1. Classification (NCBI taxonomy): domain Eukaryota; kingdom Metazoa; phylum Chordata; order Ceratodontiformes; family Protopteridae; genus Protopterus; species Protopterus annectens. Next base: position 1,662,779,325 of record NC_056744.1, on the reverse strand, counting down.
ATTTGCTGCAAAGTCTGTAAAGGCAGCTATTTTTGCTTAATAAGTTCTATAATATGTTGTTGGTACTTCAGCATGTGAAACTGACAATTCAAAGCCCAAATGGCGAGAGTTGCAGAGGTATATACTTTCTTGCCCCATCTGTCCAAAGCTCTGGAATCCCTGTTCGAAGGGGTGGCATTCTTAGCTGTAGTTCCTTTGATACCTTTAGACTGTTGGGAGATGAGCTTTGGGTCAGCCGTAGGATTTCTGAAAAGGAATTTGTGAGAATCAGGTACTCTGTAGTACCTGTCTGGTTTCCTAGGAGCAGGGGGTAAAGTATCAGGAGTTAAACTGGATTCCATAAAGACATCATCCACAACATTCAGGGCTGGTGGGATTGCTAAAGGCCTACGTTGTAGCAAATCTAGAAATTCTCAGAGTCTCTTTTTGTACTGAGGATAGTCTTGGCATTCCCAGTGGAAATGCTCTCTTAAAGTATGTAAGGTTTCCCCAAAAGAAAAATCCTCTGGAGGAGAAGCAGAGGGAATGGATTCCTCTGCATCTAAATCCTCATAAGCAGATAAGGGCATGTCTTCATAATCAGGTACCTCAGAGTTGTCGGACTCTTAGTTCGTTAAATCTACTAGGGACAGGTCTCTTTTTCTCTTAGCAGGGGAAGGCTGACTTCCCCTAATCATCATAATAAGGTCCTCTGCCATTTTAAGCATTTGATGTTGTGGCAAGGGAGCAGGTGCATGCGCTTTGGTCATTGTTTTTTTAAGCATAGTGCATACTCTTGGTCTTAGAAACTCTGTAGTTTTAGACAGAACTGAAGACACGAAAGTCATCGGTTTAGAGTTGAACATGGGTAGTGCGAAGAACTTCCTCAGAACCCGGTGCCTGGTCAGCGGCTCCGGACCCATCCAAGGCAGAGACATCCACCGGTTCTATAGTTGAGGAAGAGTCTTGCAGCATACCTGACTCCGAACGGGTCTCAGTAGAGGCCTGTGAATCCATTGAAGTGGGCATCAGGGGCTGCAAAATGCCTTACTGAGTACCGGCGAACTGGTGACTGGCTTAACGGAAGCGTCGTCAGCAGCTTTGAACCTGTGCAGTCTGTCTATGTCTTTATCCTTATGTATTTTTGGAAGATCGGTAGTCAGATGGCTTACCAAAGCCATTTCAGAATACAGAGATAGAGAATGAAAGTATTTAGCAACAAAAAGGGCTCGACGATGAATAGTATGGGTGCTGAACAAGGCACAAAACTGAAAGCAGGGTACATCGTGGTCTGGAACTAAAAGTAAATGATGAAGTAAAAATGCTTTAAACCTGTGCAGTCTGTCTCTGTCTTTGTCCTTACGTTTGTTCAGAAGATTGGTAGTCGGATGCCTTACCGAAGCCATTTCAGAATATGAAGATACAGAATAAAAGTATTTAGCAACAAAAAGGGCCTGACGGCAAATAGTTTGGGCGTTGAATAAGGCACAAAACCGACAGAGGGGTACGTTGTGGTCTGGGCCTAAACAGGTGATGCAGTAAAAATGGAAATCTTGGTGTGGTATTTGCTTTCCACAGGCAAGACAATTGTTAACTTTTTCTGACATTGGTTAGAGCAAGAAAAAAGGGTCCCCAATGGGGTACTTAGCTTTAGAAGACTTCAGGATAACTCAATTCAGAAACAAAAACTCAGGTAGAGGCCGACCGGCATGCGTGCAAACTGCTTCTGCTTCAGGCTTCTCAGCAAGAAAGACTGATATAATGGCATTGGCTGCCTGTTTTTATACCCCTGTTGACCTGATGTCAGTCCTGGAGCGACAGCAACTGACACAGAAATACTAAGTCTCTGGTATTCGGGCTGACTGAGGGCTACCTGCAGGCAGATAACCCAAGTGTGATGACTGCAACAGTGAAACACGAAGAACATCTACCTAGGACCCTCTGATCTGCATATAGGACAGCAGTCTGAAGTTGATGGGTATTACATTGTTCTGTTGTTGCCTGGCAATACCCCAAGCATGTGAAGCGCATGCAATTTACCATGCACACAACCATCAGTAATAGCTATATTGCTTTATGTAAGAGCTATATTGCTTGTTGTGCATGCTCACTTGTACTGGGGTTAACTGTATTGCATCACAGTGGTCATCACTGGGGCCTATCTGACATAATTTCAACATTCCTGTAGCATACCTCACAACTTGTCAGTGCCAAGACGTCTGGACAGAGGCCACCAAATTGTGCTGGGCAACATCCTAAAGTAAGGTCATGAATGTATTGGTATACAGTGGATATGAATTGTGTACACACCCCTCTTAAGAAGCAAGGTGTTTTTGTTACATACTAATTAGGACCACAATATGACGGTCCACGCCTCTTCCAGCCTTTAATGTGACCCATTACAGGTACAGTTCACTTGTAAAACAAAGCATCTGTACTTGTGTATTGCACCTACAAGACAGGCCACCTGGGAGGGCAGCAGACATCCTATAAGCATGATGTTTCAGTCAGATATGATACCTCATTCTGCCATATGTGTCAGTACACTCAACTATGGCCTGTTTAGCTATAATATCACATACATGGGCATTGTTAAGGCACACAGACCACTTCCGACCATGTATATGTTTCAAACATATGGATATTCCAGACACATCCGTACAGAGGACTGTACAATGGTTTAACCTGCTGCATGTGAGGCAGATGCTATCACCACACTATATAAAGTAATGACAGCTGGAGGTGGTCACCAGCCATGTATGGTATATCACCAGCCATGTATGGTATACACATCAAAATGGTATAAGCCACACATGATATGATCCTCACCCACACATAAACAGTTGCCAGCATTAGAATTAGAACTCCTGCCAATCTAGGTATTCTTACTATAGTGCTATGCAGTTATCAGATGCGCCACAGAGCTTATATATTTCCACCTCTTCCTAAGGTACTTCTAAGTTGGATGACATCAACAGGTTTACTAAATTGGAGTGAAGGGAAGTGTAAAGGGTAGTACACAGGTCAAAAATGGTACAAGCCAGACAGTGCATGATTCACTCTCACATGAACACGAACACGCACACACACACACGCACACACACACACACACGCACACACACACACACACACACACACACACACACACACACACACACACACACACACACACACACACACACACACACACACTTGCCAATATTGGGATTAGAACTCCTGCCCATCTAGGTATTCCTACTATGCAGTTATGAGACGCGCCACAGAGCTTATACATTTTGAACTCAACCAAAAGTACTTCTGAGGTGGATGACATCAACAGGTCTACTAAATTGGAGTGAAGGGCAGTACACAGGTCAAAAATGGTATGAGCCAGATAGTACCTGAGACACACACACACACACACACAAACACACACCTGCTAGTACTGGGATTAGAACTCCTGCCTGTCTAGGTATGCCTACTATAGTGTTACGCAGTTACCGCATGTGCTACAGAGCTTACTGAACTTTCACATGGCCAAAGTTGCCGATAACTGCAAAGCTGTGGTAAAATATTACAAAGTATTGCAGGTGGCAGACAGTCTGCCTTCTTTTCCACCCGTACATCATGCTAGTTCTGTCTTGCACTTCAACTAGCATTATGGCTTGGCACTTCACAAGGTTATTCCATCATGAAATGTGGCATACCTGTAAGCTGTCAGCAGTACTCATTCATCACAGATACTACACCAGTACTTACTAGTTATGTCTACCCCTTCTGGCATGTTTGAAGGGTGGTTATCTGTGCTTTCACCTATTCACCTGGTGCACATGTCCAATCTAGGGCACTGTTGAAAATGCCGCATGTACATAAACAACCCTCCCCTCTAAACTCCAAACACTCAGACCTATGACAGCTACCCATATATCACCCAATGTGGACATATGCACTCTCCAGCAAAGAATAGATTAGCAGGTGAAGAGGATAAGATCAACACTTGCACCACACCATGTAGAACATGTAGCTCACCATGACATCCACTTTGACAGCCTTGACATACAGTGAAAACTCACACACCCACCTTCCCAGAGGTACTGAATTGACATCTACCCAAACAGTACAGACCAGCAAGGCAGGTACCCACTCAGACACCAAAAGAAAGCACACGCCAGGGGACACATATTTAACCTACATAGTGTGCCCCCACACTAAGCCCCTAAGGTTAACCATATTGTACAATGCAGTGATCATGGGTAACTCAATAGTGAAGCACACACATCCCACTCACTTGGTTGAATATGGAGCAGGTAACAGCCAAGTATCAGTCACATGCCAGCATCTAACACATGACACAGCCAGTCATGTCACTCCACAACTAAGAGTATCCTCCATATCCATGTGGGTGTGAATGAATTGGGACACACCTCCCTGGACTACATGACAGGAGACATAGTTGAATTCTTTGATTATGCAGTTCAGGCAGGTGTGACAGTAGAACAAATATGACAATCTAGTTCAGAAAAGACAAAGAATGTATTACGTTAAGCGCCTCTGCATTCACTGCCTTCAATGGAATATATTCCATTGAAGGCAATGAATGCCGAGGCTCTAGAACGTAGTAAATTCTTTGTCTTTTCCTGACTGGATTGTCGATTTGTTCTGCAGTTTTACTGTTTTGGTGTTCAACGGTGTGTGTTGCTTAGAGGTGTGACAATAGCCCTGGGCAGTGTACAGCTGTCACCCAGAATGATGCTGTGGTACTATCAACAGGTGGTTGACTGCAACATTGGCTTACGTGTTGTGTCATTCTCAGGGGATCCAGGACCTCTCTGCCTGGGGTGGCATGATTGCCAGAACCCAATGACTTGCCACGGATGTCCTACATCTGTCACTACTGGGTTGCCAGGTACTGGCTACGTGTCTTGCCACCCCTATGGTGCCTTATTAGGCAGTGTTCTTAATGTTATTACCACCACAACAGCTACACAAGTATGCAATCTGAGGGTCATGCTGCTCAACAGTGGAGATATGTCAGGATGCAGCCACTTGTAGCAGTTGTTGGAGTGGAGGACACATGTCTGCTGTAATAGAGAGGTGGTTCACAGCAGCAGAGAGCAGACCTGCAGTATCAGGCTATGATGCATTCCACAGCTATCAGCCTCCAAACATGGACCACACCACACCTCCACAGGTGGTGTCTCCCTATTCATTATGGACAGGGACACCTCCAGACTAGCATCCCATCAAAATGCAATGGAGATACTTCCAGTACAACTGCCTTGGGGTAAAGGTGCTATCCAGACCATAGCCTACTATGGGTCCACATCTATGCCCCTAGACTGTCAATGCACATTTCTCAACACTCTGTCATCTCTGATGGTCCAATGCAACACTGACATAGTACGAGTCTTCAACTACCCCTCCATCACCTGGGGAATGAAGCTAATCATCAGTACAGTGGACCAACACTTCTGGGATTTCCATTACCCTAGACCAGCTCACACTGACCCCTGGTAGAGGATGCAACAACCTTGACCTGTGTTGACCACATAAATATGGGACCATTGCTCATCCCCAGATGTCAGTCCCTGCATGGAGAGTTTCACACAGGCTGTAATCAACATGGAACTCAACATGTCAGCCACACCCCCCACAAAGATAACCACCTGGTAAAAACTCTCCAAACCTAATATTGCAGCCATGAAAACAGGAGTGGATGTCTTCACTGCACCCATGGCAATGGGATGTAGCTGCATGACTGTGGAATCATACACATAGGCATTGTACAAACAGGTACATGAATGCATGGTACTAGTCAGAGCCAACAGAATGCCAGACACTGTCTTCCAAACACTGGGAGATAACGTGATGGTCCCCTGCCATTACTGAAGTGTACATCAGAAGGAGGACACTGTTGCAGGGAAATGTGGTGTCCCATGATTGTTGGACTCCTTATTAGCCTCAAACGCAACTTTGGATCCCTCATGGAGTCCCTGACAGGCATCAATGGAAGCAGAGATGCAGCAGACGCTGACGACAGTCACAACAGCCTTGATAGTTACATCAACAACCTCTACAACATTAAACACAAGTGCTGTGAGTTACTGCACAAAGCTAATACCTATCCTGAGACAAGAGATATTGACCACAGTCTTGGCAACACATTCAGTGTGAGGTTTACCCCCCCACACAAGTGAAGTGCTGAGTGAATGTGTTCTCACATGCTGTATCCCATGTCCGTTCTAGGCATCTGTGTGTCACCAGGATGTGGCCCTGCAGCAAGGACACAGGGTAAGGCAGTTTGTGACACATCCATCATGTCATGTGCAGGGTACAGTATGTGCATGGTAATTCCCAGTCTGCAACACAGTCACTGCATATGCCTCACAGATTATAGGGCTGAGGGTTGTACATAGGTACATGTTGATGTACAACATCTGTTGTAGAATGGTAAGTGGTACATGTTCTGGTTTGGACACACCTCTGATTGCCAATAACCACAGCCACAGGGGATAGTCATCAACCAAACTCACTGGGATTACTATTCACACACAGACATACACACACACACACACACACACACACACACACACACACACACACACACACACACAAACACACACACACTTGCCAGTACTGACATCCATAGGTTCATTGCTTCATAGATGTGTATTAGGTGAATGGGCCTGAAGGCTCTACAGGAATAGCCCAAGGGAATATCTTGGCATCAGGCCACATGACAATAGTCCCCAGTGTGACTCAGAAGAATAGTCACTGGAGTGGTCCCCAGAGGTGGGTACTGTACTCCCCATCCACTCATCCAGGTTTCTGTTGTGGGTGGTCAGTGATGTGCACTGCTTCCCATGTATGTGATCTATATTCCATAACATGGACAGTGTCTGGGTTGTGCACATGTCCCACATGCACGTTCTTTGACGTGTGCTTGAGACCTCTAGGCTATGTTGTGTGGACAGCTTGGTATCTTCTGATGTAGCATTCCTGACCTCATTTAGTCAGACCTGGTTATGTAACTGAGGTAGTGATTGCACCTACATTGACAGTATGATACAGGTATTCAGTGGAGTTAGTGACGTCTGTCCATACAGGACATGTGTATAAGCATGGTATTCCCTTTGTGGTGTACATTTGCAAACTCTACAGTTGTTGCAGGTGTCCAGTGAGGAACATGGCAAAAGGGCCACTGTACACATTGACTGGGCTACTGAGGGGATGGAAAAGGGTGCCATGTCCTTTTACTTGCTAGATAACACACAGTCAGAAGATGTAACACATCAAAGTACTTTCTGATGTCAGTGGCACTGTTGTGGTCAACAGGCATGTAATCCACTGCAATCACACTGTGGATACTATCTGTGAGGCAGTATGCAGGGGAACTACCAATATAGTGATTATTGCCTAGCCAAGTGTGTTTGTGTATGATACATGGGTGGAGAGTTAGAAGGGTTGCCTATATTGTTCACTAATCCATACTGTCACATTTAGGGCTATGGATTGTCTACACCAGCCTCTCTGGTGTTTGACAACTGTTGGCCTTGTAATGTGGACATTGTGACATATACTAGGTTCTCAACATAATAATTTAGCAAAACCCACCCCCCCCAATGATCCTGTTGTTACACAATCATGCCAACCCCCACAAAGGATACTGATCACACACACACACACACACACACACACACACACACACACACACACACACACACACACACACACACACACACACACACACACACACACACTTGCCAGTACTGAGTTTCAAACCCCTACTTAGCTATGTATTGCTACTACAGTGTACCACATTTATCACATGTGCCGCAGAGTTTATAGGATGAATGTTGTCCCAAGGTACTTCTGAGGTAAGGAACATCACCAGCCCTTGTAAATACTGGCATTGGGTGATGTAGTGGGTGAGAGATTCCGTAAAGTATTTTACCGTAGACACACATTTACATTTGCCAGGGGTGAGGTTCAAACCTCGATCTTTTCAGACCATTATGTTACACATTTACCACATGCACCACTGACCTTACATGGTTTAGGGTTGGTAACAGGTACTTCTAAGGTGGAAGATATCTGCAGGACTGCTAAAGTCAGGCACTGAGTTGTCTACTGGGTGTAAATGGGGCCGAAATCTTTGAGGTACAGACATACATATGTAGACATGTACACACACAAACACTTGCCAGGGATGAGATTCAAACCAATACGTATGTAGTTATTGCTGCTACATTGTTTAATATTTATCCCACGCACCATGGAGCTTGCATGTTGGAGAGCTGTGCAAAGGTATCTTTGAAGGTGAGTCACATCAGCAGCAGTGCTAAAGGAGGGGTGAGGAAGTGTTAAGTGTGAATGACCACAAAATCAGGTCTTAGGATACACACTATCTGTGAATGGCCTCAACCACATTCCTCTAGAAACACACACACACACACACACACACACACACACACACACACACACACACACACACACACACACACACACACAACTTTACATTTGACAGGACTGAGATTATAACTGCTACATGGATACCTATTTGTACTATAGTGTTACACAGTTATCACAAGCACCACTGACACTATAGGGCTGAGGGCTAACCAAATGTATTTCTACAGTGAATGACATCAGCACATCATGTGATATATGCCAATGGGATGTGTAGTTGGTGGGACAGGCCTCATAATGGGATTATCTCTGTTGCTGTCTGTCTTTCTCTTCCTCACATCTCTGTGTGTGTATGTTTGACATATATCATGTTGGCCTTAGATATGTGTGTGTATTCCTATCCAATATGTATGTGTGTAAAGTATCAATGGTGTACAATCTGGTGTGTGTGCACAGACAGTTGTGAATAAATGATGACTGTAGTCCACTGTGTTGTGAGACATGAGCTTCATTTCTCTAAGTGTAGGAGCATGTCCAGTATGACCTTCTAATTTGAGTGTGTGCATCCATTCCACCATTCCAGGGAGGTTGGACTCCAGTTCAGGGTTTTGTGTTCTACAGCTACACCTAGCAAACTGTTTCTGCAGGATATCGGTAGATAGGTTGCCAATATGGAGACACAGTGGGCTTAACATACAGGGGATACTGTAACTATTGCTGTCTGTGCTACTTGTGTGACATGTTTGGATGTAACACAGATATTCTGACATATGTACTGTTTTACATTGTGATGTGTCATGTCATCAACTACTGACAGTTACTTTTGCTCACAGTTATTTACCAGGAAATTTATTTATTTTATTTTTATTTAAAAGTGGTCATCACTGGGGCCTATCTGACATAATTTCAACATTCCTGTAGCATACCTCACAACTTGTCAGTGCCAAGACGTCTGGACAGAGGCCACCAAATTGTGCTGGGCAACATCCTAAAGTAAGGTCATGAATGTATTGGTATACAGTGGATATGAATTGTGTACACACCCCTCTTAAGAAGCAAGGTGTTTTGTTACATACTAATTAGGACCACAATATGACGGTCCACGCCTCTTCCAGCCTTTAATGTGACCCATTACAGGTACAGTTCACTTGTAAAACAAAGCATCTGTACTTGTGTATTGCACCTACAAGACAGGCCACCTGGGAGGGCAGCAGACATCCTATAAGCATGATGTTTCAGTCAGATATGATACCTCATTCTGCCATATGTGTCAGTACACTCAACTATGGCCTGTTTAGCTATAATATCACATACATGGGCATTGTTAAGGCACACAGACCACTTCCGACCATGTATATGTTTCAAACATATGGATATTCCAGACACATCCGTACAGAGGACTGTACAATGGTTTAACCTGCTGCATGTGAGGCAGATGCTATCACCACACTATATAAAGTAATGACAGCTGGAGGTGGTCACCAGCCATGTATGGTATATCACCAGCCATGTATGGTATACACATCAAAATGGTATAAGCCACACATGATATGATCCTCACCCACACATAAACAGTTGCCAGCATTAGAATTAGAACTCCTGCCAATCTAGGTATTCTTACTATAGTGCTATGCAGTTATCAGATGCGCCACAGAGCTTATACATTTCCACCTCTTCCTAAGGTACTTCTAAGTTGGATGACATCAACAGGTTTACTAAATTGGAGTGAAGGGAAGTGTAAAGGGTAGTACACAGGTCAAAAATGGTACAAGCCAGACAGTGCATGATTCACTCTCACATGAACACGAACATCACACACACACACACACACACACACACACACACACACACACACACACACACACACACACACACACACACACACACACACACACACACACACACACACACACACACACACACACACACACACTTGCCAATATTGGGATTATAACTCCTGCCCATCTAGGTATTCCTACTATGCAGTTATGAGACGCGCCACAGAGCTTATACATTTTGAACTCAACCAAAAGTACTTGAGGTGGATGACATCAACAGGTCTACTAAATTGGAGTGAAGGGCAGTACACAGGTCAAAATGGTATGAGCCAGATAGTACCTGAGACACACACACACACACACACAAACACACACCTGCTAGTACTGGGATTAGAACTCCTGCCTGTCTAGGTATGCCTACTATAGTGTTACGCAGTTACCGCATGTGCTACAGAGCTTACTGAACTTTCACATGGCCAAAGTTGCCGATAACTGCAAAGCTGTGGTAAAATATTACAAAGTATTGCAGGTGGCAGACAGTCTGCCTTCTTTTCCACCCGTACATCATGCTAGTTCTGTCTTGCACTTCAACTAGCATTATGGCTTGGCACTTCACAAGGTTATTCCATCATGAAATGTGGCATACCTGTAAGCTGTCAGCAGTACTCATTCATCACAGATACTACACCAGTACTTACTAGTTATGTCTACCCCTTCTGGCATGTTTGAAGGGTGGTTATCTGTGCTTTCACCTATTCACCTGGTGCACATGTCCAATCTAGGGCACTGTTGAAAATGCCGCATGTACATAAACAACCCTCCCCTCTAAACTCCAAACACTCAGACCTATGACAGCTACCCATATATCACCCAATGTGGACATATGCACTCTCCAGCAAAGAATAGATTAGCAGGTGAAGAGGATAAGATCAACACTTGCACCACACCATGTAGAACATGTAGCTCACCATGACATCCACTTTGACAGCCTTGACATACAGTGAAAACTCACACACCCACCTTCCCAGAGGTACTGAATTGACATCTACCCAAACAGTACAGACCAGCAAGGCAGGTACCCACTCAGACACCAAAAGAAAGCACACGCCAGGGGACACATATTTAACCTACATAGTGTGCCCCCACACTAAGCCCCTAAGGTTAACCATATTGTACAATGCAGTGATCATGGGTAACTCAATAGTGAAGCACACACATCCCACTCACTTGGTTGAATATGGAGCAGGTAACAGCCAAGTATCAGTCACATGCCAGCATCTAACACATGACACAGCCAGTCATGTCACTCCACAACTAAGAGTATCACTCCATATCCATGTGGGTGTGAATGAATTGGGACACACCTCCCTGGACTACATGACAGGAGACATAGTTGAATTCTTTGATTATGCAGTTCAGGCAGGTGTGACAGTAGAACAAATATGACAATCTAGTCCAGAAAAAGACAAAGAATGTATTACGTTCTAGCGCCTCTGCATTCACTGCCTTCAATGGAATATATTCCATTGAAGGCAATGAATGCCGAGGCTCTAGAACGTAGTAAATTCTTTGTCTTTTCCTGGACTGGATTGTCGTATTTGTTCTGCAGTTTTACTGTTTTGGTGTTCAACGGTGTGTGTTGCTTAGAGGTGTGACAATAGCCCTGGGCAGTGTACAGCTGTCACCCAGAATGATGCTGTGGTACTATCAACAGGTGGTTGACTGCAACATTGGCTTACGTGTTGTGTCATTCTCAGGGGATCCAGGACCTCTCTGCCTGGGGTGGCATGATTGCCAGAACCCAATGACTTGCCACGGATGTCCTACATCTGTCACTACTGGGTTGCCAGGTACTGGCTACGTGTCTTGCCACCCCTATGGTGCCTTATTAGGCAGTGTTCTTAATGTTATTACCACCACAACAGCTACACAAGTATGCAATCTGAGGGTCATGCTGCTCAACAGTGGAGATATGTCAGGATGCAGCCACTTGTAGCAGTTGTTGGAGTGGAGGACACATGTCTGCTGTAATAGAGAGGTGGTTCACAGCAGCAGAGAGCAGACCTGCAGTATCAGGCTATGATGCATTCCACAGCTATCAGCCTCCAAACATGGACCACACCACACCTCCACAGGTGGTGTCTCCCTATTCATTATGGACAGGGACACCTCCAGACTAGCATCCCATCAAAATGCAATGGAGATACTTCCAGTACAACTGCCTTGGGGTAAAGGTGCTATCCAGACCATAGCCTACTATGGGTCCACATCTATGCCCCTAGACTGTCAATGCACATTTCTCAACACTCTGTCATCTCTGATGGTCCAATGCAACACTGACATAGTACGAGTCTTCAACTACCCCTCCATCACCTGGGGAATGAAGCTAATCATCAGTACAGTGGACCAACACTTCTGGGATTTCCATTACCCTAGACCAGCTCACACTGACCCCTGGTAGAGGATGCAACAACCTTGACCTGTGTTGACCACATAAATATGGGACCATTGCTCATCCCCAGATGTCAGTCCCTGCATGGAGAGTTTCACACAGGCTGTAATCAACATGGAACTCAACATGTCAGCCACACCCCCCACAAAGATAACCACCTGGTAAAACCTCTCCAAACCTAATATTGCAGCCATGAAAACAGGAGTGGATGTCTTCACTGCACCCATGGCAATGGGATGTAGCTGCATGACTGTGGAATCATACACATAGGCATTGTACAAACAGGTACATGAATGCATGGTACTAGTCAGAGCCAACAGAATGCCAGACACTGTCTTCCAAACACTGGGAGATAACGTGATGGTCCCCTGCCATTACTGAAGTGTACATCAGAAGGAGGACACTGTTGCAGGGAAATGTGGTGTCCCATGATTGTTGGACTCCCTTATTAGCCTCAAACGCAACTTTGGATCCCTCATGGAGTCCCTGACAGGCATCAATGGAAGCAGAGATGCAGCAGACGCTGACGACAGTCACAACAGCCTTGATAGTTACATCAACAACCTCTACAACATTAAACACAAGTGCTGTGAGTTACTGCACAAAGCTAATACCTATCCTGAGACAACAGATATTCACCACAGTCTTGGCAACACATTCAGTGTCAGCTTTACCCCTCCCCCCCACAAGTGAAGTGCTGATTGAATGAGTTCTCACATGCTGTATCCCATGTCCGTTCTAGGCATCTGTGTGTCACCAGGATGTGGCCCTGCAGCAAGGACACAGGGTAAGGCAGTTTGTGACACATCCATCATGTCATGTGCAGGGTACAGTATGTGCATGGTAATTCCCAGTCTGCAACACAGTCACTGCATATGCCTCACAGATTATAGGGCTGAGGGTTGTACATAGGTACATGTTGATGTACAACATCTGTTGTAGAATGGTAAGTGGTACATGTTCTGGTTTGGACACACCTCTGATTGCCAATAACCACAGCCACAGGGGATAGTCATCAACCAAACTCACTGGGATTACTATTCACACACAGACATACACACACACACACACACACACACACACACACACACACACACACACACACACACACAAACACACACACACTTGCCAGTACTGACATCCATAGGTTCATTGCTTCATAGATGTGTATTAGGTGAATGGGCCTGAAGGCTCTACAGGAATAGCCCAAGGGAATATCTTGGCATCAGGCCACATGACAATAGTCCCCAGTGTGACTCAGAAGAATAGTCACTGGAGTGGTCCCCAGAGGTGGGTACTGTACTCCCCATCCACTCATCCAGGTTTCTGTTGTGGGTGGTCAGTGATGTGCACTGCTTCCCATGTATGTGATCTATATTCCATAACATGGACAGTGTCTGGGTTGTGCACATGTCCCACATGCACGTTCTTTGACGTGTGCTTGAGACCTCTAGGCTATGTTGTGTGGACAGCTTGGTATCTTCTGATGTAGCATTCCTGACCTCATTTAGTCAGACCTGGTTATGTAACTGAGGTAGTGATTGCACCTACATTGACAGTATGATACAGGTATTCAGTGGAGTTAGTGACGTCTGTCCATACAGGACATGTGTATAAGCATGGTATTCCCTTTGTGGTGTACATTTGCAAACTCTACAGTTGTTGCAGGTGTCCAGTGAGGAACATGGCAAAAGGGCCACTGTACACATTGACTGGGCTACTGAGGGGATGGAACAGGGTGCCATGTCCTTTTACTTGCTAGATAACACACAGTCAGAAGATGTAACACATCAAAGTACTTTCTGATGTCAGTGGCACTGTTGTGGTCAACAGGCATGTAATCCACTGCAATCACACTGTGGATACTATCTGTGAGGCAGTATGCAGGGGAACTACCAATATAGTGATTATTGCCTAGCCAAGTGTGTTTGTGTATGATACATGGGTGGAGAGTTAGAAGGGTTGCCTATATTGTTCACTAATCCATACTGTCACATTTAGGGCTATGGATTGTCTACACCAGCCTCTCTGGTGTTTGACAACTGTTGGCCTTGTAATGTGGACATTGTGACATATACTAGGTTCTCAACATAATAATTTAGCAAAACCCACCCCCCCCAATGATCCTGTTGTTACACAATCATGCCAACCCCACAAAGGATACTGATCACACACACACACACACACACACACACACACACACACACACACACACACACACACACACACACACACACACACACACACACACTTGCCAGTACTGAGTTTCAAACCCCTACTTAGCTATGTATTGCTACTACAGTGTACCACATTTATCACATGTGCCGCAGAGTTTATAGGATGAATGTTGTCCCAAGGTACTTCTGAGGTAAGGAACATCACCAGCCCTTGTAAATACTGGCATTGGGTGATGTAGTGGGTGAGAGATTCCGTAAAGTATTTTACCGTAGACACACATTTACATTTGCCAGGGGTGAGGTTCAAACCTCGATCTTTTCAGACCATTATGTTACACATTTACCACATGCACCACTGACCTTACATGGTTTAGGGTTGGTAACAGGTACTTCTAAGGTGGAAGATATCTGCAGGACTGCTAAAGTCAGGCACTGAGTTGTCTACTGGGTGTAAATGGGGCCGAAATCTTTGAGGTACAGACATACATATGTAGACATGTACACACACAAACACTTGCCAGGGATGAGATTCAAACCAATACGTATGTAGTTATTGCTGCTACATTGTTTAATATTTATCCCACGCACCATGGAGCTTGCATGTTGGAGAGCTGTGCAAAGGTATCTTTGAAGGTGAGTCACATCAGCAGCAGTGCTAAAGGAGGGGTGAGGGAAGTGTTAAGTGTGAATGACCACAAAATCAGGTCTTAGGATACACACACTATCTGTGAATGGCCTCAACCACATTCCTCTAGAAACACACACACACACACACACACACACACACACACACACACACACACACACACACACACACACACACAACTTTACATTTGACAGGACTGAGATTATAACTGCTACATGGATACCTATTTGTACTATAGTGTTACACAGTTATCACAAGCACCACTGACACTATAGGGCTGAGGGCTAACCAAATGTATTTCTACAGTGAATGACATCAGCACATCATGTGATATATGCCAATGGGATGTGTAGTTGGTGGGACAGGCCTCATAATGGGATTATCTCTGTTGCTGTCTGTCTTTCTCTTCCTCACATCTCTGTGTGTGTATGTTTGACATATATCATGTTGGCCTTAGATATGTGTGTGTATTCCTATCCAATATGTATGTGTGTAAAGTATCAATGGTGTACAATCTGGTGTGTGTGCACAGACAGTTGTGAATAAATGATGACTGTAGTCCACTGTGTTGTGAGACATGAGCTTCATTTCTCTAAGTGTAGGAGCATGTCCAGTATGACCTTCTAATTTGAGTGTGTGCATCCATTCCACCATTCCAGGGAGGGTTGGACTCCAGTTCAGGGTTTTGTGTTCTACAGCTACACCTAGCAAACTGTTTCTGCAGGATATCGGTAGATAGGTTGCCAATATGGAGACACAGTGGGCTTAACATACAGGGGATACTGTAACTATTGCTGTCTGTGCTACTTGTGTGACATGTTTGGATGTAACACAGATATTCTGACATATGTACTGTTTTACATTGTGATGTGTCATGTCATCAACTACTGACAGTTACTTTTTGCTCACAGTTATTTACCAGGAAATTTATTTATTTTATTTTTTATTTTATTTATTTTGCATTTGTTAACCAGGAGAGTCCGACTGGATACATTCCAATTTTCAGCAGAGGCCCGGGAAGAAAAGCTCCACAACTACATAACAAGTGTAAATACACAGGCATGCTTATATTGAAGTATAACATTGTTATTTATTTAATGAAATATTCAAACATTTTGTTTTCAAGAGGTCAAATAGGAAAAGGTTGGAAGTTGATAGTTAAGAAGGCAAATAGTTAGAGATTACATATAAAAGGGGGAACAATTAGTCTTAGAGTGGCTAGCGCACATGATATCATCCTTATTTCAACATACTGATTCTAGACAGTTAAAGGTTCAAAGTTTTATTCTTCTAGGATGGTTCTCCTATATGATTTGTGCTTTGAAAGGGACTAGTCAGGGTTTAAACACAGACAAAGCCAATGTGGTTTTAGGTGTTTCTTTAGGGATATTTTGAATTGGGATAAGGAGGATAAAGTAGAAATACGAGATGAATGAAGCTGAGACCACTATTCTGAGGCATATAGACTACACATTCTGGCACACACCTGCCATTGTGGAGGGGTAGGTACAGACCACAGACTGCTGGTTCTGTGTAAACAGTGCAGTATCTTGTTAATATGCTGGCTGCGGTTACCCTCCTTGTGCTTTTCTCAACTTCAAGGAATGGCCATATCCTGCTTGGGCCATACCTCTCAGCTGTACAGATACACCCAGGTTATCCAGAGGCATGACTCATATATCTGGTCAGTTTACCTTCACACTGTAGTTTACAAGTGGTTTTCTGGCTATTCATTCATGGGTTTGCAGCCGGGAGTTGTATGGGTAGACATTAGCGTTTCAGACTTCACACACTCCATGACATCCATGCTTCTGCACCCCCCCCCCTTATTTTCTCCTCCACCTAACATTATGTCAGCAATATCTCAGAGGTATACCTATAGTTGGGCCTTTATCCCAGTAGTATTTATGGCCTGATCCACAGCCCTTGCAGTAGGATATGGGGAGGCATGCTACTGACATTTGTCAACATGGCCTTGCATTTGTTTTCTGTTTACTGTTAGATTGTTAGTTGGGACCCCCTGACATTCCATACACTGGCACTATGGGTGAGGCATGGGCCTTTGCCAGAGGACTGTAGGTGATTTGAGAGTGCTGCAGACCATCTGTTACTGCACTTCTACATGGGATTGTGGGGGGTTGCATACCTGCAGACTTTAACATTTGAAATGACTGTACTGGTATTTCGGTTACTCTGTTGGCTTCCATTTCATACTGTATTGTTTCTTATCATGCAGACAGGAGGCATAACAGCAGAGCACACATGTTAGATCTTAATAGCATATATTTCAGTTTCAGACTTTTTACCCTTCAGAACTGGAATGCAACTGCCAGACCTGTTGTAGTATGTCTGTGTAGGTCTGGTGGTGGTGGTGGGGGGGGGGCAGTTCACCATTGCCATCATTTGGGGGCCTAAACCCAGCCTTTCTTCATGGTCATCTACACCTGTCCTGCTGGGTGAGGCTGGTGGTGGATATGTGACCCTCACTGACATCCATGTGTGTGACCTATTGACACTCACAGTTCTTTAGGCCATCACACGTACTACAGTGTGGGATGTCACCTTGTGTAGTGCTATTTAGTATGTTAACACCAGTATTTGTTATGAATTTCCTGCTGACCCATACAGCTGTCTGCTGTTATCCCATTTAGCCACCCAATTCCCTTGCATGCTTGCATCCATATCATACATACAAGTATGAGAACATACTACTCCATTCAGTAATTGATAGGAAGAGTGACTTACCTTGTTACTGGGCCAGTATTGAGGACAGTGCTGGAGGGCTGACTATGTTGGATGCACACAGTACACTCCCTGTATATGGTAAAGCTCAGGTAGTGTCATGTTTGGCATCCCTTTTACTGTCTGTGCGAGCTGGAGAGAAGTATCGATCCCTGGGTCCCTACAGTGGCAGTGTGTGCTATGCACTGCCTTTTTGCCAAGGCCTGGGCATACTGTGCACGCCTCCTTCTGCCTACAGAGGCAGGCTCAGGATGTTCCTCCTCCAAGTCCCTCTGTGCCTGTGCTGGCCTTAACCATGGTGGGGGGCTGTGTGGCCGTGTCCTGTGCTGTTCCTGCTGCAGCTGTTTTCGCAGGATCATACTGTGTAGCATGGCACATACTATGAATATTTGTGTACATGTAGCTGGAAAGTACTGCAAGGCTCCACCGGATATGTCAAGGCAGCAGAACCGTGGCTTGAACATCCCAAACATGTGCACTACAATGATCCTGGTTTGTGCATGTGCCTCATTATGGTGTTCTTGTTCGGGTGTGGGTGCATTTCTGATGAGTGTCATCAGCCACGGCTCCAGTGCATAGCCAGCATCCCCCACTAGATGGCCATATGGGATGTCCCCCCTGGCAAATGCCTGATACAGCTGTGAGAAATGCCAGATGTGGGAGTCGTCATAGCTTCCAGGGCTGCCAGTACACACATTCATGATAATGCCCTGGGCATCGCACATGACCTGTCAGTTGATGGAGGGGAAGCCCTTGCGGTTTATGTAGACCCTGCCCCGATCACTGGGTGGTCCTTTGATGTGGATGTGCATACAGTCTATAGCACCAACTACTTCTTCGAGGTATTCTGCTATACAGTGGAAGAGACGCATACATGTGGTCAGCACCTCACAGGCAGTGGGGAAATATATGTGCTCATTAGCATGTTATGTTATGGCATCCAGGAACTGGTGGAGTACCCTGGATGCTGATGCCTGTGAGACCTCCATGACATACCTAGTTGGTCTTTGGAAGATATCTGTGGCTAGTATTCTTAAGCCTAGACATACCTTGATATCCACTGGGATGGGTTCCTCTCTATTAGTTCTGTGTGTAAGGCGTGGCCGGCACTGCTCAACGATTTGCTGTAGAATGTCCCTATCCATCCTACAGCACTCTACTCTCTCCAGCTCATGTAGGCCCTGGTAGGTTACCCTGTGTCTGTACACTCTTCTCCTCCTCCTCCTCCTCACTGTTGGTTGGTGGTCAGAATTCTCCTCCTCACCACCCTCGGTCTCTAGCACATATTGATGGAGTAAAGCAGCAGCAGCCTCTAACATAGTTAGTTATTTTTGCCAGTTAAAAATCCCCCATCTGTGTACACAAGTAGTGTAGAGTTTGTGGGAAAAAAACAGTCTGTAGGTGTTTGCATAGTTTATATTAGTGTGCTGGGCTGCTGCATGTGTAATTGGCTGCTTCTGATACATTCCACCTGCCAGCTATGCTAGTTCTCCTTGATTGCCTTCCTAATGCTGTTTCCTCTTCCCACTTCCTCCCTATTTAAGCCCCAAGGTGCATCATGCATACCTGGTGCTCAAATATAAGCAGTTCTGCTATTTCCTCTGTTTTTTTTTTTAGGCCCGATGCATGCTGTGCACATCTGTTTAGCTAATGTAAGCACTTTTAAGCAGAAATGGCCCTCTCTGGCCACGAACGTGCTCTGCATTTTATGGAATAAGACAATACAGCCTCAGATACACCCCCTTCCTTAGCTGTGCTTAGCTAAGGGCAAACACGGGCCACAGAGCTCCAATGGGCTTACAGCAAGAATGACACACCCCCTTATGAAGTCATTCAGCTCTTGTATTTGCACTGTTGTATTGCTGCACCTACCCGGTTAGGTGCAAGCTGACACTTTGAGGAAATCTGTGATTCAGTATAACTCCCCTCATTTGCATACCCCAGTGTGTAATCCTTAGTTACTGCACTTAGACGGACCCTTTCCCTTTGACAACTAGTGCTCCCTCATATTGTTTATATTCTGCATGCCACTGACTATAATGACAAATGCAGAATTATCTTAAAACTGACTTTTCTCAATTTTTTTAAAAATTTTCGGCATGATCCATTTGTGCGCCACTGCCCTAAACGTAAACAGCCGATCGGCCAAAAAAAAAAAAGTTTAATTTAAAAAGTAAATAAACATTTATTAATGCCAATGGCCTTATATTTGGCCATTGGCAAGTGTGTTTAACTGTAATACATGCTTTCCGTGAGCTGTCCTGCCTCCGTTTGCTCAGATACAGAAATATATTCAGTAACTAACCAAATACATTTCTGCTCTGACACTGTTCCTGCACGGGCTGCGGCCAGCTTCGTGGATCGCAAAATCACCTTATTTGCATGGTTTTCAGCAGCAAATGAGGTGATTTGCATCCTGCACAGCCTTCTGTGCAGGAACAGTGTAGGGCTCCTCATGCATGTGAAAATGGCACTTTCCTGGATTACTTGGCAGCCATTTTCCGTGCAGGAGCACTGTTCCTGCACAGAAAAAAGCCGTTCCTGAATCCTGGGGTCTGACTTTCTTTAAATGTCACAGAAATCTAACATATAAACTACTGTAAATAACATTTAAAGTTTAGCATTTCAGTACTGTGTTGCTGCTTATGTAAATTTGTCAGAAGAGTTGACAATTGCCTTTAAACTCCTGACTGAATTATTTTGTTTTGATATGAAAGGGGAGTGTTAAGTTCTCCTCTCCCTGCAATAAAAACAGTGGAAAACAGTTCCACAGCTTTGTGTCTTTTTTTTTTTATATCAGCTACTGTGTTCCTAACATTAGCAGGATTAATTGCCCATCTAAGACTGACAGCAGTACCTGACAAGGTAAACTACATATTTAAGTGTATCTATGATATGTCATGCAAATTTCTCTGCAAAGTATGTGAGAAGTGGAGTTTAAAAAAAAAGTAGGTGGTCTTTCCCTTTGTTTAACTCCAATGCAAGGAAATAAATGTTTTAAAAAGTACAAGCATGTTTCTGTTACCTACACAATGCTGGAACCATACTGTAGGGAGAAAAGAAACCTAGCAATTGGGTTAAACTGTATGAGAGGGTGGAGTTTTCCTTTAAGTGCATATTATCTTTGTCATAGATATTGTTAATTTTCTGCTGGCATTTTGTGGCTAGAACTGTTTGTTTACTGTGTACTGCATGCTACTGTTTCACCTACTACTACTGCTTTACTTAAGTGCATATTATCCTCGTCATAGATATTGTTAATTTTCTGCTGGCTTTTAATTTGACCTCCGAGATCAAACACTGTGTTGGGAGCTGCACGTGGGTTTTTAAACTGTACGGAGCATTCTATTCTTATATTGATTTTGTTTTCTGTACCTGTTAAGACCAAGGCTATATATGTATGAACCGACTTGCTTGGCTGCACGTGGCTTTACAGCTAGTATTTCTATTTTTATTCTGCAGTCATTTTATATATTTTAGCTTTTTTGTACAAACTAGAATTATTAGTTATCTGTGTTTACCTGCAATCTGTTTACTAACTGTAGCTGAGGTATATGTGAACTATTATCAGAAAGTTATTGCTAAGTAATTCTGCTGCCTACTGTTTGTTATACAACCTGAATGACATTGATATTAGGTTTGTTTCACTGAGGTTGTCTAACTCTTTTACTACAATTTCTTCCTTCTCTATTTCCCTTTAGTGCCTGTACATCATGACTACATAGTGGGTCTATTTCCCTTTAGTACCTGTACATCATGACTACATAGTGGGTCTATTTCCCTTTAGTGCCTGTACATCATGACTACATAGTGGGTCTATTTCCCTTTAGTGCCTGTACATCATGACTACATAGTGGGTCTACTTCCCTTTAGTGCCTGTACATCATGACTACATAGTGGGTCTATTTCCCTTTAGTGCCTGTACATTGTGACTATATAGTGCGTCTATTTCCCTTTAGTGCCTGTACATCATGACTACATAGTGGGTCTATATCCCTTTAGTGCCTGTACATCATGACTACATAGTGGGTCTATTTCCCTTTAGTGCCTGTACATCATGACTACATAGTGGGTCTATTTCCCTTTAGTGCTTGTACATCATGACTACATAGTGGGTCTATTTCCCTTTAGTGCCTGTACATCATGACTACATAGTGGGTCTATTTCCCTTTAGTGCCTGTACATCATGACTACATAGTGGGTCTATTTCCCTTTAGTGCCTGTACATCATGCTACATAGTGGGTCTATTTCCATTTAGTACCTGTACATCATGACTACATAGTGGGTCTATTTCCCTTTAGTGCCTGTACATCATGACTACATAGTGGGTCTATTTCCCTTTAGTGCCTGTACATCATGACTACATAGTGGGTCTACTTCCCTTTAGTGCCTGTACATCATGACTACATAGTGGGTCTACTTCCCTTTAGTGCCTGTACATCGTGACTACATAGTGGGTCTATTTCCCTTTAGTGCCTGTACATCATGACTACATAGTGGGTCTATTTCCCTTTAGTGCCTGTACATCATGACTACATAGTGGGTCTATTTCCCTTTAGTGCCCATACATCATGACTACATAGTGGGTCTATTTCCCTTTAGTGCCTGTACATCATGACTACATAGTGGGTCTATTTCCCTTTAGTGCCTGTACATCATGACTACATAGTGGGTCTATTTCCTTTAGTGCCTGTACATCATGACTACATAGTGGCTCTATTTCCCTTTAGTGCCTGTACATCATGACTACATAGTGGGTCTATTTCCTTTTAATGCCTGTACATCATTACTACATAGTGGGTCTATTTCCCTTTAGTGCCTGTACATCATGACTACATAGTGGCTCTATTTCCCTTTAGTGCCTGTACATCATGACTACATAGTGGCTCTATTTCCCTTTAGTGCCTGTACATCATGACTACATAGTGGCTCTATTTCCCTTTAGTGCCTGTACATCATGACTACATAGTGGGTCTATTTCCCTTTAGTACCTGTACATCATGACTACATAGTGGGTCTATTTCCCTTTAGTGCCTGTACATCATGACTACATAGTGGGTCTATTTCCCTTTAGTGCCTGTACATCATGACTACATAGTGGGTCTATTTCCCTTTAGTGCCTGTACATCATGACTACATAGTGGGTCTATTTCCCTTTAGTGCCTGTACATCATGACTACATAGTGGCATTTCCCTTTAGTGCCTGTACATCATGACTACATAGTCGGTCTATTTCCCTTTAGTGCCTGCACATCATGACTACATAGTGGGTCTATTTCCCTTTAGTGCCTGTACATCATGACTACATAGTGGGTCTATTCCCTTTAGTGCCTGTACATCATGACTACATAGTGGGTTTATTTCCTTTAGTGCCTGTACATCATGACTACATAGTGAGTCTATTTCCCTTTAGTGCCTGTACATCATGACTACATAGTGGGTCTATTTCCCTTTAGTGCCTGTACATCATGACTACATAGTGGGTCTATTTCTTTTTAGTGCCTGTACATCATGACTACATAGTGGGTCTATTTCTCTTTAGTGCCTGTACATCATGACTACATAGTGGGTCTATTTCCCTTTAGTGCCTGTACATCATGACTACATAGTGGGTCTATTTCCCTTTAGTGCCTGTACATCATGACTACATAGTGGGTCTATATCCCTTTAGTGCCTGTACATCATGACTACATAGTGGGTCTATTTCCCTTTACTGCCTGTACATCATGACTACATAGTGGGTCCGGTTTGTTCCCCTCCCCATGCTTGAGAGTGCGGAAACTCCAAAAATATAAATTTAAGTAAACTTTTGGACTACTGGTTTATCACCTCCACAGCCTTTCTGCTTCTATACAGGTGCTTACAATGGCTATTTTCAGCTAAACTGCAGTGAATTTAGTCTTCTAATCCTTTCAGTAGCACTAGCTACAGCTTTGTTAAGCAAATGGGTACTTATAGTGCCTTTTGTTGATCTCTGCATCAGTAATGCCAGCTGCACTGTACCCCCCATGACTTCAAGTTATTCTTACCTTTTTTTCCTCTCTTCCCCTGCCATAGCGTTTAAACTAGGCTTCATATCAGCTTATTTTAACTCCCCCCCTCCTCATATTGTTAGTTACACTCCTCCTTCCTTGTTAAAAGTCTATCTAGTACAGTATCTCCCTAGTCTAAATTCTCCTAATTTCTGCCTGCTTCTTTTGACTATTGTATTTATTCTGATTTCTGCCTGTTCCTTTTGACTATAGGACTCACTTCTACTTTACTACCTACCCTCCTGATCCCAGGTCTCTGATAGTTTTTGTAGACTTTTTTATTGCTTGCATGCATTCTCTGGGTTAGGTCAGCTATTCCCAAATGATCTCCATTCCACCTACCTACTTAAAAACATACCCAGGTCCACTCTAGATTGGATCCTCACTAACAAACCTCACATGTACCATAATCTTTGTAACCCCTCCAGCACTACAAGCGACCACCTGCCAACTCGCATCTATCAATACTCCCCCCCCCAACTACAGAGACCTCACCTTTACAAAGACTATAGAAAACCCATCAACCTTAACCCAGATACTCTGAATTATTATTTTCCTCTATCAACTGGTCTTTCCTGGACTCTCTGCCCATTAATGAAGCTGTACGTAAATTTAACCACATATTTCTTGACATTCTGAACTCTGTAGCTCCCTTAAGGAAAATAAGATTCAAATTCAGCTATGCCCCCTGGCTGACTAGAAATACTCTCTCCCTCATGGCAAAAGGACATGAGACTTGGAAACTCTGGCTAAAATTTAAATCACCCTCACAACTGCAAAACTACAGAGAACTTGGGAATCTCACCAAAAGAACATCCACCACAATAAGAAAAACGACTACATGCAAGCTCAAACTAACCACTCCACCAACCCTAAAAGAAAAAGATTTTGGAGTACTATTAACAAAGTTCTCCATCCTGGTACCCCCACTACCCCAACCCTTTCCCTAACAACACCCCAACATTCTGCAACACTTCTTAAATACTTCATAGTGAGTATTGCCAAGCTCATTCCTAATAACTCCTCTTCTACTACAGACGCCTGTAACACAAACCACTCTACCCCTCTCATTCAGACTGCCAGTTCCAACACTTTCTCATTCAAATCTGTCTCTATTTCCTACATCGGAAAACTACTCCTGAAACTTAAACCCTGCTCTCCCTCTACTGACAACCTTTCTCCTCAGTTCCTTGAAACTGCTGCTGACTCTATTGCTTTTCTTGTCTCTATTTTAATTAATAGATCCATTTAAGAATCCATAGTTCCTGACCTCTATAAAGCTTTCTAAACTATACCTCTATACACAAGGGAGGAATTTCAACTGAACCTAGCAACTTTAAACCCATTTCTATCCTCTCTCGACTGTCTAAAATCCTTGAAAAATGTATCAACTCTCAAATAATTACATACCTTATCCAAGAAAATCTCCTCACTCCTACACAACACAGGTTTCAGCCTAAACACAGTACCTACACTGCCCTTATTTCCTTCTCTGAAACCGGCTATGGTCAGAGACAACAAACTTGTATGTTGCCTATTCCTCAGTCTATCTAAAGCCTTCAACACTGTTTCTCACTCTCTACTCCTCTCCAAACTATCCCTCTCAACCTCTCTCACACTGCCATCAACTGGTTCTCCAGCTACCACTCTAACAGATAATCAGTTAGATGGCTTAACTCTTGCTCCCCTTTCCTCTCTATCCAAACTGGGGTACCCCAAGGTTCCAGCCTTGGTCCTCTGCTTTTCAACATCTTTACCAATAACAAGATGACTAAACAGCTGTCCATCAGGATACAGCTGCAGCTGTTGACAACTCAAGTTGAACGCATGTTTTCCACCAGGACTAAATAACAGATAAGAGTTTATTATGCGTTCAAAAAGAAAGGGGTTGAAACTTTAATTATTTTGTGAGTTCTTTATTTGATTTTTTAGAAAGTGTTTAAAAGTTTTTAAAGCATTTCTTAGTAGTTATATGTATTCCTTTAAGAAAGTATGTGATGTCGTCTTATTTTAATAGCTGTCATGTGACAATTCTTGAGTTTTTTAAAAAGATGGAGAGTGTTTATTACCTCAGTCTGACGAAGTCTCTAAGTTCTTCTGATTCAGACAAAAGCGCTAAATGGAGGTTTATTTTGTACCTGTGGAATAAGGTGTTTTGGTACCCAGAAGGCTCTGCATCTTTTCGTGTCTTATCTTTACCAATAACCTCCATACTTCTTGAAGTCCCTTCTCTATCGTCCAGTATGCAAATGACTCCACATTGATATCCGTCTCTGAAAACTTGTCAGACCTGCTAAGTACTATACAAAACTCCTTTTCTTCTGTAGAAATATGGCTCAAAGACAGCCCATCCTCAATCCCAATAAAAGAAAGCTCCTCCTGTTTTCTGCCTAACTCCCTCTCCCACTTTAACTCTACCTTTTCAATCTCTTCTCTAAACAAAACTATTATAAAAGTTGAAAGACAAACTAAACTTTTCTGCACCAGTATTGATGACCAACTAAAATTTGACCTACATGTCCAACAAAGCATAAAAACACCAAAAATTACACCTACTTTACAGAAATAAAAAAAAAACCTTAATGCAGAATCCAAATGTGTCCTTGCTCGAACTTTCTTACTACCCAACCTACTCTATGCCTCCCCTATCCTGACTAACCTACAATCTTCCCTTTTTCACAAACTCAAATCAACATACAATAAAGTTGCTAGATTTGTTGTAAATCATCCCTGCTCCTCCCACCACTGCCTGGCCCTACAGAAACTTCTGGATTGAACTCCCACATCAACTTACTCTCACTCAACTCCAAACTGCTCACTGCCTTCTCAAAAACCCCACTACCTGCCCATCACTTTCCAAAGTTCTGTCCTATTACACCCCCAATCATCCTCTTCATAGTTTCAGCCAGCTCTTACTACTGACCTATAAACCCTGTAAAAATATAGCCAAAACCTTTATAAATACTGTCTCTCATAGCTGGAACAAACTCTCATTACATATCAGAAGTATAACTCATGCCACCAACTTTGGAAAGACACTAAAAGATCACCTACCTAACTCCAAGATCTGTCACTGCAATCACCCCACTTAACCTCCCGTACACCTCTGTCTACTCACATTTTACAATTTCTACTCAGGAAGTGTCTTGTCATTACTTCTAATTGTTGTAAATATTAGAACATGCTAACTTTTCACCACTGTGCCTAGACTGTTTGTGTGTTTATATTTTAGTACTCACTTTATGTGACAACTATAATTTGTTCTGTATATAAGCATTTCAGTTTGTACTCTATTTTATCTTGTGTATCATGTTTCTTTTACTTTTTATTGCTGTATACGTTATTGGAGCTTCTCTCCTAGTGTCTCCACTGAAAATGGGCTTTTTGTAACTCAGCTGGACCAACCTGGTTAACAAATGTGAAATAAATAAAAGGTTTGAGATCAAAGAAATGAACAAAAAGTGTAGAGAAGTGCTATGGGCCACATCTGGATGAATCCACCTCAGAGGTGCTTTCCAGCTGTAGGAATAATTAAGCAATAACCCACA
Organism: Protopterus annectens; assembly: GCF_019279795.1. Lineage (NCBI taxonomy): Eukaryota > Metazoa > Chordata > Ceratodontiformes > Protopteridae > Protopterus > Protopterus annectens. Next base: position 1,662,751,582 of record NC_056744.1, on the reverse strand, counting down.
GCTGGGTGTGAGTAATGCTGGATTTACCCACTGTTGGTATGGTTTGGTCATGCGGTTGAAGCCCAAGAGACGAAACAAAGCCAACCGTGGGTAAATCCAGCATTGCCCACACCCAGCCATGGGTTATTGCTATTATACAATGACATTATTTAAGAAAAAACACTTACTTTTCTTAAATAATGTCTTTGTATAATGCATCTGTGCAGCCCTTCCACGTTTTGCAGGTATCCTGGGGCTTTTTTGATGTACTGCACGCGTACGGGACTTGTGTTCACATGCTTATGCAGTACATCAGTGCTGTGCAAAGGTCGCAACGGAGAAAGGAAGATCTCCGTTGCTGCTGCTTTTTTATTATTATTTTTATTTAATTAATATAAAAAAGAAACTGGGAGACTTTTTACATTTGGGTGAGTTGGGACAGACAAAATAAAAGGATATCAGGTAAGTTTAAGTTTTACAAAATGTACCTGATTATCCTCTTATTTTTGTCTGTGCTGTCTCCCTCATTTGTTTCAAGTCTTCCATTTTATTTTTTCATTCAAAAAAGAAAGAAAAGTAAAAAATTACGAGATATAGTAACAGGAAAAAGTCCAGGCGACCGGACCTTTTTCCATTTGTACATCCTTGGATTTACAATGGGCACGCTGGTTGGGCTGGCCAATCAGTGTGCTCATTTTTGAATATTAATGGATAGTCATTGTATAATAGAGAAGTTATGTGCTGAGGATACAAACAAATCACAGGAGGACATTCCCCGGATATGTAACAACGTTTGTGCTACAGACTGTTAGACAGACGTGCAGTTTCAACAGAAATCAAATAAGACAATGTCTTCTCCTGGTATGTGACTGGTTGTTAGAAGGCCATTTGTTGACACAGCCTATTTCGAATCTCCAATGGTCTTTTGATAGAATAAGTAAAAGTGACTTCCTCTTTCCTTGTTGCTGTAGACTGCAGAGAATCATGAAATAGCTGCAGAGTGAGGCATACCATCATTTCCAAAACATTTAGAGTAGATGGCCTCTAACCCCCTACCTTACACCAAGAACAGAAGGAAGAAACAGTGGCCAGTTAGAGTTCCAAGACCGTTTCTATTTATAATAAATTTGGTTAAGAGAAGACCCTAGGTAACACATACCTGTAAGCAGAACAAAGTGAAACTGAAAATATATATATTTTTTTTACTTAGAAAGAGGAGAAGAAATGTAATAGTAAGACACATAATAACCTTTAACAAAACCCTAATGATATTCCTGTTGAATCAAAATAAGAAACCCTACACAGAGCAAAGAGGCTTCTATGCATCAGGTTTATAAAACAGGAAAATATGACCATGGCAGAGATAGAAACAACAGACAATGTTCGTATGAGCTGCTGTTGACACTGAGACCCCAACACACCAGTACTGGTAGTGCCTTCTACTTCACAACAGACTGACCCAGACAAAACTCTCGAGCTGACTGATCTTTGTGTAAGCCAGACGAACTGTAAAAAGACAAAGCAATACGAAGACAGTTTAAGCAACAGCAATGAGAACATATAGCTAAGGCTGTAGGGGGAGAAGTTGAATAAAATGCCTTGGCTTCCCACCTGTACTTCATGTTGCAAATGATGTACTGCACAGAGCCAAAAATGACTGAGAGGACATAACACACCAAATATCGCTGTTTAAACCTTTCAGAACCTCAACGATGAAGTCAGAAAATAGTCCTGTAATAGGAAGGACTCTAGGAATGGACAAGACTAAAGCAAGAGTCATAGTAAGGTATTCCTGGCCAGTGAATAATGAAAAAGTGAGAACCCCATTTGTGGATGGCCTGAATTGTAGACAGCACTCAAGTTTCAGAAATCCTCTGATTCCAGTACCTAATATAGAGGGTGCCATTTGAACATAGTGCTATGGGATTTGTTGCTCCGCTGTAAAATCCAAAAATGGGCTATAACATATTTTGGACAATGAGATGGGATTTGATGTTACATGTTATGTATTCGGAGGAGGGCATCCTCCTATATGTTAGAGGCTAATGCTAAACCTATAGTTAAGAAGACAGTGTTTATTTCCCAGGGAAGGATTACCACACCAAATACTCACTGACCATGGGACTCCATTTCTGTCCAGAATAATGCACCAACTGCACCAGGGCTCTGAAGTGAAACAGTTGAAAATCTTAGTATGCCATTAACAAACAGATGAGTTACTGGAGCTTTTTAACATAGCAATGAAATCCATGCTGAGAAGAGTTATGGCTGAAGACAGTAAGAACTGGGACCTTTTACTGCCAAACCTGTTGCTATTACAGAAGTAAAACAAGGGGTGGATAACAGGACTGCAAGTACCATGGAATTCAAAGCTGGGGACAAGTATTAGTTTTAATTCTTTTCTCAGAAAACACAATTTATCTGAGTGGCAGACCATACCTTTGTAGTTTGTCTAAAGTCAGAAATAAATAGACTGATTAAAAAGGAAATACTGTCCCCTATGCCAGCTTTTCAGGCAGATAGCACACTAACCAAATCAAAGAAACAGATACAAGAGTTTCTGCTGAGAAAGTATGTTCAGAGTTACCTGGTATAACAAACATAACGCAGCACCACACTGAGACAATTCCAGATGAGAAGATCAGCTTAAAATTTGACAGAATACCAGAGTCACATGAAAAAGCTATGCAACAGAAAGCAATAAAAAAGAGTTACTATGCCAATTTAGAGGAGTGTGCAACGCAACACTTTCTTGTATGTCAAAGACCTTGCAGAAGATAGAAAAACAGATTGGAGACAGGCAACTGCAATACTACCTTATTTAGATGGTACAAGACTTTAGAGCCTAAGTTAAGGAGACATGTAAAGCTGGGTAGGAAATTTACAAGATTTTGCTATTAAGAGAGATGCTTTCAAGACAGAGTTCAATTTAGAAGTTCTGAAGTGCACAAATTCTGAGTTGTAGAAACTACAGAATATAAACACAAGTCCAGAGTTATACCTCTAAACTGTACAGATTTTCACAGAATGTCCCAATTTTTGCCTCATATTTTTGGTCCATTTTTCATGAAATTGTGGTTTTCTGGTAAATTAGTGGCAAATCATTAAAGACTGAAGTAAGAAAATATTGACAGGCATTTGAATTTCAGACTTCATACACTTCAGAAAAGCCATGCTAATACAAAGCCCGTTATTCTATCAACTTTATAAATTTGTAAGAGCACTATTTAAAAATTGTCCCTATTTTGGGGCCTTTATCTCACGTTTATTTATTGCTTTGTCCAGATTTCTTGCTCTAAGAGGTTGAGAGGTATGTAATGACAATTTAATTTAGTCCTCACAGCTACTGAAGTCCTAGTATTCAGTTTAGAATCTTCAGTTTGTTTCAGTTAATAAGCACTGTCATTTGAGATGGTTTCAGTAGTATACACGACTATAGCTGCATACCTCCAGTGTACGCTGCTATTTTCATTATATGTGTTGATTGAAAAAATGAAGATGCCCCATAAAACTGGACAGTAAAGGAGACAATGCTTTAAGTGGCTGAAAGAAATAATATTCAGTGCATATCATAATTTCTCCACATTTTACCAAGCCTTTTATTGTACATATAGATGTACAGAGACAGATCTAGAGACACTATGATCATAGAACTTTGATGAGGAAGAATATCCCATACTTTATTTTTGGTTAAAAACTGAGTAAAACTGCAACTGATTATTCTGCTGTTAAAAGTGCTATTAATTAATCAGGAGGACACTAGTGTCATTGAAGTATTAACTTTGTGACTGAGAATTTACACTTGTCCCAAAACCATGTATGTGTTACGGCTGAAAAGACAACAGGATGGGAACATAAAACTCTGGAGGGAGGCACTTTCTTTGCAGCCTTTCAATCTTTCAATGAGCACAGACCAGGCTTGACTCACCATAATGCAGAAGGCCTGTCTAGAGCTCGCAGACAAGGGTGCCCACAGGCAGGTGCAAGGGGGTGCACTTGCACCCCCCCTGGAACCGGCTGGCCGAGAAATTAATTTTATTTTAATTTTAAAAAAAAAGCTTTGTCTTTTTTAAAGGGTGTTCCTCTTTAAGAGTGCCCTTTACATCCTGTCAAGTTGCACAGACGCAACAGGTGTTTGCGACCTCTTTTTGTCTTCTGTGCATAGGCACTGAAACCATAGCACTTTTCACCTGCAAAGATCGGTTGTAGGATCCAACTGTCATGCGTGCGTCGCATGAATTTTAAATACAAACGTGCGCGCACTGCGCGGGAAGGGAATCGCATCATTTCTGCCAAAGAGTCACCCACAGTAAGTAGTTGTGCCTGCCTAATTTGGAAAGGAAGAGCTTGCATGAAGGCAATCCTATAGCTGTTCCATGTAAGTGAGCCTTTCTTTTTGGCAGTTTGCAGGATTTTCAGGACATGTTGTTGGTACTGCAGAAATTTAACATAAATCTTTCTCGTATTGGCTGGATTCTGTGTCAAGCGTAATGCACGGTGTGAGCTTTCTATATTCATTTGGTTCACCTCTTCAGGATTCTCCAGTAGAGCAATTAGTATTTGGTTAATTGTCGATATTGGATCTGAATGAGCAAGCCCATAATATTATTTCTTCTTGAACGGGCTTCTACGTCCGCAACTTTTGCTTTGATCTCTTGAATTAGTTTCCTGTTATTTTCCGGTTGGTGGTGTAGCTTTTCAATTTTTATTTAGTTGTCTGCAATCTTATTTACTGATTTTTTTTTCACATTCTTGATATTGTCTGATTAAAGGACTCGCCAAACGTTTGGAATTGCATGGTGCGATTCTTAATTGCTTGGTGTATTGGTTGAAGGGCAGTTTTCAGATCTTCCACATTCGCTGGTTCGTCCAATTTTGATTTCCCTGTAGGTTTTGTTGGATCCTGCTGTTTCCCAGTCCTTGGTCTTTTGGAAGTAATGTCTTTCTCTGGAGAAGCAAGTACTAAGAATTTCATTTTAGTGGTTATGGTCTCCTTGTTTAGATCTTCATTGGACATTTTAAAGTTTTCCTTATGTCTCAGTATGCTGGTAAAGACCTTTGTACCTTGTGGAAAGTGAGTAACAGCAGATTAAGTTCAATCTACAAAATCTGATCATTTGTAACCAAAGAAAGTAAACTTAAGACCCAGTATTGGGTAGATAGTGAATTCTTTTTTTATTTTTTAAATTGCTGCTCATTTTTCTGATTGGTTTTCCTTGATAAGTATAGGAGAGTTAGGAGTTGCAGTGTCTCTAGGTTAGTGGTCATCTTGGTTTTTCTTGATAAGTATAGGAGAGTTAGGAGTTGCAGTGTCTCTAGGTTAGTGGTCATCTTGGTTTTCCTTGATAAGTATAGGAGAGTTAGGAGTTGCAGTGTCTCTAGGTTAGTGGTCATCTTGGTTTTCCTTGATAAGTATAGGAGAGTTAGGAGTTGCAGTGTCTATAGGTTAGTGGTCATCTTGGTTTTCCTTGATAAGTATAGGAGAGTTAGGAGTTGCAGTGTCTATAGGTTAGTGGTCATCTTGGTTTTCCTTGATAAATATAGGAGAGTTAGGAGTTGCAGTGTCTATAGGTTAGTGGTCATCTTGGTTTTCCTTGATAAGTATAGGAGAGTTAGGAGTTGCAGTGTCTCTAGGTTAGTGGTCATCTTGGTTTTCCTTGATAAGTATAGGAGAGTTATGAGTTGCAGTGTCTATAGGTTAGTGGTCATCTTGGTTTTCCTTGATAAGTATAGGAGAGTTAGGAGTTGCAGTGTCTATAGGTTAGCGGTCATCTTGTTCTCCCTCTTGCTTTTACTTTTATTTTTTCAGCCTATGTCATGTTACCTGTGGAAACAGGCACCCGACGTAAGCTAAACCAGTTGTGAAGTGACTGCTGGCTGCTTTACCTAACAGCCTAAACAGCTCCCAGGGAAGAGTTTTGTCTGCACTTTCTGAAATTACAGGAGGATGACACAAAATCACCTTCTTCTCTACAGGGGACTAATCTTAAACCCTTGGCTGTTTTTTAAAAACGAGTCCAGCTTTTGTTTTTGGGTGGGGGGGGGGGGTAGATAAATGGAACTCCACACAGGTGAGTTATGGGAAAAGGTAAAGTGCAAAAATGAATGCATTTATAATCTTGAAGTAAAGTGAACAAAATCAAAGTCTGGTGCCACAAATCGCCACTGTATTTAAAGTCCTTCAGGTCACAAAGAAGGTTTGGTATAATCATGTAAATTGCTCAGCTCATGTTTTTGACACGGCACAATACATGAACACCAACTATCCTTATTTCATTTGCAGGACTCTCTTCTGTGGATGTCCCACTTCGTAAGTGGGACAAAAGACTAGCAGTATCCAGCCTCCGTGAAGAGATCAAATCATTTCCAGAAGTAATTTCAATTCTGAACCAAGGGTAGCGCTACCAAAACTCTCTTCTGCCAAATTTAGTATAGGACTATTCCAAAAGAAGTCTTTGCTGAGGGAAAATTTTACATCGCTTTCCCATTTCCGCATCTACTGATGGGTCTCATTTAGCAGACATTGGCATCAAAGTAATTCATTCATGGAACTTATTCTGACAGACTAGTCACTCTTTACAAAAAATATCCTGCTAGATCTATATATACTACCAGGGACACTGTTACATTAGAAAAAGGTGAATTGTCACAAGTTATAGGTACTGTTTAATATTTTGGGGATAAAAAGAATTAAGATGTAGTGAAAAGTAACTTTTGGTGGACTACAAAAGGTATCTAATGATGTGACTACTACTCGGCTGATTCAGAAGGACCTCCTTTATGGAAAGCTAGTTTGTTACAAAATCAAATTGTCTCTCTAGTGGTAGAAGTTACCAGCTGAAATAAAAGAAAGCATAATGGCACAACAATCATCCCTGATACTGGAATGCATAGGAAAACACCAATTATATTCAATGGCTTTCTTTAATCTAAAATATTATAAACTTTATTTTTAAGTTGATAGTAAAGTAGGCAATTAGCTGTTGAATTTGCAGGAAAGTAAGCTTTAATTAGGAAACCTGTTCAGGCAGGTTTAATCTGTGATTTGTTGGCATCCCTGAACCACCGGATAACACTAACTCTCCTCACGACATGGCTCAGGATTTTTTTGAAAGTTTAAATAATAGATATAAACCAAGACGATATGCTGAATAATGGTGGAGGGATAGATTCCTGTCCCAGAGACTTCCCATACTCTGGAAAAAGCTACCTATCTATATCAAACAAAGCTCCTCATTAGCACTCTTCAAGAAAAATCTTGATGACTGGATGGGAAATAGGCAAATCACCTCTGTGGCTCTGCTAGACAGGGGGACAGGAAAATAATTTTCTTGGGTGGCGAAAGCCAAAGTACCTTTTTGGCTAGGCTTGTATAGGCCCTAGGGTTGATAGCCTAGTACTTACCTAAGAACCTACCTAAGAACCTAAGTATGTTTATCCTGGTTGCAGAAAGTCTGTGGACAGCAGTGGACTGTGATGGGCCCCCCTCAGACGGCTAGTGTTTGTGGCAGATGCTGACACTCATCGTCTCTGCTCCTACTTCTGTCTGCGGTCATACTAAAAAGTTTAGTAACTCCCCTCCGTGACTTAACCTGTTTGGATGTGCTTGATATATCCCAAACCCTGCGGGTTAACATGCGGTTGTGTATGCCATCATGCTAAACAGCCACAGAAGCAGGGCTTGGGGGAGCAGTGTCCCCACCTTGGAACGGATGTTTTGATATTGAGATTCAAACATAGTTAAGAGTTAAAACTTGTTTCCCTTGCATTCTTCCTTACTTTAGGTACATACAGTTCCATGATCATAAAGTAACAATCAACAGTGTGTTTTTAAGAACTTCTTAATCCTGTAACACATAGCTCAGCAGTGGTATCTGCTCTGATGGCCAGTAAGAATTAATAGTTTGATTCACTTTTGATATAAACTGAAATACAGAGAAAGAAAACTTGCAGACCAAATGCATTGCTAAGAACTTCCCATTTTGATATAAGTTGTCACTTTAGTAGACCAGAGTTTAGGTGGAAGTGTGACTGTTGCATTTATTTTAATTAGTTTCTAAAAACTTGTAACTTTTAGTCATTAAGGACTGCTATTTATGAAACTTGCTGCCAGAGTCATGCAGTAAGCACTGCCATGTATTTATGTTATGAAATTGCGCTGGGCTTGCTCCATTTACTCATTTACTGTTTAAGCTGCTAGGCTTGCTCCGTTCATTGCTTAACCTGCTGGTGATAGCATGGGATTGTCTAGGTACCATATATTCTGTGATTATAAGTAGTCAAACCTGCTTCTAAAACAGTAGTAGCTGTGTGTACAGTGACCCAACTTTTGACCAACATGAGCCCAGATTCATAAGAAAGTCTTTCTATAATGCACAGCTTATAAACAAATTGTGACTAGATCTAGAGATGTTATTGCCCCTTTTACAAAGTCCTCATTAGATCAATCATTTTATATAATGCCCACTTTGGCATGTGTAAGTTGGAAATGTACAGTATGTTCATGTCCTCTAGAGCTTACTTTTATGACGGCAGTGAACAGAAGGAAATAAAAGCATAAAGACAAGGCACAAAAGACTGGGTTCTTTACAGAGCATACATAGCGTAAGTTTTCTGTTCTGGAAATTGATTGATATATTTGAATATTTGATGCATAATTTCCCCAGTTCTAGTGGTGCAATTGCTAGTTTACTGAGATTCTTTCTTTTTTCTTTATGCAAAGTAATTGTTTTTCATGAGTAAAAGGGGACAGGCCAGTGAAACAAAATACTCCGTAACCTGGATGGCGAATATATGGCCATTTCTTATAAAAACAGAGAAAACAGGAGTAAGTCATTTGCATATATACTGCACTTTAACATGACCTAGTAACTAATCACTACAGCAGGAGAGATGATGATCAGAGCTCCCTGCTGTTTTTTACAGGGACACAGGCCTTGGTTCATTGTAATGCTAGAGAATACATACGTCCTTGAGAAGCTGTTGTAATGAGCATTCATTGCTGACATCTGTTTCTCTGGGTCCTTGAAAGACGGATATGGCATAAAAGATGTATAGAAAACTGTAGTGTTTACATGTAAAAACTGCAGGAGTGTTGTACATCTCTGAGCTCTGTACATCTCTGCTCACAATCCATTTAACTAGCACATGGTGCATCTATGAAAGCTTTGGGATCCGCACTGACATCATTGCATATTTGGCATGTGTCTGTGTATGGGGGAGAGACAGAAGACTAAAGTATAAATGAAAAAATGAATAATCCATTAATGACTGTTCACATCTGTCTGACTTTCACACAGATTCTTTTTTGCCCCCCCCTGCAAAAACCTGAAATAAGAACTTTCCATGTTTTAGGTTATTTTTTTGTAAGTTTGATATTTCAGCACTTTGACCCTCTGGTCTTCTACTATCAGAGGTTCAATGTTCTGAAATTTCGACCCTTCATAGTAAATATATATATATATATATATATATATATATATATATATATATATAAAATGTGTGTGTGTGTGTGTGTGTGTGTACATATATTTAAATCAGTGTTGCGGTATCATAAGCTATAGGGGTTATTCCTTACCTAGGATATAACCACCATCCACGTTTGAGGGTCACAGCTTTCTTGTTGACAGTGCTTTATATCTGTGTGTTTTGTTAAACTGATTGTTAGCTAACCATCTTTTCAATGCTCTGAAGATAATTCCTCTAATGGGAAATAACTTCATTTATGTCATTTTGCCATAAAAAAAAATTTTTTTTGTGGGAATCTGATTAATTTTAAGCTGCAAAATTATTTTTGTGGGACTGTCATGCTACTGAAGGAATTTTTACTTGTGTAATGCTTGTGTGAAGGGAAAAGTCAGTGTAAAAATATTTTTATTGATGTAATCTATCTCTGTGTTGTGTGTGTGTGTGTGTGTGGGGGCAGGATTTCTCTCTTCTAGGACCGTCAAAGACTTACTGCAGAACCTTGATGTTCCTCCCCAAGGGTTTACTGACTCAGTCAGGTTTTGCAGTCTCCTTGTGATACTTCTTTCCCATATTGAACACTAAACAATTGTCTGTCTCCATGGATGTTCATCGTGTTTCACTGTTGCAGTCATTACACTTGGGTTATCCTGCTGGCAGGCTACCCACAGTCAGCCAGAATTCCAAAGTCTAGGTCCGGCATCGGTTGCTGTCGCCTCTTCCCTGACGTCTGTGCACCAGGCGTATATAACATGCAGCCGACGCCGTTTTCTTCAGTCTTTCTTGCCGCGCGGTGCCCGAAGCAAAAGCAGTTCACAAGTGTCGGTCGGCAGACTCCTGAGATTTTCAAAATTGAATTTCAGAACCGAAGTCTTCAATAAAGCTAAGTACCCCGTTGGGGAAACCTTTTCTTGCTCCAGACCGATGTCAGTAAAAGTTAACAATTGTATTTCTTGTGGGAAGCAAATACCTCATAAGGACTTTCAGTCTTACTGTATCCCTTGCCTAGGCCCTGACCACAACATTTCTGGTTGTCGGTTTTGCGCTAGGTTCAACCAACGCACTATTAAGCGTCGGTTTGATTTTGCATTCCATTATTTTGGCCGAAGGTTTAACTACATAATGCCGTTGGAGCAACCGACTACCACAATTCATAAAAAACGCAAAGACAAGGAAAAGGACAGGCATCCGACGTCCAAAACTGATGACGAAGCCTCTTCTAGGCCAGTTGCCGGTTCTCAGTGAGGAGCTTTCGCAGCCCCTGGCACCTGCTACCTCAGAGCCACAGGCCACCTCCGACTCCCACGTGGAGACAACTAGGTCTCTGGAAACTCAAGGTATTGGGCATACGGAAACTATTCCCTCAGATGGGTCCGGAGCAGCTGAGCAGGCATCGGCTTCTGAGGGTGTTTTCAGACCTACACAGCTTACAATCAAGTCAACTACAGCAACCAAGGCAAAGTCTAAAACACCATTAAAGACAAAGAAACAAGTACATCATTCTCCTGGACAGTCATCCATGCCTAAGAAACAGATGCTCAAAATGGCCAAAGACCTAATTACTTTGATCAGGGGTTCCCATCCCCCACCTAATAAAAGGCCTAGGCAGGATACATACTATTAATCCTCTGACCAGGTTTCTATTTCCTCGGATTCCTCTTCAGACTAGGGATACTCTCTTCCTCCCCATGAGGACTCTGATGCTGAAGAATCTATCCCTTCAGCCTCTCCTCCTGAGGATTACTCTTTTGGGGAAACCTTGCACTCCATGAAGGGAGTATTTCCATTGGGAGAGCCAGGATTATTCAGAATCAAAGAAAAGGCTCAGAGATTTTCTTTTACTGCTTCAGCACAGGCCCCTTGCTATATCCGCTGTGTTAGATATTGTTGATGATGTTTTTTCAGAATCTAGTTTGTCTCCTGACTCTTTACCTCCTGCACCAGTCAAGCCAGATAGGTACTATAGGGTCCCAGACTCTCATAAATATCTTTATAAAGACCCTGCTGCTGACCCAGAAACAATTTCTCAGGGTCCCAAAGGGGTAAAGGCTTCCACTGCAAAAAACCCAGTCCCCTCTGACAGGGATTCTAGAGCACTGGATAGATGGGGGAAAAAAGTTTACACTTCTGCAACGTTAGCAGTAAGGGCTTTGAACTGCCAGTTTCACATGCTGAAATACCAACAATACTTAATGTCTTTGTTAAACCAGAAAATGATTACAAGCTCAGAATGTCCTCACAATAAGGAAATGCAGGATTTATTGCACACAGCCGAACAAGTGGGAAAACATACTCTGCAATGTGGTTTTGATTCATTAGAGGCTTATTGTAGAGCCACAGTTACAGGATCTGTCATTCGAAGGCATGCTTGGTTAAAAGAACAAAGTTTACCTGATCATGTTAAAGCAAAATTATTGGATGCTCCTTTACAGCATGATACTTTGTTTGGTGTTAAGGCAGAAGAGGTATTAAAGAAAATGGAGGATAAGGCAAAATCAATGCAGACAGTAAAGGATTTCTTACAGGTACAGCCACCTAGATTTAGCAGAAATTGTCCTTCTAAAAATTGGTCCTTTCCAGTGTCAGACAGGCCTTAAAGAGAAAGATACAGACGCCCAAGAGGCAGATCTCAGCCCCAAGGCTCTTACAGACCTAGACAGTGGGGTGCTTCAACCCCCAAAGCAGGAGAAGACAAGTCACAACCTTATAGGAAACAGTCCCAATGACTTCCCTTTTCAAATGCCAAGCACTCACCTTTTGGCAGCACCCTTAGGGGGAAAGCTAGCATTTTCTCACAAAATTGGCACATAATCACCCAGGACAAATGGGTACTGAATATTGTCTCTCAGGGTTACAGGTTCCACTTTCACACCCTACCAAGGTCAAAAGGAATGCCAGACCTGCCACAAAATCAAAGGGCAGAGGCACAAAAGCAGATTACAGCTCTCATGGACATGAGAGCTATTCAAAAAGTACCACAGCAAGAACAAGGACAATGATTTTACTCAAGACTTTTCTTGGTTCCCAGAAAGGACAAAGCCTGGAGACCCATACTGGACCTGTCTATTCTAAATACTTTCCTGGATGTTCCGAAATTCAAAATGTTGACACTACAGCAACTTCTACCCATGCTGGGCAAGAAGGCTTGGCTCGTTACTTTAGACCTCAGAGGCATACCTGCATGTCCCAATCAGACAAAACTGCAGAAGATACCTCAGATGCATAGCTGGCACAATGCATTACCAATTCTCTGCACTGCCCTTTGGCTTATCTACTGTGCCCAGGGTCTTCACAAAATGCCTTGCACCAGTGATTGCATTTTGCAGACAAAAAGGAATTCAAATATATCCCTACTTGGACGACTGCCTTATTCAAGCAGAGAGCAAGAACATTCTACTAAAGCATCTGGCATTTGTAAAAAGATTACGAATTGGCCTAGGGTACACAGTAAACGAAAAGAAGTCAAAACTAGTGCCCTCTCAAGAGATAATATTCCTGGGTGCAAGCTTAAATACAACTGCCAGATGGCTTATCTCACGCCAGACAAGCAAAGGCAACTGACTCATTACTTTCAAATGATGGCAACAAAGACCCAGCTAACTGCAAGAAAAATTCTGCAGGCTTTGGGGTTCATGTAATCCTGCATCCTGCTAATTCCATATGCAAGACTGCATATGAGGAAGTTACAATGGTATCTAAAAATGTTTGGACTCAACATTGCCACAGCCTGGAAGCAATAATAACTTTTATTCCCTACCTGCAACAGGAGTTTCGATGGTGGGCACTGGCATGTCACCACAACAAGGGACAGCCTTTTACTTTACCCACAGTCAGGCAGACACTAACAACAGATGCATCGGATTATGCCTGGGGGCGCACATGGCAGGAAAATGTATTCAGGGCAAGTGGTCCGCAGACCAAATGCATCTTCACATCAATCAAAAAGATATGCTAGCTGTACAGAATGCCCTGACAGCTTTCAAGGACCTACTGCATCCAGGACAACTATTACTAAAGACGGACAACATCACAGTTATGTGGTACATAAACAAGCAAGGGGGCACGCACTCATATCCCCTCTGCAGGCAAGCCATGACTTTGTGGAACACAGTACTGACCTATCAAGTTCATCTGCAAGCACAATTCCTGCCAGGAAAGAAAAATACTCTGGCAGATGATCTAAGCAGAAACCTCATGGATCCTCACGAGTGCAAACTAAATCCACAGGTCTTCAGCATAACACAGAAATGTGGATGCCCGGACATAGATCTTTTTGCCTCCCCTGTCAACTGCCATCTACAGAAATTCTGCACAAGGACTTACCACCCACAAGCATGGAAAGTGGATGCTCTCTCATTCTGCTGGAGAAACCTAGAAGTTTATGCCTTCCCACCACTGCCTCTCCTTTCCAAGGTGCTCCTAAAAGTCAGACAAGACAGGCCAAAAATGATCCTGATTGCCCCAGACTGGCCACGCCAGCACTGGTAACCAATCTTAAAGAACTTGGCTCAAGGCCCAGCCTGGACTTTACCTCAAATACCTCAACTTCTGACTCAACAAAACAATCAGATCCTGCAAAGCCAACTCAGAACCTTAAATCTGGCTGCATGGCAGATAACATAGCCTCTCAGACCACACCTCTCTCTAAAGCTGTTATGGATGTCATTCTGGAGGCCACGAGGCCCAGCACCAGGAAATCTTATGCAGACAAATGGAAGAGATTCTGCGCCTGGAACCAGGCACAAGGCTTTGACCCACTTGTACCAAATATCCCTCAGATTTTACAATACTTAACTGATATGCTGGACAAAGGCCTATCCTTTTCATCAATTAAGATCCATGCCTCTGCCATTTCAGCTCATTATAACATGGAACCTCCTATTTTCTCTCACCCATTACTAAGGCAGTACCTCAGAGGGACTAAAAACATAAGACCCCCCCCCCCCCCAGAGAGCACCGATACCTACTTGGAACCTCAACTTTGTCTTGGAAAAACTCACTTTACCTCCTTTTGAGCCAGCCAATACAGCTGATATAAAATTTTTATCATGGAAAACTGCTCTGCTCCTAGCAATAACTTCAGCATAAAGAGTCTCAGAGCTATAGGCATTAATGGCAGTGGAACTTTTTATCATTTTTCATCAAGACAGGGTTTTCCTAAGGACAAACCCAACATTTATGCCAAAGGTGGTATCCACTGTGGCTCTTAACCAAACCATTCATTTGCCAACATTTTATCCAAATCCCCAGAATAAAGGAGAGAGAGACTTCTGCACTCTTTGGGCATACACAGGCAGTTACACTTCTACTTGGACAAAACAAAAGCTTTCAGAAAAACTGAGCAACTATTTGTAGCATACACTGCAGGATCACAAGGAAAGGCTATCTCAAAGCAGACTATTTCAAAGTGGATAGGACACTGTATTAATTTCTGCTATGCACAACATGGAAAGCTAGTGCCTAACAACATTAGGCCACATTCTACCAGGCAGCAGCCACTTCAGCAGCCTTCCTCAGAAGAGTACCAACCAATGATATTTTGGAAGCTGCAACTTGGTGTTCAGTACACACCTTTACCAAGCATTACCACTTGCCTGTTTACTCCAAATTCAGAGCAGGCTTCGCCACTGCAGTTCTGCAGGGCCTCATAGCCACTCCTAATCCTATTTAGATCCAGCCATCCTACCTCAGCTTTGGGATTCAACCCAAGTGTAATGACTGCAACAGTGAAACACGATGAACATAGTACAGTTGTGTGTACCTACCATAAATGTAGATGTTCGAGTGTATTCACTGTTGCAGTCCAGGTTACTCCCCCCCCCTCCATCCCCACTTTCTTTGCTGGAACTTATCTATACCTTTCTATCCTATACAACCTATGTGGTGTATTTGCTTGTAGATGAAGGTATTGTTTTTATTTTACTGTATGGTTTTATTAGCAATATGTATTGCCTACCTATTTGGGGGCACCTGACATCTGGGGCAAGAAAAACTGAAGAAAATGGCGTCGGCTGCATCTTGTATACCCCTGGCACACTGACGTCAGGGAAGAGGCGACAGCAACCGACACCGGACCAAGACTTTGGAATTCTGGCCGACTGTGGGTAGTCTGCCAGCAGGATAACCCAAGTGTAATGACTGCAACAGTGAATACACTCGAACATCTACATTTACGGTAGGTACACAACTGTACTTTCTTGCTACTCCTGTCCGCAAGAAGAAGAAAGTTAAGAAGTCTTTGGGTGTCTGTCTCCATCACTGCCTCAGTCGTTGGTGAGTGACTCCTTTGTGGCCAAAGCTGTTTCCTTGGATGATCCATCTTTTGCCTTCTGGTTCCTCTAGCTGAAGCTCTTCAGGAAGCCATTAATGACCGGGAGATTGACATATTCCCTGCAGCTATAGGGTTGATTCACTGGGCAAAGAAAAAACACTTTGGTTGACCTTCCAGGTATGAGTGGTTGAAGGTATACTACTTATCTGGGGTAAGGTACCCGATTCCCAGGCTAGTGCTCCTGTCATGAGTCAGTCCCATTCCAGGGATTTCCCTAGGAAGAAAAAGCAGAAACTTACAAATGTCTCTTCTCCTGTGTCTGTTGTTGAGTCAGGTCTACTAATAGCACCATTTAAAAGAGGGAAAAACTTGGCTAGGCTTGTAAGGGTCTCAGGCCAATTAGCCTAGTAACCTCTTATGATCCTGTAAAGCTTGGTTGTAAGCAGTCTGCTGTCTAAAAACTGTGAAGATGCAGCCTGCACTTACAGACATTCCATTGGCCTAGACAGAGCAAGAAAGAGTTTTTTTCTTTTTTTTTTTCTTTTACGGACAATATGGCTCCTTGTTTGCATATATGCCTACAAAATCTTGCATGTTAAAGGTCAAAATAAACAATAAGTGATATAATTCCATGGAAGTATGGCAGTATTTATGAAGTAATGTATGTATTGTGCTATTTTCTTTTCTTAAAAATGTTTATTGGTTTTGGAAAACTTTCATACCTCACAATTCAGATTTTTGTCTCATATTTTCAGTTTGTTTCTCATAAAATTGTGTTCTTTTGGCAAATCATTGAAGACTGAAGTCAGAAAATAATGGCAGGCATTTGAGTTTGACTTCATATCCTCAGAAAATGCATACTAATGCAAACTTTGTTGTTCTATGCACTTTCTAAGGGGGTCAGGGGATGTATGTGTGTATCATACCTATCAACTGTACAGATTTCCACAGAATGTCCAGACTTTTGCCTTATATTTTTGGTCTGTTCCTCATAAAAATTCAGTTTTTTTTGACAAATCACTGGGATGAACTAAGGATTAAAGTTACTAAATAATGACATGTATTTGATTTTCAAACTTCATATCCTGTAGAAAATTCATTCTAACACAAATCCTGTTATTCTAGCAAGTTTCTAAATGTGGCCCTAGTTTGAGCCTTTGTCCCTAACATTATAACAGGCTTTTTCCAGATTTCTTGTGCTAAGAGATTGAGAGGTACTGTGTGTGTGTGTGTGTGTGTGTGTGTGTGTGTGTGTGTGTGTGTGTGTGTGTGTGTGTGTGTGTGTGTGTGTGTGTTTCAGCTGTCCAGGTTTTTTCAGAATGTCCAGATTTCTGCCCCATATTCCTCCTGAGCTTTTCTCCCCGGGCCTCCACTGAAAAAGGGATTTTGCACAGATGGACTATCCCGGTTAACAAATGCCAAATAAATAAAAAGGATTGAAGTTGCTAAATAATAACAGACATTTGAGTTTTAGATGTCATATCCTTTAGAAAAAAGCATACTAACACAAATCCTGTTATTCTACTATTATTACGTTCATGATAGCAATATTTATAATCCGTCCCTATTTATTTTAGGCTTTGTCCAGATTTCTTGCAGTAAGAGGTTGAGGTGTGCATGTGTGAGAGTGAAATGCCCTATTTATGTTAGCAGGTGGAATTTATTTTCACACACAGTTTCAAGGAATTGTGAGCTTCAAGGGAAGAGATGTTTACTGTTGTTCATGCTAAGTCTGCTTAAAATGTGCAACTGTTTTGTTTAGCAAATGGTATCACTGTTGTGTAGAATTTCAAAACAGTCTTAGTAGCACAGCAGGTAGCATACTTGCATCTTGATGTAGAGGGCTGTAGGTTCTACTCCCACCACATTTAGATTTGTATTTTAAGGGGGTGGAGTGCTGCAGTCCTGAGTATGTCCTCCTTTGGATGAGATGCTTAGTAACTATGAACCTGTGTTTCCGCTTGCCACTTATTCCTATTGCAATATACAAGCTTAGCATTTTTTTTAAATGTAACACAAGCAATTTATTGTTTAAGGGCAGTAGGCACTGCATTTGTAGATGAAACACTGAAATATAAAGCTGTTTTCTAGCAACAACCTCTCCATTAGTTTCAGATGGCTTTAATGTGAAATTATTCAGATGACTTTTACTTCTGCAGAGATTGTGCATATTGACTGATATTGGTAGATTGTAATGATAGACGTTTAAGTGGCCTTTTATGGTTGAAATGTTCTGAATTAGGCAATTTGTCATTATTGGTTCATATGTTTTGTTTCATTGCTTAATGGAAAAAATGCTCAAAACTATAAAATACACACTTAAGTGGTGCTGTATTAACAAGGGATACAATTCAGTTATTGTATATTATAATTAATACAATCAGGAAGGTGAATCAATGCAGTTATGCATGGTTCTGAAATGTGTGCAAGGGGCCTATGATTTGAAAACAGTCCAAATGTAAACTTAACCTGCCACTGGCCAGATGCATTTTCTTTGAATGTGGGTTTAAATGCTGTTTCAGTGCATGCCAATTTCAAAGGTAGGGAAGTTTTAATGCTAAGTCTGTTTTCATTGTAAGACTATTGCTCTGTTTAAGTTTAGCAAATGTCTATCAGTGTTTGTGCTATAAAACAGGAGGTTACTAAGCTATTGGCCCTGAGGCCCTAAAATTTGAAATAAAAGTTGAAAATTAAAACCAAGTATCTGTAATCACTGTAGAAGTAATGCATAAAACAGTATGCACACAGAGAGTTTTGAACCGTGTTTATGGCAACTGGGGAGAAATAGCCAAGTAATGGGATACTGGAATGGCTGCGTGTGTGTGTGTTGGGGGGGGGGGGGTTGGGCCGGTGCTCCGGGTTTGCACCCCCTGCAAAAATTCCTGTGGGCTCCCTTGCTCACAGACCATCTAGTGGCCTAAGACCAGTGATATCAAGCTGGTGGGGAGGTTAATCTAATACAGTGTAGAAGTTATCACCAGGATGGTGTACAGGTATAGTGCAAAAACATGGAAAACGGCTGGTTTAATACAAGATATAAATAGTGTGAAAATGCAAAAAGTTAGGTAATTTGATGTATTAGCAGATGAGATTCCTGCATAGATTCATTGAATGTCCAAAACAGACAGAGGTCTGCAGATCCTACAGTTGGAAATGTTGGAGTTTCACTGATGGAAACTATGACCTTGATCACCGGACTGGGGTGGAGCTGTGCAGGAAGCAGAAAGATGATTTTTGTCTACTTTTGTTGACCATGTCGATTTTTTTATGTTTCTTAGTCTTTGTGTCATACATTTTTGCACACCATTTTTGGTTAGCAGAGAGATGTTGACAACTGTACGTGAGAAGACCTGGACATCTTCACTAGAGGAATCCAAAGAATCACATAAGAAGGGAGAACACTGCTTCTGAGTAGCTGAACTTAAAAGAACTGCTGGAATTGAATTTCTGTGAAAAATGTCTGCAGTGGCTCCCTGACAAGCTTTTGACTCACTTGTGGTCACCTCATACAACTACGATCACAAAGGAGTGAAAACTGTGAGCAGCATCCAAAACTAAGCAAAAAAAAAAAAATTTTTGCAGGGGTGCAAGCCCCCACCTGCACTCCTTGACGTTAAAGGCTGCATCACCCACAGCTCCACTATATACATATACCAAACCCAAGGTTGTACCACCACGGGGAAAGGAAGAAATGCTCATTAAACAAACAATTACAGTTTGTGAGAGAAAGGTTAAGCAGTTGAATACAGCTAACTACACAAATCTGTACCAATCACTAGAGATTCATGGACAAGCTTAGCTTCCATTTTCACCCCTTACTGTGGGCTCAACACATAACTAGCACACTGTCAAACAATTAGTGTGTACTTTTAGTTCTGGTATTTATTTTTGTTTGGGAAATAAAATGTGGATATTGGTATATTTGAATTTGATAAGATATTGTGTGTGTGTGTGTGTGTGTGTAGGTAGGTACACACACACGCACGTACACACACACGCATGGGGAAACTGGAGAATGTCCACTCATCTACAGGATGCATTTTGAAGGACATTATAGCACACAAAGAAAACCCACAGGACACAAGGAGGAAATATGGTCTCCACACAGAAGGGAACACAGCCAAGAATTATAGGTTCATAGGTTCATAGGTTAGTACTAGGCTATCAGCCCTAGGGCCTATACAAGCCTAGCCATAACAATTCCCTGAATATTTCTTCCCACATTATTTACTTTCCTGGACCCCTGTCTAGCAGGGCGACTGACGTGATCCCTGGGGTGAATTTCCTTTCTCCCATCCAATCGTCAGGGTTCCTCTTGAAGAGGTCCAAAGAGGCACTCTGCTTGACATGTATGGGCAATCTATTCCAGAGTCTGGGGAGTCTCTGGGTCAGGAACCTATCCCTCCAACATGTTTTGTTTATTGTGATGACAAGGTTTAGATCCCTGGAGCGTGTAGCTCTGAGGGATTGGGATTTCTTTAAGTGTAGCATGTCCAACAGCTCTGGGTTTGACATGGCCTTGTATGTTAAGCAGAGATCGCCTCTGAGTAGGCGATATCACGACAGAGTATAGCTGGAGTTTTTTAAGGCGGTCAGCAGAGGGCATCTGCTTTAGGCCTGTGATTCTTTTAGTGAGGTATTTCTGAGGCCTTTCCAGTTGTTGCAGATGTCTTGAGAGGTACATACCAAATGGGGCATTGTATTCTATAATGGGTCTAATGAGGGATGAGTACAGTGGGACAATGACCTCCTTTTTTCTGGATGAAAAGCCCTTCGTGATGAGGTGTGCCACATAGAAGGATTTCCTGACTGTTGTGGCGATGTGGTTATCGAAGGTGAGACCACTGTCCACCTGTGTCCCTAAGTCTCTTATCACACTTTCTGTGTTTAGTGTACTGCCACCTATATGGTAATTCATGGATACATGTTTTTTCCCAAAGGGGATAACAATACATTTCTTGGCATTGAGCTTGAGCCCATGGCTCTGGCACCAAGCATCTGTTTCTGTAAGGCCCTTTTGTAGAGTATCCACATCATTTGGGGATTCAATAATGGCTCCCAGTTTGCAGTCATCTGCAAACTTTGTTAGCCAGAGTCCCTTAGTGTTGACCTGTACTTTAGAGAAGTAGATGCCAAACAAGAGCGGCCCCAGGACTGAACCCTGAGGTACTCCACTTGTCACTTGCTGGAGCTGGATTTGGAGTAGGCTACTTTTACAGTGTGGGTTCTATCAGTAAGCCATTTAGCAACCCATTGGGTGACATAGGGATTAATGCCCAACTTAGTAAGTTTATCTATGATTCCAGAGTGGGGGATGGTGTCAAAGGCCTTGGCAAGGTCTAGATAGGCTGTGTGGACCACCTTACCCTTGTCCATGGCTCTGGAGACTGATTCAAAGAAGTCAATCAGGTTCAGGAGACAAGATCGGCCCTTCACAAACCCAAACTGGGTGGGGTCCAGTGTTTGAAGGTTGCCAATGTCTTTGTTTATAAGTTCCATGATAATACGTTCCATGGCCTTGCAGATAAGGCTTGTCAGACTGATGGGACGGTAGTTTCCGGGATCCAAGGTGGATCCCCCCTTGTGGATTGGGATAACTATAGCTCTGCGCCACTCAGTGGGCACGAAACCTGAGGTGAGGCTATGATTAAACATGACACTTAGGTGAGGTGCCAGTTCATATTGTAGTTCATGTAGTACACAGCCCGGGATGTCATCTGGTCCCATGGATGCTGTATTCTTGGCTTTAGAGTGCGTTTTGTACCTGTGTGGCCGTTATTACTGGAATTTGGCAATCTTCCGGTATTGAGATGGGCCATTTAGGGGGTGAAAGTGGGGTGAAGTTGGCACTGAATCGATCTGCCAGGATATTCGGATCAGTATATTTAATGCCATTCTGTTTTAGCTCAGAGCAGATCTGAGCATTGCCATTTAGATTCTTGACATAATTATAGAATGGTTTGTGGGTGTCTTTGGAATATTTGGCAATTTTATTTTCGTAACTAGCTTTGGAGGATTTTATGAGGCATCTCAGTTTCTTACTGAGGCTAGTAAGGGAGTTTTTTGCATCCTGGGATTTTCCTCTTTTCTGCAAAAGTTTCTTCCTTTTGTTGTAAAGTTTGTTTATGGCAGGGGACCACCAGACTGGCTTCCTTTTTTTGGATGAGAGCATTTTGGTTCTATTTGGGATGGCACGATTCATGCATGAGTGGATGTGCTCGTACAGTGCCGTAGTGTAGGATTCAGCAGTTGAACTTTCAGTTCCGTCTGCATGGGTGTCATGAAGTTTGTCACTTCTGACTTGAGTAGCATGAAGTTGGCTTTAGAAGTTTTTATGGTGGTTTCTTTACTGGGGGTGGGGTAGGAATGTGGATGTTAAGGGTGATTAGCTTATGGTCAGACCTGACTAACGAGGGGTGACCATAGGTATGGAGCATTGATTTCCCATGTTGGTAATGACCAGGTCTAGGATATTGGAGCCCTGGTGGGACTATGGATTAGTTGATCCAGGGCGTTGGAATTTATGAATTCCAAGAACCGTTGCAAAGGTGTTGGGACATGAGTAGTTTTCCCAGTTAATGGCAGGGTAGTTAAAATCACCCAGTATTAGGGTGTTTGGTTCTATCTTAATATTTTCCAGTATGTTTAGAAAGGTGTAGTGAGAATCTTGGGGTATGGTGGGGGATCTGTAGCAAGCTACAATTTGGATTGCAGTCTTACCTAGTGTTAGTTGCACTTGGAGAATTTCAGACACATTGTGTTGGCCAACTAGCCTGGTGGTGTGAATATCCTTGGTGAATATTGACACTCCTCCACCTTTAGTGTTTCGGTCCTGGTTTGGTGGCCGAAAAGTGTGGTAAGAGTTGTAGCCTGGTATTGCAGGGGTGCTCTCTGGAGTCTTGAACCAGGTCTCAGTTACTGCACAGATATCGTGTAATTGTAAACCCTTGCTCTGATGTGGCAACACTAGTCACTTACATTACATCACCCATTATATTAGGGAAAACTGTTATGCTGTTGGAATCATTCTTAGTAGCAACCAAAAGCTATGCTAGTGGTTTACTAGGTACCAGACCTATTAAAGAAGTATATGTTAGAAGACTGCTTCAGAACAATTTGGGACCAAAAGAAAATTAATAAACAGGGAGGGTACTTAGAGAAAGGGGATGAAGGTGGGTTAAAGAGATACAGTGATAGCACAGAAGGGAAAGCTAAAGGTCAAACACTAGTTTAGGTACACAAGTAATAAGGAAGTCGGGGACACATGGAGATAAATGAAACATTGGAAGGGGGAAGCAAGAAACAAAGATACTAAACTGAGTAAATTAATAAAGAACTGGGATATAATATATGAAGAGGAATGGGAAAATTGAAAGTTTAAAAAAAAAATACTAAGAAAGTTAAACAGATGATGTGAGGAACAAGTTAGATGAGAGGAAACAAAAAAGCAATAAAAATCAGAAGCAGAAAATAAGAAAGTGTAAGTAAGGTTCATATGTAGGTACTAGGCTATCGGCCCAAGGGCCTACGTAAGCCTAGCCAGAAAGGTTCCATAGCTTATGCCACCCAAGAAAGTTATTTTCCTGTGCCACTGTCCAGCAGAGACACAGAAGTGATCCCTGGGGTGTATTTCCTATTTCCCATCCATTCATCAAGATATTTCTTGAAGAGTGCTAATGAAGAACATTGCTTGACATAGATGGATAGCCTGTTGCAGAGTATAGGAAGTCTCTGGGACAGGAATCTATCCCTCCAGCATGTCCTGTTTATTGTGGTGACGAGGTTTAGGTCTGTAGAGCATGTAGCTCGGAGGGATTGGGATTTCTTTAGGTGTAGCATGTCC
The DNA here is from genome assembly GCF_019279795.1 of Protopterus annectens. Taxonomy (NCBI): domain Eukaryota; kingdom Metazoa; phylum Chordata; order Ceratodontiformes; family Protopteridae; genus Protopterus; species Protopterus annectens. The sequence goes on along the minus strand of NC_056744.1, from coordinate 1,662,728,024 downwards.
AACAGCTCTGGGTTTGACATAGCTTTATATGTTAGGCAGAGATCACCTCTGAGTAGGTGATATGCTACGGAGTAAAGCTGGAGTTTTTTGAGGCGGTCAGTGTAGGGCATTTGTTTGAGGCCAGTGATCCTCTTTGTGAGGTACTTCTGCGGCCTTTCCAGCTGCTGCAGATGTCTTGTGAGGTACATTCCAAAAGGGGCATTGTACTCTATAATGGGTCTAATGAGTGACAAGTGGAGGGGAACAATTACCTCTTTTTTCCTGGATGAGAACCCTTTTATGATGAGTTGTGCCACATAGGACTTCTTATCGAGGCGATGTGACTATCAAAGGAGAGACTACTGTCCACCTGGGTCCCAAGGTCTCTTATCACGCATTTGGTGTTAAGTAGATTGCTGCCTATGTGGTAGTTCATGGGTACAGAGTTTTTACCAAAGGGGATGACACTGCACTTTTTGGCATTAAGCTTGAGGCCATGGCTCTGACACCAGGCATCTGTCTCAGTGAGGCCCTTCTGTAGGATGTCCACATCATTTGGGGACTTGACTATGGCTCCTAGTTTGCAGTCATCTGCGAACTTCATTAGCCAGAGGCCTTCTGTGTTAGCCTGTACTTCAGAGAAGTAGATACCAAACAGGAGAGGTCCCAGGAAGGAACCCTGTGGTACTCCACTTATCACTGCTTTGATGTCATATTTGGAGTCTGCAACTTTTACAGTGTGGGTTCTGTCAGTGAGCCAGTTGGCAACCCATCTTGTGACGTAGGGATTTATACCTAGTTTAGTGAGTTTAGCTATAATTCCAGAATGGGAGATGGTGTCAAAAGCCTTGGCGAGGTCAAGATAGGCTGTGTGAACCACCGTACCCTCATCCACGGCTTTGGTGACTGCCTCAAAGAAGTCTATCAGGTTCAGGAGGCATGATCTGCCTTTCACAAACCCGAACTGGGTGGGATCCAGTGTTTGGAGGTTACCAATGTCTTTGTTTATGAGTTCCATGATGATACGTTCCATGGTTTTGCAGACCAGGCTCGTCAGGCTAATAGGTTGATAGTTCCTGGGATCAGTGGTGGCTCTCCCTTTGTGGAGTGGGATAATGAGTGACAAGTGGAGGGGAACAATGACCTCTTTTTTCCTGGATGATAACCATTTTATGATGAAGTGTGCCATGTAGAAGGACTTCCTGACTACCGAGGTGAGGCAATGTGACTATCAAAGGAGAGACTAATGTTCAGTGGGCACAAAGCCTGATGTGAGGCTATTATTGAACATGGTGCTTAAGTGGGGAGCCAGTTTGTTCTGAAGTTCATGTAAAATGCAGCCTGGGATGTTGTCCAGTTCCATGGATGCTGTGTTTTTGGCTTTAGAGAGTGCAACTTTTACCTGCGCAGTTGTGATTACAGGGACTCTGCATTCTTCCTGTATAGATATGGGCCCTTTAGGGGGTGAGAGGGGGGTAAAGTTAGCACTGAACCTATCTGCCAGGATGTTGGCATTATTAGTTGGTTCTGTAATTTTCGTGCCTTTGTGCTGTAACTCGGAGCAGATCTGGGTGTTGCCATCTAAATTCTTGACATAGCTATAGAATGCCTTTTGGTTGTCCTTGGATTTAGTGGCGATTTGTTTTTGTAGCTAGCTTTGGAGGATCTTATAAGGGATCTCAGCTTCTTACTGAGGCTGACCAGGGAGCTCCTCCACTTATGGGATTTTACTCTCTTTTGCAACAGTTTCTTCCTTCTGTTATACAGTTTGTTTATGGCAGGGGACCACCAGATTGGCTTCCTTTTTTTGGAGGATAGCACAATCCATGCACTCGTGTAAGTGCTTATAGAGTGCATTTGTGTAGGAGTCAGCAGTTGTAATTGTATTGTCCATCTGCATGGGTGTCATGAAGTTCACCACTTCTGTCTTAAGAAGCATGAAGTTGGCTTCCGAGTAATTTATTACTGTGGTTTCCTTAATGCGGGGTGGGGGAGGGATGTGGATATCAAGGGTGATATGCTTATGGTCAGATCGGACCAACGAGGAGTTGACTTCAGGTGTGGAACACTGGTCACTCATGTTGGTAATGACTAGGTCTAGGATATTGTTGCCTCTGGTGGGGATGTGGATACGTTGATCTAGGGCATTGGAGTTTATGAATTCCAGAAAGCGTTGAGCTAAGGAGTTGGTACACGAGTAGTTTTCCCAGTTAATGGTGGGGTAGTTGAAGTCACCCATTATTAGGGTGTTTGGTTGAACCCTAATATTTTCCAGTACATCAAGAAAAGAGGAGTGGGAATCCTGGCTCATGGTGGGGGATCTGTAGCAAGCTACAATTTGGATTGCAGTTTTGCCCAGAATTACTTGCACTTGGATAACCTCAGATGCATTATGCTGAGCAACTAGCCTGGAGGTGTGGATATCCTTAATGAATATGGACACACCTCCACCTTTGGTGTTTCGGTCCAGGTTACACGGCCAAAAAGTGTGGTATGAGTTATAGACAGGTAGTGCAGGGGTACTCTCTGGAGCCTTGAACCAGGTCTCAGTCACTGCACAGATATCGATGTTCTCCATTTTAAGGAGTGCTTCGAGTGAGTGAATTCTGAGATTTAGACTTCTAGCATTGAGTAGCATTACCCTCAGGTTTTGCTTGCCTGTTCCTGTTACGGTGGTGAATTTGTTATTTGAACCCTGCCTATAAAAGGCACTATAGGGGCAGCAAGAGCCTTAGCCAGTATCCGGAATCCCAGGGGCGACAGGTGCAGGCCATCTGTGGCAAAGCATCGTGGTCTGTCGACCAGGTCATCCCAAGCAGACAGATACTGGATCCCCTTAGAATGACACAAGAAGCTTAGCCAATTGTTGAAGTCAATCATTTTGTCTTTGTACTGAGGTATCATTCTGGGCGATGGCAGAATGCTGCTCAGGACTAGGGTCATACCTGCCTGGGCTACAAGATCGGAGAGCTTTTCCATGTCTCTTTTTATGTAGTCCAGGGAGGTACGTCTCAGGGCATTCACCCCAACATGGACAATGACAGAGTCATATTTGTACTTGTTGTGGAGTGACCTGAGTGCGTGGGTTATGTGGCGGATCCCGGCACCCAACAGGCAGCTGACAGTAACCTTCTCCTTGTTCAGCCTGGTGAGTGGAACATCAGTGTGTCTGACTATAGAGTCACCTATGACTAGTGTGTTGGGTATGTTGTTTTGCCTCATTGGCTGTGGTTGAGTGGCACACTGAGTCTGTGGGCTGTGTGTCATTTGGGTTGTGTTGGGGGATGGAGGTTGCTTCCGTTTCTGCTTTGGAGGTCTCTGTTGCTTAGAAAGATTATTACGGAGAGCCTCCACAAATGTTTTTGTGTTACTATGTGTGGATTTTGGTGTGGAAACTTCTTTGGAAGCTGGCCCCAAAGAAGACTGCAATGAATTGTCAGCTGCTATATGTGATTCAGGAATAAATTGTGTCTTTTGGCTTTTCCCGGTTAGGGGTCGCCACAGCGGAAACTCTGGTCCACTAATGATTGGCAGTAGAGTTTTATGTGCTGGCTTGCCGGGCCTAACGCACAACCTTCAATGAAGGAACGCCCGTTCACGCATGTCGCTACACAGAAGACGCTCTAACTGAAAATCGAACGAGCAACGTCTAACTGTGAGGCGACAATGCTACCGCAGCACCACCACCGCAGTATAAGCAGAATGGAATAAATAATAATGTGAAATGTTTTAAGGATGAAGACATACTGAAACCAGTAATGACATGTACAACTATTTCTCTGTATTACAGAACCTACATTTATTAATTTGTTCTGCTTTTTCTATAGACTATGTGAACCAACATGTACATAGTTTGAGTGTCATGATTCTGTCAAAGATTTATAAGTTGTGGGAAGTACTTAACTGCATTTAGTTGTGCGATACACTTACCAAATTTGGTACATTCATTTCGCTTCAGTTCTGTGTGAATGACATAATGCTGTCGAAGACTGCTGAGTTTGCTGAAACACTTACTGCATTTGGAACATTTATATGGTTTTGCTCCAGTATGAATGTCTTGATGCTTTTTCAGTCCACTGGCCCATGTGAAAGACTTACCACATTCTGTACATTTATGTGGTTTCATGCCTGTGTGAATGGCACGATGCACCTTAAGACTACTTAGCCGTGTGAAACACTTACTGCATTCAGTACATTTATATGGTTTCAATCTTGTGTGAATGACTTGATGCCTTTTCAGGTTACAGGCCCATGTGAAAGACTTACCACATTCAGTACATTTATGTGGTTTCATGCCTGTGTGAATGGCATGATGGGCCTGAAGATGGCTTCGCTGTGTAAAACACTTACTGCATTCAGAACATTTATATGGATTCAGTCCTGGGTGAATAACTTGATGCCTTTTCAGGCTATAGGCCCATGTGAAAGACATACCACATTCGGTACATTTATGTGGTTTCATGCCTGTGTGAATGGAACAGTGTGCCTGAAGATTGCTGAGCTGTGTGAAACATTTACTGCATTCAGTACATTTATATGGTTTCAGTCCTGTGTGAATGACTTGATGCCTTTTCAGGCTGCTGGCACATGTGAAAGACTTATTGCATTCAGCACATTTGTGCATTTCTTTCTGTGTGTGAAATCTCTTAGTTGTGTCATGTTCAGAGCTCCTGCTGCAACCATGTCCTGAGTGTCGTCTTGGATTAGGAGTAAGAGAAAGCCCATCATACACCTTCACTGGCAGAGTACGTGGCGGTAGATGCTCTGTCAGCTGATGTGCCGTAGGTATTCCTTTGTCACATTCAGGGGTTTGACGGTAGTGATGTTCTGATGGAAGTTGTAGTACATGAGTGAGACAAACGTCATCAATGTCCTTTCCAGGCTGGGACCTCTGCTTAAGGTTCCTTCTAGGGTGATGTAACTGTGTTTTCACAAGAGCTGGCTGTTGACTGTAATTCACATTGCAGTCTGTACTCTTTATACCTAAAGCAGATTATATGAAAATATGCTATTACAAGAACAAAAGAAATATGCAATGTTTTTCATCAGAATAATGTGTGCACAGTTTAACAATTTAAAAATGTTTGGATTTGTTTTCATTTATTAAGTACTTTATTCTGTTATTAGCACCACTAATAAAATAAGGTTAGGTAGTTCAGTTTCACTTTTTATCAGAATTTGGTCAATGCAAGTAGGTGTTTAGTTTATTTCAAGTAGCCTAAATCACAAACTTAAGTGCTGCTTTACAATTCTGTAAAACTGACATATGGCCCCCTTCTCACCTTCCTTCTCTCCGTTTATTCTTCCCTCCCCAATAACCATCTTCCTCACATCAAACTTCTGGCATTCATAGTTTTAGGTAATCTCAGATACATGTTTCACAGTTTCATCTCTGTTGTTTCCCTGTTCACCTTCCTTTTGTTAATGTACTGTCTACTACAGTACTGTTCCTCCCCGTCAAGTAGCTATATATGTAACCACAACTTTATAACAAATCCTATTTCCACCCACTTTTGCTTAAAACTCAAAAGGATGAAATACTGCTTTTTCCTCCTCTCTTTCCTGATATAACTTTGGCAGTCTAACATGTGTCAAGAATTTTACCTCAGGAGTGATCAGTATCATATGATATAGATATTACAGAAATGTGAGCAATTCATTATAACTGTAGCTGTTTGAGTAGGATCACTTTTGTAGTTTGAGCTTCCACATCTTTAGTAGTTTTAGTCCTGTGGAATTTTAGGAGGGAGGAGGAGCCTGCCTGAATCCACAGCTTCTAAGGCAGAGCACCACAGTTTGAATGCTTTAAATAATGTCTAATTATGACGTACGGTCTCCATCCACAGAACACATCTTTCAACTTCACTGGTAAAAAAGAATAAAAGATGATGAGGGCTGACTGCCTTCTTATCAAGGATTTAGGTATGCATCTTCACATGAAGAGGAATCTGCTGTGTTTATATGTCTACAGAGCTTTGGGATGTGGGCTGGCTGGGCACATATCTTCCTGCAGGTAATTTCAATATGTTAAGAACTGTGCCACAGTAGTGACCTTACTCACAAATATTAACAATAATGATTGACAGGATTATGGGGACATATCAGACTGTACAAGGATGTTGTCAGGTTCCTCACAGAAGATAAAGGGAGTTCCCCACTCCAAGAAGATACATTATTTCCTTATAATATGCACCTTGGACAGCATTACTGTGCTTAGCCAACAATCTCTGAAAGTCTCAGAAGTTTTTTTTATTGTACAGTCCTGTCAATTTGAAAGATGTTAGCCTCTTTCTTTAAGAAAGAGTAGTCTAATCCTCCTTTATTTCTAATGAAAAATGTCACATATTGTAGTGTTAGAAATAGCTAGATAACACTCTGAGGATGCATATTTGAGAACTTATCTACAAGATAGCAACTGTTACTGTGTGAGTGTTTATCTGCTTGTGTTTGAATGTGAAACAATTCCAATAAACAATATTAAACTGCTGTGCTTATCAAATTGGAGATGTAACACAATGTGTTGAGCAACATTTTAAAACCCAGCACAATTCAGTGGTAATAAACACTACTCTGAAACACCCAGTCATTCTTCTCTAAGGGGAGCTGTGATGTGTTCACTTTTCCATAATCAAATTCATAACCCTTTACTAGGGTTTTCAAGAAGCTTGTCATCAATTAAGCCAAGAACATCAAGAAAAACATATTTATATAATATGTGGGTTAGTCTGCAAGAATTGTTAAAAAAGTAATGTATTACAACATGAAACCTTGATTTTAACATGTTTTTGAAATGTATATAAGTGGATGTCTTTGTAAATACTTTAGTAATGTTGTGTTTTCTATAAATCTTGTACTAGATCAAAAGATAACCCATGTAAAAATGTGTTTATTTTGTTTATTTGTAAAAATCAATAAAATTGTTTAAAAAAAAGAAGCTTGTCATCAGTGTAATAAGGTTTATATCTATTTTGTCCATATAGTTAACTAACTTCAGTGTACATGTTTGGGGGGTATAATCATTTAACATTGTTCTCAGAGTAGCTAAACAATAGATTTTATGCAGATCTGTGCAGTATAAATGTATGTTTTTGCATTCTTGTGATATTTACATGTAACACAGCTTTTTTAATAACAAACATTTTGGATTTTATTGTTACATTTTTGTACTGCAACTATTTAGGTCTAAATGCCTTGAAGTGGTTGCTTTGGATCATGTGATTCCATGGTGTTTTAAATGCAGTGTCTGCATTAAAGAAGCCCATTTAGCGTGAAGAAGAAAGTTCTACACTACTGTATTAAACCTTAGAAGATGAATCAGCAGTGTGCTTTGTTGTTACATTTTGTTCTTTGTATCACAGTTTGCCTTTTTGAATTCCGCATTTTTGAATTACTTCTGAATGAGATACCCTAAATTGACACTTATCCAATACCTAGACTGGATCAACACATACAGGGGCTAAGCAAAGCAAGGTTTTTAACCACCACAGACTACACAAAAGGGTACTGGCATATTCCTCTTACCCATGAAGCCAGAAAGAGAAGACAGCATTTTCCACCCACAAGGCCTTTTACATTAAGCTGCCTTACCGTTTGTACTTCACACAGTGTTTATCATCCTTCAAGCGCTCACGATAAGTCTCTGAAACCTCATGCTACATATTTATCTGTACCATAATGACACAGTCATTTACTCAGAACACTGACATCACATTCAGTCTGTGTACCGTAATGACACAGTCATTTACTGAGAACACTGACATCACATTCAGTCTGTGTACCGTAATGACACAGTCATTTACTGAGAACACTGACATCACATTCAGTCTGTGTACCGTAATGACACAGTCATTTACTCAGAACATTGACATCACATTCAGTCTGTGTGCCGTAATGACACAGTCATTTACTCAGAACACTGAGATCACATTCAGTGTATGTACAACCTGGGCTGGACTCTTTAAAATAGGGAGACTTGACAGTAATGCTGCGAAAAATAAGCCAAATATGTATAAAGACATCAACCTAGGGTATGGGATTATCACCCTTCAAAGGCTCACGATAAGGCTCTGATACCTCATGCTACAGATTTATCTGTACCATAATGACGCAGTCATTTACTCAGAACACTGACATCACATTCAGTCTGTGTACCGTAATGACACAGTCATTTACTCAGAACACTGACATCACATTCAGTCTGTGTACCGTAATGACACAGTCATTTACTCAGAACACTGACATCACATTCAGTCTGTGTACCATAATGACATAGTCATTTACTCAGAACACTGACATCACATTCAGTCTGTGTACCTTAATGACACAGTCATTTACTCAGAACACTGACATCACATTCAGTCTGTGTACCATAATGACACAGTCATTTACTTAGAACACTGAGATCACATTCAGTCTGTGTACCATAATGACACAGTCATTTACTCAGAACACTGATATCACATTCAGTCTGTGTACCGTAATGACACAGTCATTTACTCAGAACACTGAGATCACATTCAGTCTATGTACAACCTGGACTGGACTCTTTAAAATAAGGAGGACTTGACAGTAATGCTGCGAAAAGTAAGCCAAATATGTATAAAGACATCAACCTAGGGTATGGGATTGAGAGAGAGGTAATTAGGCCTCAAATGGATACAACAGAAGCCATCAAAAGCTCAGTGACACCAAGTACCAAATGAAAATGAAACAAATTTTTCAGACTAGCATGCTGCTAACAAATAGGTTATACCCAGCATTGTAAGTTGTTTTTGACAACTTAAAAACTATGCTGTGTTCAGAACCAGTCCTGACACCCCCAGTCTTCAGTAAATTTTTTGTTGTATACACTGATGCATCTTGCGTTGAATTAGAAGCTGTGTTACTTCTGAAAACAGTTGGTGAGAAACACCTAGTGCACTACCTGCAACACAGTAGGAATGTCTCAGTATTAAGTTGGCACTTACGTCCCTACAGCCTTACTTATTAGAATTCAGCATGACTCTGGTATCTGACCATGCACTCCTACAGTGGTTGTACAAACAACAGGATGTCAACATAAAGTTGAATAGAAACAATGTATCATTACAGCCATTACATTACACTGACACAGGTCTGGTAGTAGCCACTCGAATGCAGACAGGCTAACCTGGTTTCACACCCAATTTCATTCCCTATATAATCATGGATTCTATGCTGGGAAGGGTTTTTTATGAGACAGTAGTTAATCAAAAAGGATAAAAATGCTGTTTTATGGTGATGTGTATACACCACATACTGTATACATGCAGAGATGATGCATATATACCAGCACTGTATAAATTAGGACAGCAGAGGTTAATTTTGAAACACTTGCTGAAAAAGGTGTGAGCTTATTTGTGGAACAGAAGAATTCCTGCACATTTACTTGTGGAATACTAGAAACTTTCCTGGAATTTACCTGTGAAATACCAGAAACTTTCCTGGAATTTACCTGTGGAGTACCAGGAGGTTACTTATGGACTTACTATGAAGTAACAGATGTGGGTCAACTTGACCAAACTGCCATAATCAAGAACTAAAAGAAAACCCTAAATTTGTTTTATGCAGAAAATATGTTTGTTTTTGTTCACTTATTTTCATTTTTCTTTGTAAGAAGGAAAGTACAGTTTTGTACCTACCATAAATGTAGATGTTCGAGTGTAAACACTGCTGCAGTCATTACACTTGGGTTATCCTGCCGTCAGGTGATTCCCCAGTCGGCCCGAGTTCCAAAGCCTTGGTCCTGCGTCAGTTGCTGTCGCCTCCTCCCTGACGTCAGTGCAACAGGGGTATATAAGATGCAGGTGACGCCATATTTTTCAGTTTTTCTTGCCCCAGATGTCAAGTGCCCCCAAATAGGTAGGCAATTCAAATTGCTAGTAAAGTATACATAAGAAAAGCAAACAACAATTTTCAGTTACCAGCAAATACTCCCCATAGATAGTAAAGGGCAGAAGACATAGGTACGCACCTGCAAGTAAGAGGGGAAGGAGGGAGGGTAACCTGGACTGCAGCAGTGTTTACACTCGAACATCTACATTTATGGTAGGTACAAAACTGTACTATGTTCATCGTGTTACACTGCTGCAGTCATTACACTTGGGTGGAATCCCAAAGCTGAGGTAGGGTGGCTGGTTCTATAAGGCATTAGGGGTGGCTATAAGGCTCTGCAGCACAGCAGTGGCGAAGCCAGCTCTGGATTTGGAGTATAAAGGCAAGTGGTAATGTTTGGTGAAGGTATGCACAGAACTCCATGTTGCTGCTTCCAAAATATCCTTGGTAGGTACTCCTCTAAGGTAGGCAGCTGAAGTGGCTGTTGCCCTGGTGGAGTGAGATCTAATGCTGCTAGGTACAGGTTTCCCATGGTGTGTATAGCAGAAATGTATGCAATGTCCTATCCATTAGAAATAGTCTGTTTTGAAATGGCTTTTCCCTGTGCTCCTGCAGCATATGCTACCAATAATTGCTCAGATTTTCTGAAAGCTTTGGTTTTGTCCAAGTAGAAGCGTAACTGCCTGTGAATGTCCAAAGAATGCAGTAGTCTCTCCCCTTTATTCTGTGGTTTTGGATAAAAAGTTGGCAAGTGAATTGTTTGGTTTAAAGCCACATTTGATACCACCTTTGGCATAAACGTAGGGTTAGTTCTTAAAGACACCCTGTCCTGGTGGAAAATGAGGAAAGGTTCCACTGCCATTAGTGCCTGTAATTCTGAAACTCTTTGCGCTGATGTTATTGCCAGTAGCAGAGCAGTTTTCCAAGAGATATATTTTAATTCTGCTGTGTTAGCTGGCTCAAAAGGAGGTAAAGTTAATTTTTTCAAAACAAAGTTGATGTCCCAAGTTGGAGTAGGTGCTCTATGGGGCAGTCTTATGTTTTAAGCCACTCGGAGGTACTGTTTGAGCAAAGAATTAGAGAAAAATCGGTGGATCCGTGTTGTAATGAGCAGAAATGGCAGAGGCGTGGATCTTGATGGATAAATAGGAGAGGCCCTTGTCCAGCATCTCAGTTAAATATTGTAGAATCTGAGGAATGTTTGGGACAAGACGGTCAAGGTTGTGAGCCTAATTCCGGGCACAGAATCTCTTCCATTTATCAGAATAGGCTTTCCTGGTACTAGGCCTTCTGGAGTCCAGAATGACATCCATAACAGCTTTGGAGAGAGGCACTGCTTGCTTGACTAAGGAATTTTCCATGCAACTAGGTTTAAGGTCTTTAGCTGGCTGTGAAATATCTGACTGTTGTGCTGAGCCAGCAAATGAGGGATTTGAGGCAAAATCCAGGGTGGTTCTTGTGCTAAGTTCTTTAAGATTGGGTACCAGTGCTGGCGTGGCCAGTCTGGTGCAATCAGGATCATCTTTTGCTCTTCTTGCCTGGCTTTTATGAGTACCTTTGGAAGGAGAGGTAGAGGTGGGAAAGCGTATACTTGCAGGTTTTTCCAGCTGAATGAGAGGGCTTCCACTTTCCATGCTTGTGGATGGTTAACTCCTTGTGCAGAATTTCTGTAACTGACAGTTCATTGAGGATGCAAACAGATCTATGTCTGGGCTCCACCATTTTTGTGTTATCATTCTGAATATTTGTGGATTCAATTCTCATTCGTGGGGATCCATGATGTTTCTGCGTTAAGTCGTCTGCCAGTGTGTTTTTCTCTCCTGGCAAGAATTGTGCTTGCAGATGAACTTGGTAGTCTAGAGCTGTGTTCCACAAGGTCATGGATTGTCTGCAGAGGTTGTAGGAGTGTGTGCCCCCTTGCTTGTTTATGTTCCACGTAACTGTGGTGTTGTCGATCTTTAGTAATAGTTGTCCTGGATGCAGCAGGTCCTTGAAAGCTATAAGGGCATTTTGTACAGCTAGCATCTCTTTTTGATTGATGTGAAGATGCCTTTGTTCTGCGGGCCGCTCGCCCTGAATACATTTTCCTGCCATGTGTGCTCCCCAGGCGTAATCCGATGCATCTGTTGTCAGTGTTTGCCTGGCTGTGGGTTGAGTAAAAGGCTGTCCCTTGTTGAGGTGACAAGCTTGAGCCCACTATCGAAACTCCTGTTGAAGGCAAGGAATTAGTGGTATAACGGTTTCCAAACTTTGACAGTGTTGAGACCATACACTCTTTAGGTACCATTGTAGTTTCCTCATATGCAGTCTGCCATATGGAATTAGTAGTATGCAGGATGCCATGTAACCCAAGGCCTGCAGAATTTTTCTTGCAGGGAGTTGAGTCTTTGTTGCCATCAGCTGAAAGTATTGAGTCAGTTGTCCTTGCTTGTATGGCGTGAGATAAGCCATCTGGGCCGTTGTGTTCAAGCTGGCACCCAGGAATATTATCTCTTGTGAGGGCACTAGTTTTGATTTCTTTTCATTTACTGTGTACCCCAGGCAACTTAATAACTTTTTTTATGAATGCCAGATGCTTTAGAAGAATGTCCTTGCTCTCTGCTTGAATCAGGCAGTCATCCAGGTACAGATAAATTTGAATTCCTTTCTGTCTGCAAAATGCAGTTACTGGTGCCAGGCACTTTGTGAAGACCCTGGGCGCAGTAGATAAGCCAAAGGCAGTGCAGAGAATTGATAGTGCATTGAACCAGCTATGAATCTGAGGCATCTTCTGCAGTTTTGTCTGATAGGGACATGCAGGTATGCCTCCTTGAGGTCCAAAGTCACAAGCCAAGCTTTCTTGCCCAGCATGGGAAGAAGCTGCTGTAGTCTCAACATTTTGAATTTCGGAACATCCAGGTAAGTGTTTAGAGAAGAAAGATCCAGAATGGGCCTCCAGGCTTTGTCCTTTCTGGGAACCAGAAAGAGTCTTGAGTAAAATCCTTGTCCTCGCTCCTGTGGTGGTACCTTTTGAATAACTCTCATGTCCATGAGTGCTATTTGTTTTTGAGCCTCTGCCCATTGATTTGATGGCAGATTTGGCATTCCTTTTAACCTTGGCAGAGTGTGAAAGTGGAACCTGTAACCTTGAGATACAATGTTGAGAACCCATTTGTCTTTGGTGATCCAATGCCAATTGTGATAGAAAAGTGCCAGTTTTCCTCCTAAGGGGGCTGCCAAGAGAGAGCTGTTTGGCAGCTGTAGTGGGAAGTCATTGAGACTGCTTTTCGTATGGTTGGGGCCTGTCTTCCCCTTCTTTCTGGCCTGGTGCACCCCAAGGACCTTGTGATTGACCTCTACCACTTGGACGTCTGTATCTGCCCCTTTGAGGTCTGTCTGTAACTGGAAAGGACCAGTTCTTTGTTGGCCAATTTCTGCTAAATCGAGGAGGCTGAACCTGTAAGAAATCCTTCACCATTTGCATAGATTTTGCCTTATCCTCCATCTTCTTTAATACCTCTTCTGCCTTAACTCCAAATAACACATCCTGCTGCAAAGGTGCATCTAATAATTTTGCTTTAACATGATCTGGTAAGGTATGTTCTTTTAACCAAGCATGTCTTCTAATGACGGAGCCTGTAACTGCTGCTCTACAGGAGGCCTCTGAAGAATCAAATCTACATTGCAAAGTACATTTTCCCACTTGTTCAGCTGCATGCAATAAATCCTGCATTTTTTTTAAATTAGGAGGATCTGAATCTGGAAGCATTTTTTGTTTCAACTTGAGTCATCAAAAATTGCTGATATTTTAACATGTGAAACTGGCAATTTAAGGCACTCATTGCTAAAGTTGCAGACGTGTATACTTTCTTTCCCCATCTGTCTAATGCTCTGGAATCTCTGTCAGAGGGAACTGGGTTTTTTGCTGATGAGGCCTTAATCCCTTTGGATCCCTGAGAAATAGTTTCAGGGTCAGCAACAGGACTTTTATACAGAAATTTGTTTGAGTCAGGGACTCTGTAATAACTATCAGGTTTAACTGGGGCTGGAGGTAAGGAGTCAGGATTTAAGTTGGATTCAGTATACACATCATCCACAATATCTAACACTGGAGGAATAGCAAGGGGTCTGTGTTGAGGTAATGAAAGGAAGTCTCTGAGCCTTTTCTTGGATTCTGAGTAATCCTGGCCTTCCCAATGGAAATGCTCCCTCATGGTATGTAAGGTTTCCCCAAAGGAGTAGTCCTCAGGCGGAGAGGCTGATGGAATTGATTCCTCAGCAACAGAATCCTCATAAGGGGGTAAAGAATATCCTAGGTCTGAGGATGAATCTGAGGAAATGGACACCTGGTCGGAAGAATTCATAGTCTGCATCCTGTCTGGGCCTTTTATCCGGTGGGGGGTGGGACCCCCTGATCAGGGTGATAAGGTCTTCGGCCAGTTTGAGCATTTGTTTCTTAGGCATGGAGGCCTGTCCTGGAGAATGCTGAGTTTGTTTCTTTGTTTTTAAGGAAGGCTTAGACTTAGCAGAGGGTTTAATGCTTAACTGAGTAGGTCTGAAAACACCCTCTGAAGCTGTGGATTGCTCATCTACTTCAGTTCCCTCTGAAGGGTTAGTTTCGGTAGGCTGAAAAACTTGTGCGTCCAAAGGCCCAGCCAGCTCCACGTGGGAGTCGGAGGCGGCCTGTGGTTCTGCAGAAGCGGTCGTCAGGGGCTGCGAAGGCGCCTCACTGAAAACCGGAGAATCGGCGACCGGCCTGGAAGAGGCCTCGTCGTCAGTTTTTTGCCTCGGATGCTTGTCCTCGTCTTTGCACTTTTTATGTATTCCTGTCATCGGAAGTTCCGACGGCATGGTGTAATTAAATTTTCTTCCAAAATAATGTCGGGCAAAATCAAACCGATGTTTAATAGTGCGCTTGTTAAACCTAGCACAAAACCGACAACCAGTGACGTCGTGGTCTGGGCCTAGGCAATGGGATACAATAGGAATGGAAATCCTTATGAGGTATTTGCTTCCCACAAGAAATACAGTTATTAACTTTTACTGACATCGGTCTGAGGCAAGAAAAAGCTTCCCCAACGGGGTACTTAGCTTTGTAGAAGACTTCGGTTCTGGATTCGGAATGAAAATCTCAGGAGTAGGCCGACTGGCACTTGCGAACTGCTTTTGCTTCGGGCACCGCGCAGCAAGAAAGACTGAAGAAAATGGCATCGCCTGCATCTAATATACCCCTGTCGCACTGACGTCAGGGAGGAGGCGACAGCAACCGACGCCGGACCAAAACTTTGGAACTTAAGCTGACTGGGGAACCTCGGAACCAAAAGGCACTTACGTAACCTGAAAAATGACTTTTG
>NC_056744.1:1662678002-1662712360 GCF_019279795.1 Protopterus annectens | reverse complement strand
AGACACAGTACTGAAATGCAAAAAGGTTTTGTAAAGAAAGTCAGACCCCAGGATTCAGGAACGGCTGTTTTCTGTGCAGGAACAGTGCTCCTGCACGGAAAATGACCGCCAAGCAATCCAGGAAAGTGCCATTTTCACATGCATGAGCAGCCCTACACTGTTCCTGCACAGAAAGCTGTGCAGGATGCAAATCACCTCATTTGTTGCTGAAAACCATGCAAATAAGGTGATTTTACGATCCACGAAGCTGGCCGCAGCCCATGCAGGAACAGTGTCAGAGCAGAAATGTATTCAGTTAGTTACTGAATATATTTCTGTATCTGAGCAAACGGAGGCAGGACAGCTCGTGGAAAGCATGTATTACAGTTAAACACGCTTGCCAATGGCCAAATATAAGGCCATTGGCATTAATAAATGTTTATTTACTTTTTAAATTAAACTTTTTTTTTTTTTTGGCCGATCATGGCTGTTTAAGCTTAGGGCGGTGGTGCACAAATGGGATCATGCCGAAAATGTTTAAAAAAATTGAGAAAAGTCAGTTTTAAGATAATTCTGCATTTGTCATTATAGTCAATGGCATGCAGAATGTAAACAATATGAGGGCGCACTAGTTGTCAAGGGGAAAGGGTCCGTCTAAGTGCAGTAACTAAGGATTACACACTGGGGTATGCAAATGAGGGGAGTTAGACTGAATCACAGATTTCCTCTAAGTGTCAGCTTGCACCTAACCGGGTAGGTGCAGCAATACAACAGTGCAAGTACAAGAGCTGAATGACTTCATAAGGGGGTGTGTCATGCTTGCTGTAAGCCCATTGGAGCTCTGTGGCCCATGTTTGCACTTAGCTAAGGAAGGGACCATCTGAGGCTGTATTGTCTTATTCCATAAAATGCAGAGCGTATTCATGGCCAGGGAAGGCCATTTCTGCTTAAAAGTGCTTACATTAGCTAAATGGGTGTGCACAGCATGCAGCGGGCCTAAAAAAAAAACAGAGGAAATAGAAGAACTGCTTACATTTGAGCACCAGGTATGCATGATGCACCTTGGGGCTTAAATAGGGAGGAAGTGGGAAGGGGAACAGCAGTAGGAAGGCAATCAAGGAGAACTAGCATAGCTGGCAGGTGGAATGTATCAGAATCAGCCAATTACACATGCAGCAGCCCAGCACACTAATATAAACTATGCAAACACCTACAGACTGTTTTTTTCCCCACAAACTCTACACTACTTGTGTACGCAGATGGGGGATTTTTAACTGGCAAAAATAACTAACTATGTTAGAGGCTGCTGCTGCTTTACTCCATCAATGTGTGCTAGAGACTGAGCGTGGTGAGGAGGAGAATTCTGACAACCAACCAACAGTGAGGAGGAGGAGAAGAGTGTACAGACACAGGATAACCTACCAGGGCCTACATGAGCTGGAGATAGTAGAGTGCTGTAGGGTGGACAGGGACATTCTACAGCAAATCGTTGAGCTGTGCCAGCCACGCCTTACACACAGAACTAATAGAGGGGAACCCATCCCAGTGGATACCAAGGTATGTCTAGGCTTAAGAATACTAGCCACAGGTATCTTCCAAAGACCAACTGGGTATGTCATGGAGGTCTCACAGGCATCAGCATCCAGGGTACTCCACCATTTCCTGGATGCCATGACACAACATGCTATTGAGCACATATATTTCCCCACTGCCCGTGAGGTGCTGACCATACCTATGTGTCTCTTCCACTGTATAGCAGAAAACCCCGAAGAAGTAGTTGGTGCTATAGACTGCATGCACATCTACATCAAAGGACCACCCAGTGATCGAGGCAGGGTCTACGTAAACCGCAAGGGCTTCCCCTCCATCAACTGCCAGGTCATGTGCGATGCCCAGGGCATTATTATGAATGTGTGTACTGGCAGCCCTGGAAGCTATCACTCCCACATCTGGCATTGCTCACAGCTGTATCAAGCATTTGCCAGGGGGGACATCCCATACGGCCATCTAGTGGTGGATGCTGGCTATGCACTGGAGCCGTGGCTGATGATACTCATCAGAAATGCACCCACACCCGAACAAGAACACCATAATGAGGCACACGCACAAACCAGGATCATTGTAGAGCACATATTTGGGATGTTCAAGCCACGGTTCCACTGCCGTGACATATCCGGTGAAGCCTTGCAGTACTTTCCAGCTACATGTACACAAATATTCATAGTATGTGCCATGCTACACAGTATGATCCTACGAAAACAGCTGCAGCAGGAACAGCACAGGACATGGCTACACATCTCCCCACCATTGTTGAGGCCAACACAGGCACAGAGGGACTTGGAGGAGGAACATCCTGAGCCTGCCTCTGTAGGCAGAAGGAGGCGTGCACAGTATGCCCAGGCCTTGGCAAAAAGGCAGTGCATAGCACACACACTGACACAGTAGGAACCCAAGGACTGATACTTCTCTCCAACTCGCACAGACAGTAAAAAGGATGCCAAACATGACACTACCTGAGCTTTACCATATACAGGAAGTGTACTGTGTGTATCCAACAATAGTCAGCCCTCCAGCACTGTCCTCAATACTGG
The DNA here is from genome assembly GCF_019279795.1 of Protopterus annectens. Lineage (NCBI taxonomy): Eukaryota > Metazoa > Chordata > Ceratodontiformes > Protopteridae > Protopterus > Protopterus annectens. Next base: position 1,662,709,790 of record NC_056744.1, on the reverse strand, counting down.
CCCAGTAACAAGGTAAGTCACCCTTCCTATCAATTACTGAATGGAGAAGTATGTTTTCATACATGTATGTATGATATGGATGCAAGCATGCAAGGGAATTGGGTGGCTGAATGGGATAGCAGCAGACAGCTGACAGCTGTATGGGACAGCAGGAAATTCATAACAAATACTGGTGTCAACATACTAAATAGCACTACACAAGGTGACATCCCACACTGTAGTACATGTGATGGCCTAAAGAACTGTGAGTGTCAATAGGTCACACACATGGATGTCAGTGACGGTCACATATCCACCACCAGCCTCACCCAGCAGGACAGGTGTAGATGACCATGAAGAAAGGCTGGGTTTAGGCCCCCAAATGATGGCAATGGTGAACTGCCCCCCCCCCACCACCACCACCACCAGACCTACACAGACATACTACAACAGGTCTGGCAGTTGCATTCCAGTTCTGAAGGGCAAAAAGTCTGAAACTGAAATATATGCTATTAAGATCTAACATGTGTACTCTGCTGATATGCCTCCTGTCTGCATGATAGGTCACAATACAATATGAAATGGAAGCCAACAGAGTAACCGAAATACCAGTACAGTCATTTCAAATGTTAAAGTCTGCAAGTGTGCACCCATCCACAATCCCATGTAGAAATGCAGTAACAGATGGTGTGCAGCACTTTCAAATGGCCTACAGCCCTCTGGCAAAGGCCCATGCCTCACCCATAGTGCCAGTGTATGGAATGTCAGGGGGTCCCAACTAACAATCTAACAGTAAACAGAAAACAAATGCAAGGCCATGTTGACAAATGCCAGTAGCATGCCTCCCCATGTCCTACTGCAAGGGCTGTGGATCAGGCCATAAATACTACTGGGATAAAGGCCCAACTATAGGTATACCTCTGAGATATTGCTGACATAATGTTAGGTGGAGGAGAGAATAACGGGGGGGGGGGTGTAGAAGCATGGATGTCATGGAGTGTGTGAAGTCTGAAATGCTAATGTCTACCCATACAACTCCCGGCTGCAAACCCATGAATGAATAGCCAGAAAACCACTTGTAAACTACAGTGTGAAGGTAAACTGACCAGATATATGAGTCATGCCTCTGGATGACCTGGGTGTATCTGTACAGCTGAGAGGTATGGCCCAAGCAGGATATGGCCATTCCTTGAAGGTGAGAAAAGCACAAGGAGGGGAACCGCAGCCAGCATACTAACAAGGTGCTGCACCATTTACACAGAACCAGCAGTCTATTGTCTGTACCTACCCCTCCACAATGGCAGGTGTGTGCCAGAATGTGTAGTCTATATGCCTCAGAATATTGGTCTCAGCTTCATTAATCTCGTATTTCTACTTTATCCCAATTCAAAATATCCCTAAAGAAATACCTAAAACTACATTGGCTTTGTCCGTGTTTAAACCCTGACTAGTCCCTTTCAAAGCACAAATCATATAGCAGAACCATCCTAGAAGAATAAAACTCTGAACCTTTAACTATCCAGAATCAGTATGTTGAAATAAGGATGATATCATGTGTGCTAGCCACTCTAAGACTAATTGTTCCCCCTTTTATATGTAATCTCTAACTATTTGCCTTAACTATTAACTTACAACCTTTTACTGTTTGACCTCTTGAAAGCAAAATATTTGAATATTTCATTAAATAAATAACAATGTTGTTATAGTTATACTTCAGTATAAGCGTGCCTGTGTATTTACACTTGTTATGTACATGTGGAGCTTTTCTCCATGGGCCTCCGCTGAAAATGGGCATGTATCCAGTCGGACTCTCCCAGTTAACAAATGCAAAATAAATAAAATAAAAAATAAAATAAATAAATTTCCTGGTAAATAACTGTGAGCAAATAATAACTGTCAGTATTTGACATGGCACATCACAATGTAAAACAGTACATATGTCAGAATATCTGTGTTACATCCAAACATGTCACACAAGTAGCACAGACAGCAATAGTTACAGTATCCCCTGTATGTTAAGCCCATTGTGTCTCCATATTGGCAACCTATCTACGGATATCCTGCAGAAACAGTTTGCTAGGTATAGCTGTAGCACACAAAACCCTGAACTGGAGTCCAACCCTCCCTGGAATGGTGGAATGGTGGAATGGTGGAATGGATGCACACACTCAAAATATAAGGTCATACTGAGCATGCTCCTACACTTAGAGAAATGAAGCTCATGTCTCACAACACAGCAGACTACAGTTATCATTTATTCACAGCTATCTGTGCACACACACCAAATTCTACACCATTGATACTTTATACACAGACATATTGGATAGGAATACACACACATATCTAAGGCCAACATAATATATGTCACACATACACACACAGAGATGTGAGGAAGAGAAATACAGACAGCGACAGAGAGAATCTCATTATGAGGCCTGTCCCACCCACTACGCATCCCATTGGCATATATCACATGATGTGCTGATGTCATTTACTGTAGATATACCTTTGGTTAGCCATCAGCCCATAGTTCATAGTTCATAGGTTCATAGGTTCATACTAGGCTGTCTGCCCTAGGACATTTATAAGCCTAGCCAGAGTATGTTTGGCTTTCGCCACCCATTTTAAATTAATTTTGCTATGCCCTTTTTCGAGGTTAGTATACTGTGCCTCTGTCTAACAGTGACAAAGAAGTGATACCCGGGGTAAACCTACGATCTCCCATGCACTCATCAAGATTCCTCTTGAAGAGAGTCAATGAGGGACTCTGCCTAACCTGGACTGGGATTTTATTCCAGAGTGAAGGGAGCCTCTGGGTTATGAATCTGTCCCTCCAGCATGTCCTATTTATTTCAATGCTGAGGTTCAACTCTCTTGAGCGTGTAGCTCGATGGGATTTGGATTTTTTGAGGTGCAGCATGTCCCTTAATTCCAGGTTGGACATGGCTTTATACGTCAGTCACAGGTCACCTCTGAGCAGGCGGTATGCCACTGAGTAGAGCTGGAGTTTCTTTAACCGGGCAGCATATGGCATCTGTTTGAGTCCTTTGATCCTCTTGGTGAGGTACTTTTGGGGTCTTTCCAGTTGCTGCAGGTGTTTGGTAAGGTACATCCCAAAAGGGGCATTGTACTCGATTATGGGCATGATGAGGGATGAGTAAAGAGGCACGATTACCTCCCCTAATCTAGATGTGAATCCCTTCATGATTAGGTGGGCTATATAAAATGTTTTTCTAACCACTTTGGCCACGTGGTTGTCAAATGAGAGATTGCTATCAACTTGGGTCCCCAGGTCCCTAATTACCTCTTCTGCACTTAATGGATTACCACCTATGTGGTAATTTGTGGGCTCTTTGTTTTTGCCAAAGGGGATGACTATACACTTTTTGGCGTTTAGCTTGAGGACATGGTTCTGGCACCAGTTGTCTGTTTCTATGAGGCCCTTTTGGAGGATGTTTGTGTCGGCTGGAGAGTCGATTATGGCACCCAGTTTGCAGTCATCTGCGAACTTGGTCAGCCACAGTCCTTCTGTGTTGGCCTGTACCTCCGAGAAATATATACCAAACAAGAGAGGTCCAAGGACTGAGCCTTGTGGGACGCCACTTGTAACTGGTTTGGAGTCTGACATGGCTCCAGCAATTCTAACCATGTGGGTTCTGTCCTTGAGCCAGTTTGCAACCCATCTAGTGACATAGGGGTTTATATTTAAGCTGGTGAGCTTATCTATAATGCCCGAGTGTGGTATTGTATCCAAGGCTTTTGTGAGGTCCAGGTAGGCTGTGTGGACCACCTTCCCTTCGTCAATGGCCTTAGTGACTGTTTCAAAGAAGTCGACCAGGTTTAAGAGGCAGGATCTGCCCTTAACAAAGCCAAACTGGGTAGAATCCAGTGTCTGTAGGTCCCCAATATCTTTACTTATGAGGTCCATGATGATCCTTTCCATAGCTTTGCAGACCAAGCTAGTCAGGCTTATGGGGCGATAGTTTCCAGGGTCCATTGAGGCACCACCTTTGTGGAGAGGGACCACTGTTGCTGTATGCCACTCTTTGGGTACATATCCTGTAGTAAGGCTGAGATTAAACAGTAGTTTTATGTTTGGGTTTAGCTCTTCTTGGAGTTCATGTAGTACAGAGCCCAGGACACCGTCTGGTCCCATTGATGCTGTGTTTTTTGCTTTGGAGAGGGTGGCTCTTACCTGAGCATCTGAGATGTCAGGGGGGCAACACTCTGCTGGGATAGATATTTGCCCTTTTGGTGGGGAGGGGGTGGAGAAGTTTGCACTGAACTTGTCAGCTAGGATGTTGGCAGTGTCTGTGGGTTTGGTGTATTTTTTGTCATTTTGGACTAATTCAGAGCATATCTGGGAATTCCCACCCAGGTTCTTAACATAACTAAAGAAAGCCTTGTGATTATCCTTAGTGTCCTGTGCAGTTTTTCTCTCGAAGCTGGCCTTAGACGATTTTATGAGTGCCCTTAGTTTTTTGCTAATACTGATCAGAGATGCCTTTCCTTTTTGGAATTTTGCTCTATCAAGTAGTAGCTTCCTCATTCTATTGTATAGTTTGTTTATGGCTGGGGTCCACTAGAGAGGACGTCTGCCTTTGGAGGATTGGGTCTTGGTTTTATTTGGGATTGCATGATCCATGCATTCCTGAAGGCGTTCATAGAATGCATTTATAAAGGATTCTGCGGTCTGGACCATATTTTCCACAGACCCAGGGGCTTTGAAGGATTCCACCTCGGTTTTGAGGAGTGTGAAATTTGCTTTAGAGAAGTTTTTCACTGTGGTTTTCTGGGCAGGGGGTGGGGTCGGGATGTGAATATCCAATGAGATTAGTTTATGGTCTGATCTTACCAGTGAGGGATACACTTCTGGTCTGGAGCATAGAGTCCCCATGTTGGTGATGATCAGGTCCAGTATGTTTTCCCCTCTTGTGGGAGTGGTAACTAGTTGTTCCATAGCATTTGAGTTTATGAATTCTAGGAACCTTTGGGCTAGGGTGTTGGAGCTAGAGTAATGCTCCCAGTCTATGTTTGGGTAGTTGAAGTCGCCCAATATAATGGTGTTTGGAGAGACCTTCATATTTTCCAGTGTTCTCAGGAAGGCTGAGTGGGGTTCCTGGGTTTGGGAGGGTGGTCTGTAGCAGGCTATAAACTGGAAGGCAGTTTTACTCACTGTTAGTTACACATGGATAGTCTCTGATGCTTCGTGCTTTGCCACCACCCTTAAGGTGTGGGTATCTTTGATGAATATCGATACTCCCCCTCCTTTTGGGGCTCGGTCCAAGTTTTGGGGCCGAAAAGCATGGTATGATGTATAACCTGGTAGCGCTGGGGTGCTCTCAGGAGCCCTGAACCAGGTTTCTGTTACTGCACAAATATCGATGTTCTCCATGCTAAGGAGAGTTTCGAGTGCGTGCATCTTGAGGTTTAGACTTCTGGCGTTGAGTAGCATTACTCTTTGTTTCTTATCCCTTGTGATACCTATGGAGGTGGGTTTGTCTTTTGAGCCTTGCCTAAAAAAGGCACTATGGGGTAGCAAGGGCCTTTGCCAATATCGGAAAGCCCAGGGATAACAGGTGCAAGCTGTCCCTAGCGAATCATCGTGACTTGTCAAGCATATCATCCCAGGCTGACAGACATTGGATTCCCTTTAAATGACACCAATACTTAAGCCAGTTGTTGAAATTGATCATCTTGTCTTCATATTGTGGCATCATTCTTGGTGAGGGTAAGATGCTACTCAAGGTCAGGGTCATACCGGCCTGGGCTACATGCTCAGAGAGCTCCTCTATGTCTCTTTTCATGTAGTCCAGGGAGGTACGTCTCAGGTCATTCACACCAGCATGGACAATGACTGAGTCATATTTGTACTTGCCTAGGAGTGACCCGAGTGCTTGTGTTATGTGGCGGATCCTAGCGCTTGACAGGCTGCTCACCGTGACCTTCTCCTTGTTCAGCCTGGTGAGCAGGATGTCAGTGTGCCTGACGATAGTCACCTATTACAAGTGTATCAGGTGTGTTGTTTAGCCTTAAGGGCTGTGACTGTTTGGCACACTGGCTTTGTGAGATATGTGTTGCACGTGTTTTGTTTTGGGGTAGCAGTTGCTTGGGTGTCTGCTTTGGAGGTCTCTGCTGCTTAGGCAGATCTTTATTTAGAGCCTCCGAGTATGTTTTTGTGTGATTATGTGTTTGGTTTGCTGTCGTGGTAGGTCTATGTTAGACTGGAATTGTAGTGAGTGTGGTTTCCTTCTCCTCCTGACTGGTTATGCCAGTACTGAGTTTAGAGAGCTTAGCCTCCAGTTTGGCTATATGGTTGCATCTCTCACATGTGTTGGAATTTGTTTGGAGGAGGAGAGGGTTGTCTGTGTACATGAGGCAGTTGTAACATTGCCTCGAGATTCCCAGATTCACCAGCTGGACCGGAGAGGAGATTGACAACTGACCTTTGGACATGCTAGAATAATATTGGGAATTCCTTTATAATTGAAAACAAGGTACTCAAAGGGAGTTTGTGAGGGTGTAGTGCTTTTAATTTTTAATGCTGACTTATATAATTGCTTTAGTGAGCAAGAGCCAGGTAACTTAAGTGCAATGTGTTACACGTAACTTAAATGCAAAAACGACAAACAGTAACTTTCTTTCAAGTGAAACAAGGAAATAAGTACAGTAAGCAATGCAGATATCACTAGGGATCCACAGAAGCACTGAGAAGCCGCGTTTTAGGTGCAATTAGCGTTCCAGGGAAATAACAAGCAAATAAACAACAAGCATACAAACAAAGCTAGATTCAGCAGGATTGGATGTAGTCTATGCTACAGCAAACAAGGTGTACCAATTTCAGTAAGAAACAGTTCAAATATGCAGGCACTATAAACCTTTAACCAGAAATTCCCAGCTCAGAAGGGCAGAATCCAGCCTCTCCTCCCACAAGAGTGCAGACCACGAACCTTCTTAATGTAAAATAACTGGCCTGAAGCCCAAGTGCTTAAACCAAAACTAATACACTTTAAGAATAACAGACACTGAGCTCTCAATCAGCAGTTCCCAACTTAGAAGGATGAAAGCTACCTGTCCTGCCACCACAGTCCATGCCACAAACCTTCTTAATGTAAAATAACTGGTCTGAAGCCCAAGTGCTTAATTCAAAAGACTTAGAATGATAGCTACACTTTAATCAAGTTACTACCAAGCAGAAATAAATACAATTTAATACTTTAAAGAATGCCTGGATTAGTGCTCAAGTTATACAAACAAAGCTAGATTCAGCAGGCCTGGATCTAGTCTATGCTACAGCAAACAAGGTGTACCAATTTCAGTAAGAAGCAGTTCAAATATGCATGCACTATAAGCCTTTAACCAGAAATTCCCAGCTCAGAAGGGCAGAGTCCAGCCTCTCCTCCCATAAGAGTGCAGACCGCAAACCCTCTTAATGTAAAATAACTGTCCTGAAGCCCAAGTGCTTAAACCAGAATTAATACACTTTTAGAATAACAGACACTGAGTCCTCAATCAGCAGTTCCCAACTTAGAAGGATGTAAGCTACCTGTTCTGCCCCTACAGTGCAGACCACAAACCCTCTTAATGTAAAACAACTGGTCTGAAGCCCAAGTGTTTAAACTAAAAGGCTTAGAATGAGTTACACCAAGCAGTAATAAATACAATTGAGTACTTATGACGCAAAAGCAAAATAAAGTAGGAAGAAACACAAGTACAGTAAAAGCAGATGATTTTTTTCGTTTGCTTTTTTTGCCAGTGGTGCTTGTGATAACTGTGTAACACTATAGTACAAATAGGTATCCATGTAGCAGTTATAATCTCAGTCCTGTCAAATGTAAAGCTGTGTGTGTGTGTGTGTGTGTGTGTGTGTGTGTGTGTGTGTGTGTGTGTGTGTGTGTGTGTGTGTGTGTGTGTTTTTAGAGGAATGTGGTTGAGGCCATTCACAGAGAGTGTGTGTATCCTGACACCTGATTTTGTGGTCATTCACACTTAACACTTCCCTCACCCCTCCTTTAGCACTGCTGCTGATGTGACTCACCTTCAAAGATACCTTTGCACAGCTCTCCAACATGTAAGCTCCATGGTGCGTGGGATAAATATTAAACAATGTAGTAGCAATAACTACATACATATGGGTTTGAATCTCATCCCTGGCAAGTGTTTGTGTTTGCACATATGTCTACATATGTATGTCTGTAACTCAAAGATTTCTGCCCCATTTACACCCAGCAGACAACTCAGTGCCTGACTTTAGCAGTCCAGCAGATATCATCTACCTTAGAAGTACCTGTTACCAACCCTAAACCATGTAAGGTCAGTGGTGCATGTGGTAAATGTGTAACATAATGGTCCGAAAAGATAGAAGTTTGAACCTCACCCCTGGCAAATGTAAATGTGTGTCTACTGTAAAATACTTTATGGAATCTCTCACCCACTACATCACCCAATGCCAGTATTTACAAGGGTTGGTGATGTTCCTCACCTCAGAAGTACCTTGGGACAACATTCATCCAATAAGCTCTGCGGCGCATGTGATAAATGCGGTACACTGTAGTAGCAATACATAGCTAAGTAGGGGTTTGAAACTTAGTACTGGCAAGTGTGTGTGTGTGTGTGTGTGTGTGTGTGTGTGTGTGTGTGTGTGTGTGTGTGTGTGTGTGTGTGTGTGTGATCAGTATCTTGTGTTGGGGTCAGCGTGATTGTGTAACAACAGGATCATTGGGGGGGGTAGGTTTTGCTAAATTATTATGTTGAGAACCTAGTATATGTCACAATGTCCACATTACAAGGCCAACAGTTGTCAAACACCAGAGAGGTTGGTGTAGACAATCCACAGCCCTAAATGTGACAGTATGGGTTAGTGAACAATATAGGCAACCCTTCTATTACTCAGAGGCCACTCTCCACCCATTTATCATACACAAACACACTTGGCTAGGCACTAACCACTATATTGGTAGTTCCTCTGCATACTGCCTCACAGATAGTATCCACAGTGTGATTGCAGTGGACTACATGCCTGTTGACCACAACAGTGTAACTGACATCAGAAAGTACTTTGATGTGTTACATCTCCTGACTATGTGTTATCCAGCAAATAAAAGGACATGGCACCCTGTTCCATCCCCTCAGTAGCCCAGTCAATGTGTACAGTGGCCCTTTTGCCATGTTCCTCGCTGGACACTTGCAACAACTGTAGAGTTTTCAAATGTACACCACAAAGGGAATACCATGCCTTATACACATGCCCTGTATGGACAGACGTCAATAACTCCACTGAATACCTGTATCATACTGTCAATGTAGGTGCAATCACTACCTCAGTTACATAACCAGGTCTCACTAAATGAGGTCAGGAATGCTACATCAGAAGATACCAATCTGTCCACACAACATAGCCTAGAGATCTCAAGCACATGTCAAAGAACATGCATGTGGGACATGTGCACAACCCAGACACTGTCCATGTTATCGAATATAGATCACATACATGGGAAGTAGTGCACATCACTGACCACCCACAACATAAACATGGATGAGTGGATGGGGAGTACAGTACCCACCCCTGGGGATCACTCCAGTGACTATTCTTCTGAGCCACACTGGGGACTATTGTCATGTGGCCTGATGCCAAGGTATTCCCTTGGGCTATTCCTGTAGAGCCTTCAGGCCCATTCACCTAATACACACCTATGAAGCAATGAACCTATGGATGTCAGTACTGGCAAGTGTGTGTGTGTGTGTGTGTGTGTGTGTGTGTGTGTGTGTGTGTGTGTGTGTGTATGTCTGTGTGTGAATAGTAATCCCAGTGAGTTTGGTTGATGACTATCCCCTGTGGCTGTGGTTATTGGCAATCAGAGGTGTGTCCAAACCAGAACATGTACCATTTACCATTCTACAACAGATGTTGTACATCAACATGTACGTATGTACAACCCTCAGCCCTATAATCTGTGAGGCATATGCAATCACTGTGTTACAGACTGGGAATTACCATGCACATACTGTACCCTGCACATGACATGGTGGATGTGTCACCAAACTGCCATACCCTGTGTCCTTGCTGCAGGGCCACATCCTGGTGGCACACAGATGCCTAGAATGGTCATGGGATACAGCATGTGAGAACTCATTCACTCAGCACTTTACTTGTGGGGGGGAGGGGTAAAGCTGACACTGAATGTATTGCCAAGATTGTGATGAATATCTGTTGCCTCAGGATAGGTATTAGCTTTGTGCAGTAGCTCACAGCACTTGTGTTTAATGTTGTAGAGGTTGTTGATTTAGGTTCATAGGTTCATACTAGGCTATCTGCCCAAGGGCATTTATAAGCCTAGCCCAGAGTTTTGTGGCTTTCGCCACCCCTTTAGTTTGAAGGATACTATGCCCATTATTTTGCTGTGCCTCTGTCAAGCAGTGACACTGAGGTAATCCCTGGGGTATATCTGCGATCTCCCATCCATTGGTCAAGATTTCTCTTGAACAAGGCCAGTGAGGTGCTCTGCTTCACATGTACCGGGATTTTGTTCCACAGCATGGGGAGGCTCTGGGTGATGAATCTGTCCCTCCAGCACATCCTATTGATAACCGTGTCAAGGTTTAAGTCTCCCGCCCTTGTAGTTCTGAGGGATCTAGATTTTTTGAGGTGAAGCATGTTCATCAATTCTGGGTTGGACATGGCCTTGTATGTCAGGCACAGGTCACCTCTGAGCAGACGGTAAGCGACTGAATAGAGCTGGAGTTCCTTCAGTCGGGCAGCATAAGACATATTTTTGAGACCCTTAATCCTTTTGGTGAGGAACTTTTGGGGTCTTTCCAGTTGCTGCAGGTGTCGGGTCAGATACATTCTGAATGGGGCATTGTACTCAATCATTGGTCTGATGAGTGATGAGTACAGGGGGACGATGGCCTCCCTTGATCTAGATGTGAATCCCTTCATGATCAGGTGGGCAATGTAGAAGGTCTTCCTAACTACTTTGGCGACGTGAGTGTCAAACGAAAGGTTACTGTCAACCTGGGTCCCCAGATCCCTGATAACCTCTTCTGTGCTCAGTGGATTGCCACCTATATGGTAGCTAGGGGTTACCTTGTTTTTCCCGAAGGGTATGACTATGCATTTTTTGGCGTTTAACTTTAGTCCATGGCTCTGGCACCAGTTATCCGTTTCTATGAGACCCTTCTGAAGGATATCTGTGTCAGATGTGTTCTCGACTATGGCACCCAGTTTGCAGTCATCTGCAAATTTTGTCAGCCATAACCCTCCTGTGTTTGCTTATACTTCTGAAAAGTAGATGCCGAACAAGAGTGGGCCCAGGACTGAGCCCTGTGGGACACCACTTGTGACAGGCTTTGAGTCTGACATGGCGCCAGCAACTCTGACCCTGTGGGTTCTGTCACTTAGCCAGTTTGCTACCCATCTTGTGACGTATGGGTTAACATTTAAGCTGATGAGTTTTTCAATGATACCTGAGTGGGGTATTGTGTCGAAAGCCTTTGCCAGGTCGAGGTAGGCTGTGTGGACTGCCTTTCCCTCATCAATGGCCTTGGTGACAGTTTTGAAAAAGTCAACCAAGTTTAAAAGGCATGATCTGCCTTTCACAAAGCCAAACTGGGTTGGATCCAAAGTCTGCAAATCCCCTATGTCTTTACTTATGAGTTCATTTATGATCCTCTCCATAGCTTTGCAGATCAGGCTTGTCAAGCTGATGGGACGGTAATTTCCAGGGTCGGTGGAGGCACCGCCTTTGTGAAGTGGGACCACAGTTGCCGTACGCCACTCCTTGGGTATGTATCCTGAGGTGAGGCTAAGATTAAACAGCTGTCCTAACTGCGGGTTTAATTCCTCATTGAGTTCATGGAGCATGCAACCGGGAACACCATCTGGTCCCATGGATGCTGTGTTTTTCGCCTTGGAGAGAGCAGTTCTCACCTGAGCGTTAAAGATGTTTGGGGGGGCTACAATCCTCTGGTATAGATATCTCTCCTTTTGGGGGGGGGGAGTTTGCACTGAACCTGTCAGCCAGTATGTTGGCAATGTCTGTAGGTTCAGTGATTTTTACATCATTTTGAACTAATTCTGAGCATATCTGGGGGGTTCCTCCCAGTTTTCTGACATAGCTAAAGAAGGCCTTATGATTGTCTTTTCAGTCCTTAGCGATTTTTCTCTCAAAATTTGCCTTGGATGATTTTATGAGAGATCGTAATTTTTTACTTATAATAATCAAAGGTGACTTACCTTTTAGGAATTTTGCTCTATATGTAACTATCAAGGCTGTTGTGACTGTCGTCAGCGTCTGCTGCATCTCTGCTTCCATTGATGCCTGTCGGGGACTCCATGAGGGATCCAAAGTTGTGTTTGAGGCTAATAAGGGAGTCCAACAGTCATGGGACACCACATTTCCCTGCAACAGTGTCCTCCTTCTGATGTACACTTCAGTAATGACAGGGGACCATCATGTTATCTCCCAGTGTTTGGAGGACAGTGTCTTGGTTCTGTTGGCTCTGACTAGTACCATGCATTCATGTACCTGTTTGTTCAGTGCCTATGTGTATGATTCCACAGTCATGGAGCTACATCCCATTGCCGTGGGTGCAGTGAAGACATCCCACCCCTCTTTTCATGGCTGCAATATCAGGTTTGGAGAGTTTTTGCCAGGTGGTTATCTTTGTGGGGGGTGTGGCTGACATGTTGAGTTCCATGTTGATTACAGCCTGTGTGAAACCCCATGCAGGGACTGACATCTGGGGATGAGCAATGGTCCCATATTTAAGTGGTCAACACAGGTCAGGCTTGTTGCATCCTCTACGAGGGGTCAGTGTGAGCTGGTCTAGGGCAATGGAAATGAATCCCAGAAGTGTTGGTCCACTGTACTGATTATTAGCTTCATTCCCCAGGTGATGGAGGGGTAGTAGAAGACTCGTACTATGTCCGTGTTGCATTGGACCATCAGGGATAACAGGGTGTTGAGAAATGTGCATTGACAATCTAGAGGCATAGATGTGGACCCATAGTAGGCTATGGTCTGGATAGCACCATTACCTCAAGGCAGTTGTACCGGAAGTATCTCCATTGTATTTTGATGGGATGCTAGTCTGGAGGTGTACCTATCCATAATGAATAGGGAGACACCACCTGTGGAGGTGTGGTGTGGTCCATGTTTGGGGGCTGATAGCTGTGGAATGCATCTTAGCCTGATACTGCAGGTCTGCTCTCTGCTGCTGTGAACCACCTCTCCATTGCAGCAGACATGTGTCCTCCACTCCAACAAGTGCTATAAGTGGCTACATCCTGACATATCTCCACTGTTGAGCAGCATGACCCTCAATTTGCATACATGTGTAGCTGTTGTGGTGGTAATAACATTAAGAACACTGCCTAATAAGGCACCATAGGGGTGGCAAGACACGTAGCCAGTACCTGGCAACCCAGCGGTGATAGATGTAGGACATCTGTGGCAAGACATTGGGTTCTGGCAATCATGCCACCCCAGGCAGAGAGGTCCTGGATCCCCTGAGAATGACACATAACATGTAAGCCAGTGTTGCAGTCAACCATCTGTTGATAGTACCACAGCATCATTCTGGGTGACAGCAGTACACTGCCCAGGGCTACTGTCACACCTCTAAGCAACACACACTGTTGAACAGCAAAACAGTAAAACTGCAGAACAAATACGACAATCCAGTCTAGGAAAAGACAAAGAATTTATTACATTCTAGAGCCTCGGCATTCACTGCCTTCAATGGAATATATTCCACTGAAGGCAGTGAATGCAGAGGTGCTAGAACGTAATAAATTCTTTGTCTTTTTCTGGACTAGATTGTCATATTTGTTCTACTGTCACACGTGCCTGAACTGCATAATAAGAGAATTCAACTATGTCTCCTGTCATGTAGTCCAGGGATGTGTGTCCCAATTCATTCACACCCACATGGATATGGAGTGATACTCTTAGTTGTGGAGTGACATGACTGGCTGTGTCATGTGTTAGATGCTGGCATGTGACTGATATTTGGCTGTTACCTGCTCCATATTCAACCAAGTGAGTGGGATGTGTGTGCCTCACTATTGAGTTACCCATGATCACTGTATTGTACAATATGGTTAACCTTAGGGGCTTAGTTTGGGGGCACACTATGTAGGTTAAATATGTGTCCCTTGGCATATGCCATCTTTTGGTGTTTGAGTGGGTACCTGCCTTGCTGGTCTGTACTGTTTGGGTAGATGTCCATTCAGTACCTCTGGGAAGGTGGGTGTGTGAGTTTTCACTGTATGTCAAGGCTGTCAAAGTGGGTGTCATGGTGAGCTACATGTTCTACATGATGTGGTGCAAGTGTTGATCTTATCCTCTTGACCTGCTAATCTATTCTTTGCTGGAGAGTGCATATGTCCATATTGGGTGATATATGGGTAGCTCTCATAGGTCTGAGTGTTTGGAGTTTAGAGTGGAGGGTTGTTTATGTACATGCGGCATTTGCAACAGTGCCCCAGATTGGACATGTGCACCAGGTGAATAGGTGAAAGCACAGATAACTGCCCTTCAAACATGCCAGAAGGGGTGGACATAACTAGTAAGTACTGGGGCAGTATCTGTGATGAACAGGTACTACTGACAGCTTACAGGTATGCCACATTTCATGATGGAATGACCTTGTGAAGTGCCAAGCCATAATGCTAGTTGAAGTGCAAGACAGAACTAGCATGATGTACGGGTGGAAAAGAAGGCAGACTGTCTGCCACCTGTAATACTTTACCACAGCTTTGCAGTTATCGGCAGCTTTGGCCATGTGAAAGTTCAGTAAGCTCTGTAGCACATGCGGTAACTGCGTAACACTATAGTAGGCATGCCTAGATAGGCAGGAGTTCTAATCCCAGGACTGGCAGGTGTGTGTGTGTGTCTCAGGTACTATCTGGCTTGTACCATTTTTGACCTGTGTACTGCCCTTCACTCCAATTTAGTAGACCTGTTGATGTCATCCACCTCAGAAGTACTTTTGGTTGAGTTGGAAGTGTATAAGCTCTGTGGTGCGTCTCATAACTGCGTAGCACTATAATAGGAATACCTAAATGGGCAGGAGTTCTAATCCCAATACTGGCAAGAGTGCGTGTGTGTGTGTGTGTGTGTGTGTGTGTGTGTGTGTGTGTGTGTGTGTAGCATGCACTGTCTGGCTCGTACCATTTCTGACCTGTGTACTACCCGTTACACTTCCCTTCACTCCAAGTTATTAAACCTGTTGATGCCATCCACCTTAGCAGTACCTTAGGAAGAGGTGGAAATGTATAAGCTCTGTGGCACATCTGATAACTGCATAGCACTATAGTAGGAATACCTAGATAGGCAGGAGTTCTAATCCTAATGCTGGCAACTGTTTGTGTGTGGGTGAGGATCATTTCATGTGTGGCTTATACCATTTTGATGTGTATACCATACATGGCTGGTGATATACCATACATGGCTGGTGACCACCTCCAGCTGTCATTACTTTATATAGTGTGGTGATAGCATATGCCTCACATGCAGCAGGTTAAACCATTGTACAGTCCTCTGTACGGATGTGTCTGGAATATCCATATGATTGAAACATATACATGGTCGGAAGTGGTCTGTGTGCCTTAACAATGCCCATGTATGTGATATTGTAGCTAAACAGGCCATAGTGAGTGTACTGACACATATGGCAGAATGAGGTATCCTGTCTGACTGAAACATCATGCTGATAGGATGTCTGCTGCCCTCACAGGTGGCCTGTCTTGTAGGTGCAATACACGAGTACAGATGCTTTGTTTTACAAGTGAACTGTACCTGTTATGGGTCACATTAAAGGCTGAAAGAGGTGTGGACCATCATATTGTGGTCCTAATTAGTATGTAACAGGAACACCTTGCAACTTAAGAGGGGTGTGTACACAATTTATATCCACTGTATACCAGTAATGTGTCACACATGACCTTACCTTAGGACATCCAGACGTCTTGGCACTGACAAGTTGTGAAGTATGCTACAGGAATGTTGAAATTATTTAAGATAGTTCCCAGTGGTGACCACTGTGATGCAATACAGTTAACCCCAGTACAAGCGAGCATGCACAACAAGCAATATAGCTCTTACATAAAGCAATATAGCTATTACTGATGGTTGTGTGCATGGTAAATTGCATGCGCTTCACATGCTTGGGGTATTGCCAGGCAACAACAAAACAATGTAATACCCACCATCTTCAGACTGCTGTCCTATATGTAGACCAGAGGGTCCTAGGTAGATGTTCTTCGTGTTTCACTGTTGCAGTCATCACACTTGGGTTATCTGCCTGCAGGTAGCCCTCAGTCGGCCCGAATACCAGAGACTTAGTATTTCTGTGTCGGTTGCTGTCGCTCCAGGACTGACATCAGGTCATCAGGGGTATAAAAACAGGCAGCCAATGCCATTATATCAGTCTTTCTTGCTGAGAAGCCTGAAGCAGAAGCAGTTTGCACGAGTGCCGCTCGGCCTCTACCTGAGTTTTTGTTTCCGAATTGAGTTATCCTGAAGTCTTCTAAAGCTAAGTACCCCATTGGGGATCCTTTTTTCTTGCTCTGACCAATGTCAGAAAAAGTTAACAATTGTCTTAACTGTGGAAAGCAAATACCACACCAAGATTTCCATTTTTACTGCATCACCTGTTTAGGCCCAGGCCACAACGTACCCCTCTGTTGGTTTTGTGCCTTATTCAATGACCAAACTATTTGCTGTCAGGCCCTTTTTGTTGCTAAATACTTTTGTTCTCTATCTCCATATTCTGAAATGGCTTTGGTAAAGATATCCGACTACCAATCTTCTGAACAAACGTAAGGACAAAGACAGAGACAGACTGCACAGGTTCAAAGCATTTTTACTGCATCACCTGTTTAGTTCCAGACCACGATGTACCCTGCTTTCAGTTTTGTGCCTTGTTCAGCATCCATACTATTCATTGTCGGGCCTTTTTTATTGCTAAATACTTTTATTCTCTATCTCTGTATTCTGAAATGGCTTTGGTAAGCCATCTGACTACCGATCTTCCAAAAATACATAAGGATAAAGACATAGACAGACTGCACAGGTTCAAAGCTGCCGACGACGCTTCCGTTAAGCCAGTCACCAGTTCGTCGGTACTCAGTAAGCATTTTGCAGCCCCTGATGCCCACTTTAATGGATTCACAGGCCTCTACTGAGACCCGTTCGGAGTCAGGTATGCTGCAAGACTCTTCCTCAACTACAGAACCGGTGGATGTCTCTGCCTTGGATGGGTCCAGAGCCGCTGACCAGGCACCGGGTTCTGAGGAAGTTCTTCGCACTGCCGATGTTCAACTCTAAACCGATGACTTTTGCGTCTTCAGTTCTGTCTAAAACTACCGAGTTTCTAAGACCAAGAGTATGCACTATGCCTAAAAAAACAATGACCAAAGCGCATGCATCTGCTCCTTTGCCACAACATCAAATGCTTAAAATGGCAGAGGACCTTATTATGATGATTAGGGAAAGTCAGCCTTCCCCTGCTAAGAGAAAAAGAGACCTGTCCCCAGTAGCTTTAACAAACCAAGAGTCCAACGACTCTGAGGTACCCAATTATGAAGACATGCCCTTATCTGCTTATGAGGATTCAGATGCAGAGGAATCCATTCCCTCTGCTTCTCCTCCAGAGGATTTTTCTTTTGGGGAATCCTTACATACTTTAAGAGAGCATTTCCACTGGGAATGCCAAGACTATCCTCAGTACAAAAAGAGACTCGTAGAATTTTTAGATTTGCTACAACATAGGCCTTTAGCAATCCCACCAGTCCTGGATGTTGTGGATGATGTCTTTATGGAATCCAGTTTAACTCCTGATACTTTACCCCTTGCACCTGGGAAACCAGACAGGTACTACAGAGTACCTGATTCTCACAAATTCCTTTTCAGAAATCCTACTGCTGACCCAGAGGTCATCTCCCAACAGTCTAAAGGTATCAAAGCAACTACAGCTAAGAATGCCACCCCTTCGAACAGGGATTCCAGAGCTTTGGACAGACTGGGCAAGAATGTATATATTTCTGCAACTCTTGCCATTTGGGCTTTGAATTTTCAGTTTCACATACTGAAGTACCAATAACATATTATGGAACTTATTAAGCAAAAATAGCTACCTTTACAGACTTTGCAGAAAATAAAGAATTGCATGAGCTTATGCATTCTGCAAGCCAAGTCAGCAAGCATACACTGCAGTGTGGCTTCAATGCCCTAGACGAATTTTGCAGGGCAGCAGTCACTGGTTCTGTACTGAGAAGGCATGCTTGGATTAAGGAGCAGACCTTGTCAGACCATGTCAAATAAAGTTATTAGACGCTCCTTTGAACAAGAACTTTCTGTTTGGCACCAAAGCAGAAGAGGTTCTTAAAAAGATGGTTCTTAAAAAGATGGAAGAAAAAGTTAAATCTATGCAGACAGTCAAATCATTCTTGTAAGTACAGCCTCCTAGATTCAGTAGGCATTGCCCCTCAAAACACTGTTTTTTTCCAGCCCTCTCTAGGACATCTCAACCTAGACCCAGGAGGGAAACAGACCCCCCCGCAGACTACAGTCTCAATGTATGCAGAGATCTAAGCAATGGAGTGCCTCCACCTCTAAAGAAGGGTGCTAAACCACCCCTTTATGGAAAGAATTCCCAATGACTTTTCAACACCACTCCCCACCTTTGCCCAACTGCTTGTGCCCCTAACAGGAAAACTTGTCATTCATTGCAAAAACTGGCTTTCCATCACCAAAGATCAATGGGTCATCAACATTGTATCCCAGGGGTACAAATTTTACTTCCACTCTCTGCCAACCCGTAAAGGGTTCCCAGAACTTCCTCCAAACCACTGGGCAGAGGCACAAAACCAAGTTCAATCCCTGCTCTCTTTAAGAGCAATTCAACCTGTTCCTGCAAAATAGATAGGTCAAGGATTTTATTCCAGACTTTTCCTGGTACCCAGAAAAGAGGGCATTTCGCACCCAGTCCTAGATCTTTCAATTCTCAACACCTTCCTGGCGGTACCAAAATTCAAAGTGCTCACCCAGCTTCTGACTATGCTAGCCAAAGATGCCTGGTTAGTCACTCTAGACTAAAAAGAAGCCTATCTGCACATCTCTGTAAAGGAGTCATGCAGGAAATATCTATGCTTCAGGGCAGGATCTATGCATTACCAGTTCTCTGCACTTCCCTTTGGCCTATCCACTGCTCCCAGAGTATTCACAAAATGCCTGGCTCCAGCCATTGCTTACTGCAGACAGAAAAATATTCAAATTTATCCGTACTTGGACGACTGTCTGATTCAGGCAGACAGTCTGGAAATGCTGTTGCAGCACTGGACATTTGTAAAAAAACCTTCTAACCTCCCTGGGGTACACCATCAGTGAAAAGAGATCAAAACTAGTCCCCAGTCAAAAGATTGTATTTCTGGGAGCAAGCTTGGACACAGCATCCCAGATGGTATTCCTCACTCCATTAAAACAAGCCTATCTAACAGACTGTTTTACTCAAATGGCCACCAGAACCAAGCTATCTGCAAGAAAAATCCTGCAGGCCCTAGGGTTCATGGCCTCATGCATCCTACTAATTCCATATGCCAGACTGCCTATGAGGAAACTTCACTGGTACTTAAAAAGCCTTTGGTGCCAACACTCTCAGGACCTGGAAACTGTCATTCCTATAATACCCTGTCTAAGGACAGAGTTTCTTTGGTGAGTAGCAGCATGCAACCACAACCAGGGACTGCCATTTACTCAACCCCATGCTGCCCAGACCCTTAGCACAGACTCATCAGACTATGCCTGGGGGGCCTACATGGATAACAAGTGCATTCAGGGCCACTGCAGCCCAAGTCAAATTCATCTGCACATCAACCAAAAAGAGATGCTAGCTGTACAGCATGCTCTGACAGCTTTCAGATCCCTACTCTCACCAGGACACCTGCTAATAAAAACAGACAACACCACAGTTATGCTGTACATCAACAAGCAGGGGGGGACCCACTCTGCAGGCAAGCCATGGCCCTGTGGAGCTCAGCCTTGGACATGCAGTTCCATCTGCAGCTCAATTCCTGCCAGGCAAACAAAACTCACTGGCAGATGACTTAAGCAGAAATCTCCTAGACCCACACAAGTGGCAATTAGAGCCCAGCACCTTCAACCTTCTGATTCAGAATTGGGGGACCCCAGAGATGGATCTCTTTGCCTCCCCCTGCAATCAACAGCTCAGCAAATTTTGCACCAGGACACCTCACAGCAGGGCCTGGAAAGTGGATGCCCTATCCATCCAGTAGGCAAATCTCTCAATCTATGCCTTCCTCCGCCCCTTTTCTCGAGAGTATTGCTCAAGATAAGACAGGACAAACCAAGGACAATTCTAATTGCCCCAGATTGGCCATGCCAGCATTGGTACCCACTCCTGCGCAGCCTGACACCAGTGCCACCCTGGCACCTACACCAGAACCCAACCCTGCTCACTCTCAGCAGGGGGGACAGATTTTGTATCCACAACTGCAAACCCTAAATCCTGCAGCCTGGCTTAATCCTTGAATTCTTCCCCAGCAACCAGCCTAAGCAAGCAGGTGCTGGACGTCATTCTTGAAGCCAGAAGACCCAGTACAAGGAAATCCTATGCTGATAAGTGGAGAAGGTACTGCTGCTGGACTGAATCTAAAGGAGAGGACACAACTCTGCCCTCCCTTCCTCTAATCCTGGATTACTTAGCAGCTCTACTATACAATGGCCTATCCTTCTCCTCCATTAGGATACATGCCTCTGCCATTTTGGCTCATTACAACACTGAGCCACCTCTCTTCTCTCACCCTCTTATCAAACAGTTCCTGAGAGGGGCAAACAACTTAAGGCCACCTAGGAGAGCACCCACCTCTGCTTGGGACCTTAACTTTGCACTGGAAAAGCTCACACTATTCCCCTTTGAGCCTGCAGTGTCAGCAGAATTAAAATTCCTCTCTTAGAAAACAGACTTGCTTCTGGCCATTACTTCAGCTAGAAGAGTGTCTGAGCTACAAGCACTTATGGCTGTGGAACCCTTCATTATTTTCCATGCTGACAGGGTTTCCCTCAGGACTAACCCTTTCTTTATGCCTAAAGTTGTGTCCAGTCTGGCTCTCAACCAATGTATCCATTTGCCAACCTTCTTCCCTAATCCTCAAAATAAAGGGGAAAGGATCTTGCACTCCTTGGATGTGCACAGACAGCTCAGGTTCTACCTTGATAGGACTAAGACCTTCAAGAAATCTGACCAGTTACTAGTCAGCTTTGTACCAGGAGCAGAGGGCAAAGCCATTTCAAAGCAAACAATTTCCAAATGGATAGCACACTGCATCCATTTCTGCTACAAGCACCATGGGAAACCAACCCCTCAGGGAGTCAGAACACACTCCACTAGAGCAACTTCCACCTCTACACATTCCTCAGGGGAGTCCCTACTAGGGTCATCCTGGAAGCTGCTACCTGAAGTTCTGTACACACCTTCACCAAACATTACCACCTGCCTATCTTTTCCAAATTCAAGGTCAGTTGTGCAACAGCAGTCCTGCAAGGCATACTATCCAGCCCCAACTCTTCTTGACTGCCTCCTCCCTTCTTCAGCTTTGGGAATCTACCCAAGTGTGATGACTGCAACAGTGAAACATGAAGAACATAGTACAGTTGTGTACACTTACCATAACTGTAGATGTTTGAGTCTATTCACTGTTGCAGTCCTGGTTTCCCTTCCTCCAGCCACCTTCTCTCTCTCTCTCCTCTCTATTTCTACTATTCACCCTCTTCAGGGGTATTGGTATTTACTTTTTACTGGTGGTGTTTTCCCCACCATAACTTAGCTCCCAATTTGGGGCAAGAAAAACTGATGCAATGGTATCAGCTGCCTGTTTTTATACCCCTAACAACCTGACGTCAGTCCTGGAGTGACAGCAACCGACACAGAAATACTAAGTCTCTGGTATTCGGGCTGACTGAGGGTTACCTGCAGGCAGATAACCTAAGTGTGATGACTGCAACAGTGAAAACACTTGAACATCTACATTTATGATGTGTACACAACTGTACTTTGAGGGGGGTGGGTTATTGTCAGCAGACACACATGTGGCCGTGATATAGGATGAATGCAACATGTCTGCACATCTACAGTACTAACTGCAATAATACACAATGTCCTGTCCTCACCATAAATGTGCACCTCTGTGCATTAGAAAACCCCATCCACAACTGCAGTCGGACCTGACACATGCATGTAGATACAATACAGATACATGTAAGTCTGATACATTAGTGTACTAATCCCCATTGGGCCCTTACCTGCATACTCCTCATCCAGTGTGTGTGCAACCCACCTCCACAAAGCTTTCCTCAGTGTCATGGCTTGTGCATTCGGCAGATTTCTTACTCTGATGTGTTGGGAAGTGTGCACTATGTGGTTATGCTACACCTGTTATTCTATCCACTTTATGCCTTTGTAGGGATGATTGTCCCTTATGGCATTGTCCAGATTTCTTACCCTAATGGGTTGGGGGTGTTAAGAGCATTCTCGCTCATTTTAAATTGCCGTATGGCAATTCTAGTGAGCAGGGGGCATGTGTATCATGAGAGCACTGCTGTTAGATGCACCCCCTGTACTCGTACACAGAACCACATCTGTTTTGCAGCACGGCAGCATGCCTTCATGAATATGCATGGCGAGCTGCTGTGCTGCATGGGAATGGTCCCTTCCATGCAGGAATAAGCTATTCCTGCATGGAAGTTTACTTAATCCGGGGGGGGGGGTGAAAATATTTTTTCTTAAGTATCAATGCATTTGCCATTTTCAGCCCCCCCTACACACACGCACACACAAACACACCGGCCAGAACTGCAGAATGAGAGTAAGGTGGCAACCCTATAAACTAGGTGCACTGACACTATTCATAGAAAGGTCTTTTATGCTTTCTTGTGACATACTTCCAGAGGGGGTGCATATCTGGTACAGGCAGATCCATTGTAAGAGGTTCCCACTGACTTTGAGTTAGTCCTTACATTGTTAGAGTGCAGCCATAATATACACCTGGATTTACTTTAACATACATTTACTGTGTGCCCTTGCATTAAAAACAATAAGAAAAGGAAATGTGTTTAAATGCGCGCACACACACACACACTTTTGTACATACACTTTATACACATACACATATACAGAAACACACGCACACTATATATATATATATATATATATATATATATATATCTGTGTGCGTGTGCGCGTGAGTGCAATGTGTGTGCATACAATGAATTATTTATAATAAATAACATAGTATAGTTAAGCATTATTCATGTATACATTCTAGTAAATGTTGCTCACTGATTTACTTAGTCACTGTCACACGTTGGCTATGTGTTGCACATGCAATCTTGGTCAATGTCTTCATGTCAATATTTTTTTTCTTTGTATTGCTAAGTGCATTTAATAATTGTTATTATCTTTGTCATTGTATCCTAAGTTGAAAGGGTCCTGGTACCAGTTCACTTTCCTGGTTACCAAAGTATAAATAAATATAAAGTAAAAAAAAGGAGGGTGAACATGACAGAAATAACTGCCGAACTAGTAAAGCACATTTTAAGGCTGCATCATTCTCAAGAGAGAAAAATCCACCCACTGAAAGCATTGGGAAGTAGCAGACAGAATAAGTTTAGAGTCCTACTACTTATCACTTGTAAATGTACATCAAGAGTCCTTTACTGCAGGGAGAGTTTTCACACCTCAGCATGAGAGTATGGGGAAGGTTTGTCAAATCTTTTAGCACTACAAAAGACTCCTCTTACAAAAACCTGTTATTTGTCTACTTTCTTTTGCTGCAAGTAGCTAACAGCTATTTATAGCATAGAACAAACTCTGACAGACACATAAATGAGGCTCAGTCAGGTAAACATAGAATCAGCTCTGTTACAGAAGGTCTATTTAAATGACAATGCTTCACAGTTATGCTTTTCAATCTTAATGGCATGAGAAAACAGCACCACTTCCTTATGTCTAGCATGAGTCATATAAAGTGGACTTGAAATGTATTCTGGGAAGAAGGAATGAAAGCAAGAAAACAAGATCAGATTACCAAGGCAGGCTCCATCATCCGCCATTTTGAGAGAAACACATTAAAACTGTGAAAGAAGCACTTGGAGTGATTTTGAGGCATTAAATACGTCGAAAACAAAGATACAATAAAAAATATGTTTTTTGAGTTGTAAGGTGGAGTTTTCTTTTAAGTAAAGTAGTAGTAGTTGAAACGATAGCATCAGTTCACAGAAAAGAAACACAGTTCCAGCCACTATTGCTATAACATAAAACAATAGTCAATTTGATAAATGTTTACACTGTCAGTTATAGCAATAAAAAGGCTAAAATGAAGGTTTACATTGTCAAAAAAAACAATTAAGAGAAAGCAAACATTCAACTGCTTACATGGGAGCTCACACCACCAGGGACCACAGCTGCTTGTTGAAATTTAAAGATGGCTCCCAGGGTTTAAAAAAAACCTCTTACAGGCAAGAGGGGGAGGGGTGGCCAAATTATACAGTGTAATCAGACCTAGACCAGGGAATGCATGCAAAAAAACAATAAAAAAACTATAGAAAAATTATCAGAGACCTGGGAACAGGAGGATAGGTAAGTAAAGTATGAGTGAGTCATATAGTCAAAAGGAACAGGCAGAAATGAAGAGAAATGCAAAGGTCAAAAGAAGCAGGCAGAAAGTAGGAGTATTTAGACTAGGAAGATACTCTACTAGATAGACTTTTAACAAGGAAGGAGGAGTGTAACTACCAATAGGGGGAGGGGGAGTTAAAATAAGGTTATATGCAGATTAGTTTAAACACTATGGCAGGGGAAGAGAAAAAAAGTTAAGAATAACTTGGAAGTCATGGAGGGTACAGTGCAGTTGGCATTACCAATGCAGATACAGTGAAGTTGGCATTACCGATGCAGAGATCAACCAAAAGGCACTATAAGTACCCGTTTGCTTAACAAAGCAGTAGCTAGTGCCACTGAAAGGATTAAAAGACTAAATTCGGTGGAGTTTAGTTGAAAATAGCCATTGTAAGCACCTGCATAGAAGCAGAGAGGCTGTGGAGGTGATAAACCAGTAGTCTAAAAGTTTTCTTAAGTTTATATTTTTGGAGCGTCCGCACTCTCAAGCATGGGGAGGGGAACAAACTGGACCCACTATGTAGTCATGATGTACAGGCACTAAAGGGAAATAGACCCACTATGTAGTCATGATGTACAGGCACTAAAGGGAACTAGACCCACTATGTAGTCATGATGTACAGGCACTAAAGGGAACTAGACCCACTATGTAGTCATGATGTACAGGCACTAAAGGGAAATAGACCATCTATGTAGTCATGATGTACAGGCACTAAAGGGAAATAGACCCACTACATAGTCATGATGTACAGGCACTAAAGGGAAATAGACCCACTATGTAGTCATGATGTGCAGGCACTAAAGAGAAATAGACCCACTATGTAGTCATGATGTACAGGCACTAAAGGGAAATAGACCCACTATGTAGTCATGATGTACAGGCACTAAAGGGAAATAGACCCACTATGTAGTCATGATGTACAGGCACTAAAGAGAAATAGACCCACTATGTAGTCATGATGTACAGGCACTAAAGGGAAATAGACCCACTATGTAGTCATGATGTACAGGCACTAAAGGAAAATAGAGAAAGAAGAAATTGTAATAAAAGAGTTAGACAACCTCAGTGAAACAAACCTAGTATCAATGTCATTCAGGTTGTATAGCAAACACTAGGCAGCAGAATTACTTGGCAATAACATTCTAATAGTTTGTTTATACCTCAGCTACAGTCAGTAAACAGATTGCAGATAAACACAAATAACTAATAATTCCAATTTGTACAAAAACAGCTAAAATATATAAGTTGACTGAAGAACTAAAATAAAAACACTAACTGTAAAACTATGTGCAGCCAAATAACAAGTTTCACATATATATGTGTGTGTATATATATATATATATATATATATATATATATATAAAATCTCCCTGGTCTTAACAGGTACAGAAAACAAAATCAGTATTAGAATGGAAGGCACGTGCTCAGTTTAAAAACCCACGTGCAGCTCCCAACACAGTGTTAGACCTCAGAGGTCGAATTAAATGCCAGAAGAAAATTAACAATATCTTTGACAAGGATAATATGCACTGAAGTAAAGTAGTGTTAGTAGTAGGTAAAACAATAGGATGCAGTACACAGTAAACAAATGCAGTTCCAGCCACTATCGCTCTATCATAAGATGATAGTCCGTTTGATAAATGTTTACACGGTCAAATTTAGCAGTAAAAAAAGACTAAAATAAAGGTTTGTATTGCCAAAACACCATTTAAGATTTGAATGCTTACATGAGAGCTCACAACACCAGGGACCGCAGCTGCTTCGAGAAATTTACTGGTGGCTCCCAGGGTTTAAGAAACCTCTTACAGGTTAGAGGGGGAGGATCAGTAACACAGTCAGGTGGGGAGAAGATGACCAAATAATACAGTGTAATCAAACCTAGCCAGGGAATGCATGCAAGCAATGACAAAGTCTAGAAAAACAAGAGACCTGGGAACAGGAGGATAGGTAAGTAAAGTATGAGTGAGTCCTATAGTCAAAATGAACAGGCAGAAATTAGGAGAAATACAAAAGACAAAAGAAGCAGGCAGAAATTAGGAGAATTTAGACTAGGGAGAATTAGATAGACTTGACAATGAAGGAGGAGTGTAACTAACAATGTGGGGAGGGGGGAGTTAAAATAGTTTATATGCAGCCTAGTTTAAACACTGTGGCAGGTGTAGAGAGAAAAAAGGTAAGAATAACTTGGAAGTCATGCGGGGGGATACAGTGCAGCTGGCAGTACTGATGCAGAGCTCAACCAATTAGCACTATAAGTAGCCGTTTGCTTAACAAAGCAGTAGCTAGTGCTACTGAAAGGATTAGAAGACAAAATTCAGTGGAGTTGAATTGAAAATAGCCATTGTAAGCACCTGCATAGAAGCAGAGAGGCTGTAGAGGTGATCAACTAGTAGTCCAAAAGTTTTCTTAAGTTTATATTTTTGGAGTGTCTGCACTCTCAAGGATGGGGAGGGGAACAAATCAGACCCACTATTTAGCCGCGATGTACAGGCAATTGGAGTTCACAACACCAGGGACCACAGCTGCTTAAAGAAATTTAAAGATCCTTCTAGAGAAAGCTGGAATGGACAAAGCCATGGTCATTCTTATAGTTCCATTTTGGTCTTAACTGTAGCTTCCACTTGTGTGGCCTTAATATCTTGAGTAGCCTCTCTATCTGATGTCCATCAGAACACTTCTAAAACATCTGTCCAGTAAATCTCACTTGGACCTTCATATCCTATTACAGGCAAGAATGTTTCTTTTCAGTTCTACTGATAGTCAGGGACCCTTCTTACTTGGAAAGGATGGGCCAGATCCTAACTTCATAGATCAACTACCAAAAAGTCATTAAAAAATGAATGAACTTGTTTTTTAGTTCATACCATTGCTAGGGGCATTGAGCTGTTAACTGCTCATATTCCTGTTTATTTTTCTAACATATTTTACTGAGATTTCATTTATTATCGTATTGAAACTAATTTGGCAGCCATAATTAAGTTCCTATCAGTGTGCTAACATTTTATCTTTGGTTTCCCTAAACCTTTGTTAGACTGTTTCAGTAATAAGTTTTGCACATCGGAGGATCTAGAAACAGTTCCCAGTGAAGAACTTGGCATGTATTTGTGTGTGTGTGTGTGTGTGTGTGTGTGTGTGTGTGTGTGTGTGTGTGTGTGTGTGTGTGTGTGTGTGTGTGTGTTGTGTGTATGCTGTGGAAGAATATGCCTGCAAATGTATTATAAAAATGTAGTAAACAAAAGCTTTGTGTTCTGG
Source organism: Protopterus annectens (assembly GCF_019279795.1). NCBI lineage: Eukaryota > Metazoa > Chordata > Ceratodontiformes > Protopteridae > Protopterus > Protopterus annectens. The sequence goes on along the minus strand of NC_056744.1, from coordinate 1,662,681,859 downwards.
CCAACAACACACTGTCAAAATTCTAATGGCTGGTGTGTATCCTATCTCATTCTGCCAGGATGCTTCACCCCTCCTGTCTCCAGAAGCTTAGTACATTGGATTATTTGTATTCCCTTAATTTTTCTGTCTGGCTGCGAGCAGCAGAGTATGATTTGCTCATTTCACATCTTTTGATTTGCCAACAGTGGTAGGAAGCTGCTGTTTATTGACTGTAGAATGTCTGCCTTACTGGACCCTTAACAAGCAGTAGGCTTTTATGATTGGTTTACAAGCTGCAAATAGCAGTACACTTAATTGGAGAAAATTAGTATGGAGCAAAATTATTTCATTGAGCCAGGAGGGCTGTATTTCTATACCAGTTGAAGTAATATTAAATGGGGCTTCAATCTTTAATGAGATTGAGCATGATATGCATTTTGTCCTAAACCTTTCTGAATGGCACCCCAAACAGAGCTAATGTTGGGAGCTTTTGTTTTCAAAACGCATACTGCATACTGCATTTAGCCTTTCTAGTTCCTTTTGTGTAATCAAGTCATCTCTTGAGGTGCTTAAAGCAAAATTATGCTGAGTCTTGGCATCTTTTGGGTTCAAGATTTCTGTTGCAAAAGTTATGATGTTTACATAAAGTTGTGTTTGTGAAATTTGAGCTCCGATCGTGTCTGAACTGCCAGTGATCTGTCAAAGGAGGATATTGTTCAAATGAATATGCAGGTATTGTCGTATGTTAGATATCTGAGAATGACTTGTATTCCTCATTACAATTTTTGAAAGTATTATAGGTTCATAGGTTCATACTAGGCTATCTGCCCTAGGGCATTTATAAGCCTAGCCAGAGTGCGTTTGGCTTTCGCCACCCATTTTAAATTAATTTTGCTATGCCCTTTTTCGAGGTTAGTGTACTATGCCTCTGTCTAACAGTGACACAGAAGTGATACCCGGGGTAAACCTACGATCTCCCATCCACTCATCAAGATTCCTCTTTAAGAGAGTCAGTGAGAGACTCTGCCTAACCTGGATTGGGATTTTATTCCAGAGTGAAAGGAGCCTCTGGGTTATGAATCTGTCCCTCCAGCATGTCCTATTTATTTCAGTACTGAGGTTCAAGTCTCTCGAGCACATAGATCGATTGGATTTGGATTTTCTGAGGTGCAGCATGTCCATTAATTCCGGGTTGGGCATGGCTTTATACGTCAGGCATGGATCGCCTCTGAGCAGGCGGCATGCCACTGAGTAGAGCTGGAGTTTCTTTAACCGGGCAGCATATGACATCTGTTTGAGCCCTTTGATCCTCTTGGTGAGGTACTTTTGGGGTCTTTCCAGTTGCTGCAGGTGTCTGGTAAGGTACATCCCAAAAGGGGCATTGTACTCAATTATGGGCCTGATGAGGGATGAGTAAAGAGGCACGATGACCTCCCCTGATCTAGATGTGAATCCCTTCATGATTAGGTGGGCTGTATAAAATGTTTTTCTAACCACTTTGGCCACGTGGTTGTCAAATGAGAGATTGCTATCAACTTGGGTCCCCAGGTCCCTAATTACTTCTTCCGTACTTAATAGATTACCACCTATGTGGTCATTTGTGGGCACTTTGTTTTTGGCAAAGGGGATGACTATACACTTTTTGGCGTTTAGCTTGAGGCCATGGCTCTGCTACCAGTTGTCTGTTTCTATGAGGCCCTTTTGGAGGATGCTTGTGTCGGCTGGAGAGTTGATTATGGCGCCCAATTTGCAGTCATCTGCGAACTTGGTCAGCCACAGTCCTTCTGTGTTGGCCTGTACCTCCGAGAAATATATACCGAACAAGAGAGGCCCCAGGACTGAGCCTTGTGGGACGCCACTTGTAACTGGTTTGGAGTCTGACATGGCTCCATCAATTCTAACCATGTGGGTTCTGTCCTTGAGCCAGTTTGCAACCCATCTAGTGACATAGGGGTTTATATTTAAGCTGGTGAGCTTATCTATAATGCCCGAGTGGGGTATTGCATCGAAGGCTTTTGCGAGGTCCAGATAGGCTGTGTGGACCACCTTCCCCTCGTCAATGGCCTTGGTGACTGTTTCAAAGAAAATAACCAGGTTTAAGAGGCAGGATCAGACCTTAACAATGCCGAACTGGGTAGGATCCAGTGTCTGTAGGTCCCCAGTATCTTTATTTATGAGGTCCATGATGATCCTTTCCATAGCTTTGCAGACCAAGCTAATCAGGCTTATGGGGCAATAGTTTCCATGATCTGTTGAGGCACCACCTTTGTGGAGAGGGACCACTGTTGCTGTACGCCACTCTTTGGGTATATATCCTGTGGTAAGGCTGAGATTGAACAGTAGTTTTATGTTTGGGTTTAGCTCTTCTTGGAGTTCATGTAGGACGCAGCCCGGGACACCGTCTGGTCCCATTGATGATGTGTTTTTGCTTTGGAGAGGGCGGCTCTTACCTGAGCATCTGAGATGTCAGGAGGGCAGTACTCTACTGGGATAGATATTTGCCCTTTTGGTGGGGAGGGGGTGGAGTTTGCACTGAACCTGTCAGCTAGGATGTTGGCAATGTCTGTGGGTTTGGTGTATTTTTTGTCATTTTGGACTAATTCTGAGCATATCTGGGAATTTCCACCCAGGTTCCTAACATAACTAAAGAAAGCCTTGTGATTATCCTAGTGTCCTGTGCAATTTTTCTCTCAAAGCTGGCCCTAGACGATTTTATGAGTGCCTGTAGTTTTTTGCTAACACTGATCAGAGATGCCTTCCCTTTTTGGGATTTTGCTCTATCATGTAGTAGCTTCCTCCTTATATTGTATATCCAGTGAGATTAGTTTATGGTCTGATCTTACCAGTGAGGGATACACTTCTGGTCTGGAGCACAGAGTCCCCATGTTGGTGATGATCAGGTCCAGTATGTTTTCCCCTCTTGTGGGAGTGGTAACAACTTGTTCCATAGCATTTGAGTTTATAAATTCTAGGAACCTTTGGGCTAGGGTGTTGGAGCTAGAGTAATGCTCCCAGTCTATGTTTGGGTAGTTGAAGTCGCCCAATATAATGGTGTTTGGAGAGACCTTCATATTTTCCAGTGTTCTCAGGAAGGCCGAGTGGGGTTCCTATTTAGTTATTTTAAATTTTGATTTGGATGTTTATTTGTTAGTGTACTGAAGTATGCTTTGCTTGTTTTTGACAATAAGTGCCTGGTGGTTGCATTGGTATTGATGCTATTTCAGTGATTTTGTTCTTTTTTGTGTTTCATTTATTTTAATGGTCATTTTACTCATGTTTTCCTATGTTTGTGTTTGGTATTTTCCTGCCCCCTGCTGTTATTAGATAGTACTGTCCTCAAGCTTTTCTCTTGTCTGCATGTAATTCCTTTTCTGTGTCGTAGTGTCTTCAACCTAAGCTAGTTGGGGCAGCAGAAATTACCAGTTTTTACCGCTTGTACCTGTTGTTCCCTGTGAATTTCTAAACTGGATTAAAAGAATAATTGGAATGTTCAGCAACATTTCTGTGAGTAAGCTATGCATCATCTCTGTCTATCAGCAAAGAGATGTGCCATCTGCACAGTCTAGTTCTCAGAACGGGTAACATTTGCATAACTTGACATTGGTGCCAGAATAGTAAAAACGGGTTAGCCTTTCAAGCCCTTCTACAGACTTCACTGAAGTTAAGAACTGGAAAACATTTGCAATGAAGTCAAGCTAGATCACCCTTGCAGGCCTCCTCTGCCTTCTATTGGAAACTGTTAGAAAGATTCTCTGCTGTGAAAGGATCATCAGTTAGAAACATTAACTCAAGCGTATCCACTTGTGTGACTGCTATCAAGCTATATTCCTTGCTAAAGTGTCAGAATACATTGTAAAATTAGGAATCTGTTTGCAACC
>NC_056744.1:1662638938-1662677502 GCF_019279795.1 Protopterus annectens | reverse complement strand
TTAAAGTAACAAGGTTTTATTCTTACTATCTATTGAGTCGCTTGGTTCACTACAATCTAAAAAGCTACAGAATTTTGCATCATAATTATTATTTATAATTAATTTATATAACTTGGACAGGTTTCCTTTGTTGGTCAATCTACCTTCCGTAATAGCATTAATGTAGTCATATAATGGGGAATAGTGTTTTGTTCCTCTTCACTCATATTATCTACAAATTCATTTAATTTCTTAACTGATGGATAATATTAACTGGTTAGCAGATTCATCCAACTTATATTCTTTCATTAAATTTTCTGGGGAATTAACTTTTGCTTTTTGAAAGCAATCACACAATAATGCCAATCTATTCCTTTTTAGTAAATTCATTTTAACATTATTCTGAATTTCCTTAAACCTGGGGGGGGGGGTTGACATGGGGATATTAATGGAATTTTAAAAACACATATCTTAACTGTTTTAAGAACTGATTTCATAGATGCAGAGTCTAAAGTTTGAAATGAACTTCCTCCTAAGGTAAATTTTGTTAACCAGATGAAAGGATTGTTACATATTTCTAATTTATTATATTTAATAAACTTATAAGAATTTAGTATAATCTGCTCCTGGATGGTTTTCCACTGACTAGTGTAAGTTGAGTCTATCCAGAGTATAATAGAGTTAAAATTTGAAGCAATTGAATAAGATTCTACATATGGGAACTGAATACCATCATACTCCCATGATCTTATATGATTTCTATAAGCAAGTGTTGGCATTTTAGGATACTATAAAAATGAAGTAAACATTCTTTGCCATTTTCTTTCAAAGTTTTTTTCAGGTATTAAAGCTATTGAATGCAATATATAATCTTGGGTAATATAATCATTTTAATAAATGCTAATCTGTCCTCAAAAGTAAAATAAAAAAACATTTAATAAGTAACACTTCAATATTTCTTTCAAACTTATTATTAATAATTTTATTTGCATATTGATAGATTTTTATTCCTAAATATTTCAGTTATCTTTCTTCCCAATTATATGTATATTTATATTTAAACTTACTATCTAGTAACTGATTCAACACTAAAGTTTCAGTTTTATTATAATTAAATTTCAGCAGTGATACTTCTTGAAACCTTTCAATTTCCTCATATATTTCTTTGAATAATTTAAATCTTCTATAGCTAGTAAAATATCATCTGCAAAATGATGTATTTTCGATTGACAATCTCAGAAAATCAATCAATGTTTTCATTGCTTTTTATACTATTAGCTAAAGGTTTGATAACTAATGCAAATAGTAGAAGGGACAAGGGACACTTTTGCTTCGTGCCTTTGTTTAAAGTGAATCCTTGAGAAAATGAAAGATCCAATTTTAACATATGGTTTGGATTCTCTCTACATGTTTTTTAATATTTCAATAAACTGTTCTGGGAATGCAAATGCTTCTAACGTTTTAAACAAATAGTTCCAAGCTATAGACTCAAAAGCTCTATTGATATCTAAGCTAATTAGGACTAATTACTTGTTCATTTCTTTTGCTAAGTCTAAGATAGTTGCTATCCTTTTTGTATTACCGTAATTACATTAATCTACTGATTAGAAATCCTGTTTGATCTTTATCGATTTAGCTACTATATCTCTTAATCTTGTAGAGAAAATGGAAGTACATATTTTATAGTCTACATTTAATATTGAGATAGGTCTGTATAAGGAAACTAACTTATCATCCTTTCCTTGTTTAAGTACAGGTGAGATTACAGAAGATTTCCATGAGAGAGGATTTATTTTGTCACTCTGGATTATCCTGAAAATCTCACTCAGTAATTTTAAAATATTTCATGGAAGCAGACTATATAATTTCATAGTTAAACTATCTAACCCCTGAGGTTTACCATTTTCCCTTTTTTAAAGCTTCTTTAACTTATATCAGGGTAATAGGCTTATTCAGCTGAGTTATTTGTTGGTCGTTAAATTTATTACTAACATTTTTGTTTAAATACTTGTCAGTTTTGTAATAATCAGGATTATTATTCTTATCTTTGTTAAGATTTTCATGGATTTTTTTTAAATATTAAACATTTGCTCTATGTCTGAAGTAAGCTTATTAGTGTGAAGACTTCAGATATTATTGAGCGGTGCCTTTTTGCTTAACCTCTTACTTTTATTAGCTAAGCTATGTAGACTTTTTGAAATCATTACATAACTGTGCAATTTTATTTTTTATAAAGCTATCTCCAGTTTATGCATTAAAACTGTTTTATATTTTGTCATTATTTTTTAATTACTTCAGTATTATTTAATTTGTTTGTTGTTCAAACCTCACTCCCACTCTTTCTTTTTATTACCAGCCCATCTTCCCATTCTATCTTTAATATGCATTTTTAAGGAATATAGTAGTATGACTTTACTAACCTGACCATTATCATTAACAGATAAAAAATTCTCAATGTGTTCCTTAAGGCAATTCTTAAATTATTTTAGTTTTAAATTATATACTGGGGTTCTGTAAATAATCTGAAATTTCCTTATATCCATTAATATAGTAATACTTGGTACATTATGTTCAGATAAAGGACAAGGAATAGTTTTAAAATAATTCTCTTTATTAAGTAAATCTATAGAGGCATAAATCCTGTCAGTTCTTAGGTTCATAGGTTCATAGGTTCATACTAGGCTATCTGCCCGAGGGCATTTACAAGCCTAGCCCATCGTTTTGTGGCTTACGCCACCCCTTTAGTATGGGGAACTATACCCATTATTTTGCTGTGCCTCTGTCGAGCAGTGACACTGAGGTAATCCCTGGGGTATATCTGCGATCTCCCATCCATTGGTCAAGATTTCTCTTGAACAAGGCCAGCGAGGTGCTCTGCCTCACATGTACCGGGATTTTGTTCCACAGCATAGGGGGTCTTTGGGTGATGAATCTATCCCTCCAGCACGTCCTATTAATAGCCGTGTCGAGGTTTAAGTCTCCCGCCCTTGTGGCTCTGATGGATCTAGATTTATTGAGGTGAAGCATATTCATCAAATCTGGGTTTGACATGGCCTTGTATGTTAGGCAAAGGTCACCTCTGAGCAAGCGGTAAGCGACTGAATAGAGATGGAGTTCTTTCAGTTGGGCAGCATAGGACAGATTTTTGAGACCCTTTATCCTTTTGGTGAGGAACTTTTGTGGCCTCTCCAGCTGCTGCAAGTGTCGGGTCAGATACATTCCGAATGGGGCATTGTACTCAATCATTGGTCTGATGAGTGATGAGTAAAGGGAGACTATGACCTCCCTTGATCTAGATGAGAATCCCTTCATGATAAGGTGGGCAATGTAGAAGGTCTTCCTAACTACTTTAGCTACATGGGTGTCGAATGACAGACTTCTATCAACCTGGGTCCCCAGGTCCCTGATAACTTCTTCTGTGCTCAGTGGATTGCCACCTATTTGGTAGCTAGGGGTAACCTTGTTTTTCCCGAAGGGTATGACTATGCATTTTTTGGCATTTAACTTTAGGCCGTGGCTTTGGCACCAGTTATCCATTTCTGTGAGACCCTTCTGAAGGATATCTGTGTCAGATGTGTTTTCTACTATGGCGCCCAGTTTGCAGTCATCTGCAAACTTTGTCAGCCATAACCCTCCTGTGTTTGCTTGTACTTCGGAAAAGTAGATGCCAAACAAGAGTGGGCCCAGGACTGAGCCCTGTGGGACACCACTTGTGACAGGCTTTGAGTCTGACATGGCACCAGCAACTCTGACCCTGTGGGTTCTGTCACTCAGCCAGTTTGCAACCCATCTTGTGATGTATGGGTTAACATTTAAGCTGATGAGTTTTTCAATGATACCCGAGTGGGGTATTGTATCGAAGACCTTAGCCAGATCGAGGTAGGCTGTATGGACTGCCTTTCCCTCATCAATGGCTTTGGTGACTGTTTCGAAAAAGTCAACCAAGTTTAAAAGGCATGATCTGCCTTTGACAAAGCCAAACTGGGTTGGATCCAAAGTCTGCAAATTCCCTATGTCTTTATTTATAAGGTCCATTATGATCCTCTCCATGGCTTTGCAGATAAGGCTCGTCAAGCTAATGGGCCGGTAATTTCCAGGGTCTGTGGAGGCACCGCCTTTGTGAAGTGGGACCACAGTTGCAGTGCGCCACTCCCTGGGTACGTATCCAGAGGTAAGACTTTGATTAAACAGCTGTCCTAGCTGTGGGTTTAATTCCTCATTGAGTTCATGGAGCACACAGCCGGGGACACCATCAGGTCCCATGGATGCTGTGATTTTTGCTTTGGAGAGAGCAGTTCTCACTTGGGCGCTGGAGATGTTTGGGGGGCTGCACGCGTTTGGTATAGATATCTCTCCTTTTGGGGGGGGGGAGAAGTTTGCACTGAACCTGTCAGCCAGTATGTTGGCAATGTCTGTAGGATCAGTAATCTTCACATCATTTTGAACTAGTTCTGAGAATATCTGGGAGTTTCCTCCTAGGTTTCTAACATAGCTAAAGAAGGCCTTATGATTGTCTTTTGAGTCTTTAGCTATTTTTCTCTCGAAATTTGCTTTGGATGATTTTATGAGAGCTCTTAGTTATTTACTTATAGTGATCAAGGGTGTCTTACCTTTTAAGGATTTTGCTCTATCTTGTAGTAGCTTCCTCCTTTTGTTGTAGAGTTTGTTTATGGCTGGGGTCCACCAGACTGGACGCTTGCCTTTGGTACAAAGAGTCTTTGTTTTGCTTGGGATTGCCTTATCCATGCAGTCCTGCAGGTGCTGGTAGAAGGCATTTGTAAGTGATTCAGCGGCTTGAGTACTGTTTTCCGCCGCTCGGGGCCTTAAAGGAGACCACACTAGTCTTTAGAAGTGTGAAGTCGGCTTTTGAGAAGTTCTTTACTGTGGTCTTTTTATTTCAGGTGGGGTGGGATGAGGACTTCCAGCGAGATTAGTTTGTGATCTGATCTCACCAGTGAGGGGTATACTTCTGGTGTTGAACATTGTGCTCCCATGTTCGTGATGATGAGATCAAGTATGTTATCTCCTCTTGTGGGGATGGTGACTAGTTGTTCCATGGCATTTGAGTTTATGAATTCCAGGAACTTTTGGGCTAGGGTGTTTGGGCTTGAGTAGTGTTCCCAGTCTATATTAGGGTAATTGAAGTCACCTAGTATGATGGTGTTTGGTGATACATTTATCCCTCTAGTGTTTTCAGGAAGGCCATGTGAGGTTCCTGAGTTTGTGAGGGTGGCCTGTAACATGCTACAATTTGCAGAGCAGTCTTGCCTATGGTTAATTGCACCTGGATGGTCTCCGATGCATCGTGTGTTGCCACCAGTCTTGAGGTGTGGGTGTCCTTGATGAATATGGATACCCCTCCTTTCTTGGTATTGTCCGGATTTTGGGGCCGGAACGCATGATATGAGGTAAAACCTGATAGCACTGGGGTGCTCTCAGGAGCCTTGAACCAGGTTTCTGTCACAGCACAGACATCGATGTTCTCCATACTGAGAAGGGCCTCGAGTGCATGCATTTTGAGATTTAGACTTCTGGCATTGAGCAGCATTACCCTTAGTTTTTTTCCTTTTTTGTGTTCTAGGGTGGTAGGTTTAGAATTTGAGCCTTGCCTAAAAAGGCACTATGGGGGTGGCAAGAGCCTTTGCCAATATCCGGAATCCCAGGGGTGACAGGTGCAAGCCATCCCTTGCGAAGCAGCATGGCTTGTCCAGCATGTCATCCCAGGCAGACAGATACTGGGTCCCCTTTGAATGACACCAGTGTTTAAGCCAATTGTTAAAGCTGATCATCTTATCTCTGTATTGTGGCATCATTCTTGGTGAAGGTAGGATACTGCTCAAGGTCAGGGTCATACCTGCCTGGGCTACATAATCAGAGAGCTCCTCAATGTCTCCTTTCATGTAGTCCAAGGAGGTACGTCTCAGGTCGTTTACACCAGCGTGGACAATGACTGAGTCATATTTGTACCTGCTGTTGAGAGACCTGAGTGCTTGCGTTATGTGGCGGATTCTAGCGCCCGACAGGCAGCTTACTGTGACCTTCTCCTTACTCAGTCTGGTGAGCGGGACGTCAGTGTGTCTGACTATGGAGTCACCAATGACTAGTGTGTCTGGCATTGTGTTTGGCCTTAAGGGCTGTGACTGTTTGACACTCTGACTGTGAGGTCTATGTGTTGCAGGTGTTGTGTTCTGAGGTGGTGGTTGTTTGGGTGTCTGCTTTGATGGCCTCTGCTGTTTTGGTAGATTTTTGATCAGAGCCTCCGAGTATGTCTTTGTGTGTTTATGTGTATGATTTGAGGTTGTAATGGTACTATGTGAGACTGGGTCTATAGTGTGTGTGGTAACCTTCTCCTCCTGACTGGTCTTGCCAGTCCTATGTTGAGAGAGCTCAGCCTCCAGTTTGGCTGTATAGTTGCATCTCTCGCATGTATTTGTGTTTTGTGGGAGGAGGAGAGGGTTGTCTGTGTACATGAGGCAATTGTAACATTGCCTCAATATTCCCAGGTTCACCAGCTGAGCAGGAGAGGACACTAGCAACTGATCCCTCGACATGCTAGAAGGATAGACACAAAACTTTAAAAAGATTCCGGGACGTGGGTGACCGAGAAATGGGGTTGCCTTTTGGGTACTATCTATGACAAGAGTGCCGTATCAAGGTAATAAGTACTGTAGGAGCAAGTGCTAGGTTTAACAGATAGAGAATAGTCTACTTGGAGTTAAGTAGAGATGATCTTTTTAGTTATAGGATACGCTGATTTGATCAGTAGTATAGTTCGAGGAAGGTAGTTTTAAGGGAAAATTTGAAGAGTGGACTTTAGGTAGCCCGAATAGTTTAAATCTGCTTAACCGGCGCTGCCCTAGTGTGCAACAGTGGCAGCTCAGCTAATCAGCTAATTTGTGCCAAAGCGTGCTTTATAGCAGGGGGCTGGAAAAGACAGGAAATGACCCAAAATGGCCAATAAACTACAAGTTACTGCCTTAAACCACTCCTCTGAGGACAAACAGGCAGCTCAGTACTCCCTACTCCCACTAGTGAGTAAAGAAACTACCCCTTGACCAAACAAGGAAAATGGAGAAAACAGGAACCAAGACAAAGCCCAGGGATCAGCAAAATCTGATCACTGGAACAAACTATTAGAAAAGTATGGAAAACAAGAGTATTTTTTTGTTTTTTTCAAGTTTTTTTTTTTTCAGATAGGCAGAAAATACAATAAATGCTGTGTTTTTCGATTAAATGCTATCATAAGAATAATGAGTGAAGAACAATGACTTCTCTTCTGCTTTTACTAATAAAGCAAATAAATTATTATTCCTAATCCATCTGTTTAGTGCTTTAGTTGATGCCAGTATTGTGGTTTTATTCTGTTCACTTGTATCTTCTATACTAGATATGCAGTTAAAATCCCCTGCTTAAAGTTAAACTACCATTACAATGCCTGTGTAGTAAGGTTACGTGATCTTTAGCCACTCTTGCACCTATTCTATGGATGAAGTAAATATCAGCTAGTGTATAGAGTTTGCTATTGCATTGAACTATTACATATGTATACAGTTGTTTGGCATCATTAATGGATTCCATGACCTTAGGCATTACATAGATTTTCTCCAAAGTACAGCAGTTGCTCTCCTCTTTTTGTTAAAAGAAGCAGATGATAACATTTCATAACCTAAGTTATTTAAATATTGTATATCTTTATATATCAACTGATTCTCTTGCAAGACTATAATATCACCTCTCTTTAATTTGTCATATCTTGTTAGTGATTTCCTTTTGTTGTCATTATTTAGTCCATTTACATTAATAGATTAAAACTATCCATACTGTGTATTTAAAAATATTCCTTTTAAAAGATAATATGACACATTTATCCACCATATTAATTTAATTATATGTAAGATTGTAATCCATTCCTAAACACTATCTTAAAATTCCACATTTTTGAATTCTTCTTTTCTACAAACTAAACTACTAAAACTCATAAATAAAGACAAGTCTACAGCTAAAACTGTATATCTTGCTAGTAAAACACAACCTACCATGGATTCCAAAATTCCTAGTTTGGTTATTTATTTATTTGCATTTAATAATTGGGTAGTGTCTGACTGAGCAGACACCTGTTTTCAGCAGAGACCCAGAGAGAATAGCTCCAAGGAAGATTATATAATTATACATTTGTACATATGACAATTACAATAGGACTTCAAATGCAAGTTCCTTGACATTATATCTAAAAGCATATAACAATGGTAGTACAATAAGCTTATATTATTCATACAGACAAAACAAAAATATATATTTGTTTTTTTTCAGGATAAAAATATCACAAACTGAAGCTTAGAAGGCTCAATTGCCAACAAATATTGACAATGGGTGGTGTACAGAAGGGAATTAGTAAGGGGTTAACTTATTTAGCCTGGTGGAGAAATTATTGAATAGACAAGCTAGTATGCTATCTCTCTACCTACAAATACCTAAAAATTGATGAAAAAACTAGACAACAACTAAAGTCAAAAATAATAACAGACTATTAATTTAGTTACATATTTTGCCATTTAAAACTATTCCCCCATTGCTATATAAAATTTAATAATCTTCCTCTATTATTCACAAATATTAAATAATCCAACAAATTGTGTACAATATACCTGTTTATGCAATAGTACTATAAATTACCCGTTAATTATTCCTAAATTGTTTGCACATTCAACATTATTATAACTAAATCTCTACCTAACAAACCAATGTTCCCTCAATATACCTACTCTGTAAGGTTATTTGATGTCTGCTTGAATAACTCCTCTAGATGAATATCACATTACTCTTTCTTTTTTTCTTACCTCTCATTTATCCTCATCATACTGTATTGATTTGAATGCTTTTGAATTGTGAGCTTAAATGTTTTATGTTTTACTCTGTACAATCTTTTTGTAATTTTTGTAATTTTTGTATGCACCTAATTGTGTCTGTATTGGAGCTTTTCTCCCCAGGACTCCATTGAAAACGGGTTCTTTTGGCCCAATGGACTATCCTGGTAAACCAACTGCAAATAAATAAATAAATAAATAAATAAATAAGTATAACAGCGTGTGACCTGAAGAGATAAAGACATCTATAAACTTAGAGGTGACAGGTAAACTTAGCATACTAAACTATAATACAAAAGGGAAATCAATGCACATAGACATTTATCATGCTAAAAGTTACGTATATATTTTATAGATTTAACAAAAGCTGTGAATTCATTTTTAAAGTAAAACTGCCTATATCTCAAAATTGTGTTGCACTCTTAACATGGCAAATATCAAAATATTTAAAATCCTTTGGCTTATTAAAATACTTCATAAAAATATGTACATTACTGAGGTCAAAGAGAATGTTTTGGTATTTCTAAGGAGTCAAGAAAATATTTGCATTATATAATGTATTCAACAGTTAGTATGTTCAATTCATATCCCATTCTTCATTAACAGATTCAAATATATTGAGAAATCTACTTTACTTTCTATCAAAATTGATGTACTGATTCACCAATAAACAATCAAATTTCAGCTTTGACTTATGAAATGAATTATTTCATGTAGTCTTGGTGAATCGTTTAACATAAAACATGTAAAAAGCTTCAAAGTTCACATGTAACTACACACAATGGTACGGTACCAACTGAACCATAAACTAAAACAACAAAAGAACCATACTTTTGTTGGAGAAAACAACCTCATAAAAAATGGCAAAACAATGTTATTTGTTTAGTGCTTTTGTCCACTAGATAGTGAACTTCTTCAGCACAATTCAACACAGTAATCCCCCACATATAAATAATGCATATTATCAACCAATTAACTAATTAAAACATTTATTTTTAAAGCACAATGGGTCTAATTTAAAACTTGCTACTCATATAGAATAGCAAAAAACTTTACCTAAAAAACTTCTTCCCAGATGATAGAATATGTTATAACATTACTGAAATACTATAAAAATCATAAAATACATATTTTTATATAAAATATACATCAAAACAATACTGCTACCTATTTATTAATATCATTATTCAAATTCTCACTATGACTGACATATCTTTATATACAGTTATTTAAAACTTCCCTTAAGTTACTGATATAGCCTTACATTTTAAAATAGGCAAGATAGAGATGTGATCATTGATCCCTGGGGTTTTAGATGCATTTAACCTTATTTGCCATCTGGTCTCTTTGTCCTCTAGTAAAATCTTTACATCACCACTCCACAGGTTAATGTTTACCTGTTCCTGAACAAGTAGCACTAATATTCAGGTGTCTATATAAAGCATTATTCTCACATTTTTTAATGATGTCGTACATATGTTTGTAGATATGACATCTTAAAGCCTTATCGGTTTTACTGGTGTAGTACACCAGACAATCACAACACTTTGCCAAATAGACTACCCTTTTAGTCATACAGTTACCACCTTTAAACGTATATTACTTTTAGTTATATTTTTCAAAGTTAAGGATTCCACTTCTAATATTTAGGAACATTGTTTACAGGACCCACATTTACTAGTTTTTCTTTCCTTACCCTCATCCACAGAAATATTTTTGGTGTAATCCTCAAACCTGGCCTTAAAGTTGAGCCCTGTTTTATAAACAAATTTGGGACATGAACCAACAACCCCAAGTATATCAGGGTTTACCTTTTGTATGTTCCAATTCTTATTAAAAACTTCCTTGACCGTCCTTAAATGCTTGCCATACTGTAATATAACAGCCCTTTTAAATTTACTATTATCCACAGTTTCCTAATGAATATTTAATGAGCAACCTAGTAATGGTTTGTAATGAAAACCCCACTGTGAGTTAACCAGTCCCTTAAATTCCTCTATAAGGGAATCTGGATACCCCCTTTATGAAAACATATTACCAATTACATCCATCTCCTTAACCATATCTTTGAAAGTGGAGATCATTCAAGCTGCTCTAATCATTTGTCCATTGATAATGCTTTTTTGCTATTTGAATGAATGGCAACTTGAAAATTCTAAGTAAGAATTGCTAAAGGCGGGTTTCCTATAAATGTTCAACTTAAACCCTTCCCCGTATTTTCAATATTTGTCTAAAAAATGAATGTTCCCTGAATTGCTATCATATGTAAATTTAAAAAAGACATAGTGTGATGTAAATAATCAATAAAACACTTTATACCTTGCTCTGTACTGCCCCATAAAATAAAAGTGGCATCTAAAAACCTGAGGTAAAGGTGAATGCTTTCCTTATATGGACTGTTGAAAACAAATTAATTTTCCCAATCTAAAGAACCATATTCGCAAAAATTAGGGCACAAGAAGCACCCACAGAGACCCCTTTTACCTTGTTTATAATATTCCCCTTTGAAAAATATAAAGTTATTGTCTAGAACCAAACTCATAAATTCAACTATAAAATTGACTTTATCATTCTCAAAATCAAAATAGTGGGTAATGCTATTAAAAAACATATCCAAACTCTGATCTTTGGATATACATGTATATGTCAACTATATCCACCGTCAAAAAAATTAAATCCTTATTCCAAATATCAGTTTTCGAACAACTCAAAAAATCCCAGGAATCAATCAACAAATGGTCAACCATGGAATAGATGCATTTAAGACATCTGTCTATCACTACTCCAAAGGGGTACATTTTAGAACCACTCCCTGAGACAACTGGATGAAAAGGTGGATTCTCGACTCGCTTATGTATTTTCAGAATCACAGATATGCTGGCTATGACTGGTTCTTCCCCCCTAAGAAATCCATAAGTAAACCTATCAATCCTTTCATCAATAATATACTCTTCAAAATACGAAGATAAGCTATATTCATTTCTTTAAGAGAAACTGGGCAGCAAGTTTCAGTATCTGACAGAATTCCCAAAATAATATGGTAATACTCTACTGTATCAAATTAGACTTTTCCTCCCACCTTATCAAGCTGCATAATCCTTATAATTTTGTCTTTACTCAAATTTTGTAGAAAGCTATATTCTTCCTTATTCAAAGTAAATCTAAATCCCTTACTATTTTGAAGTTGATCCTATAATTGATAAAGGACCCTCCTCTACAACAGACAGAATAGGGTGTATGGGTGGATTAAAAACACTCTTCCTAATTAATTGGTTACCCACTTCATACCCTACTGCCTTTTCATCTTTGTTAAAATATAGTGCCAGATTGAGTTTCAGTAAAATATAATCTTGTCTCAATCAATGAATCTATCAAATCAAAGTTCTTAGTAGGGATGTACTTCATTCCCTTACTAAACAAAGAGAAATGTTCCTTGGTAATGTCATAATTAGTATACTTGTATATATTAAATACCTTATATGTATGGTACATATTTATCAGTAACCTTCACGTCATCATGTTCTATCTAAGCCACCCCGATCTCTCCTGGTAATACTGGTGGTCCTTGAAATTGCTTCTTTGACCTGACTTCACTGGATAACACCACTCCCCCTGTAATTGTAACCCTCCTGGTTCCGTTTGGTAAAATTTTCATAATAATTTGTTTGTCTCATCTGGCCTTTATTGTTATAACCCCAGGATGTCTGTGCCCTATTATTTTGTTCGTATTTTAAGTACTCACTCTCATTCCTATATTCATTCCATGGGTACAGTTGCTTGTTCTTATAGTGATTTGTATCCCTCTCTATCTTTCTACTTTTATTAGTATGCAATTAACACATTATTTTACTCACAATATCAAACTGTTCATGATAAAATGATTCCTATTGTGCAAACAACAAATCCCCCTAATATCCACATCAATCTTCTCTGCTTCGTTAAGCAGTATACCTATTTTCTTATCATTATGCTTGATCAGCAATTTCATAAATTCAAAACCACATTTACCAAAAAAATAGTGAAAATTCATCCTTTACATCATCATTGATGTCCAA
The DNA here is from genome assembly GCF_019279795.1 of Protopterus annectens. Taxonomy (NCBI): domain Eukaryota; kingdom Metazoa; phylum Chordata; order Ceratodontiformes; family Protopteridae; genus Protopterus; species Protopterus annectens. The sequence continues at coordinate 1,662,664,604 of NC_056744.1, read as the reverse complement.
CCCTAAGGGAATCTTAAAAAATGTAAACTCTTGGGTACAATATGTAACTCAATGAATTTCTTAAGGTATGAATTATCTATCTGACATGATTTTATTTTAAATAATTTTTTGTTGAATAACATAATAAGATCCTTCAAAGAATCACAAACAGGTCTACCTGACCCATAATTAACATCACTGGTCAATCAATATTAAAAGTGAATCCTTCAGTAACAAATTGTTCAAAATTAAAAAGTCTTGTATTCAGATTCTCAGACCCACCTTCCATGTTTTGATTTCTATGATTAGAATGTACCTTTTGTCCTAGGTTATCCGTTGAACCATCACAATTGTTTCTGGTACCTTTATTGGAAGCCCTGATTGATGTATATGTCTTTTTAACCTTAGGCCTGGCTCCTTTGTGATAAAATATCTCCATATCTGTATCAAAAACATTAGAACATGCTGGTGCTGGTGCTGGTGCTGGATATTTTGAATTATTTAATGAAACAGCTTCCTTTCCCATCGATTGGGCCCTAAATGAACCCTTCAAGTCCTCCAAATGGGAGCTAGACAGGATGTTAACTTCCTCATTTGATACTTCCTTCTGTTTGTCATCTGAAAGGACCAGAACTGCTGGAGCCACCATGTTGGATGGCACTATAGTCAATTGTGGATGTAAAGTCCCACCTGGCTGACTGAACAAGTCAATAAGCCGAGTAAGCTCCCCTTTTATAATTGAAATATCAGACTGAAGTCTCTGGAACTCTTCACGGTTGACTGGAGAGAACACTGATGGAAAATCATGCAATGAATCCATTAAAACAGCATTGGAGTAGTTCAAAGTATTCCTTAGTTCCCAGCAATAATCCACCTCATTCATGACTTGAACTACACACAATGGTACAGTACCAAGTGAATCATAAACTAAAACAACAAAAGCACCGTATTTTTGCTGGAGAAAATGAACAGCTCATAAAAAATGACAAAAAAAATGTATTTGTTTAGTGCTTTCGTCCACTAGATAGTGAACTTCTTCAGAACAATAAAACACAGTAATCCCCCCACATATAAATAGTGCACATTATCAAGCAGTTAACTGATTAAAACATTTCTTCTTAAAGCACAATGGGTCTAATTTAAAACTTGCTGCTCATACTGAATAGCAAAAAGCTTTTCCGAAAACACTTCTTCCCAAATCATAGAATATGTTATAACATTACAAAAATGCCATAAAACATCATAAAATACATATTTTTATATAAAATACACATCAAAACAATACTACTACTTATATATTAATAACCTTATTCAAATTCTCACTATGGCCCACATATTTTTATATGTATTTATTTAAAACTGCCCTTAAGTTACTGATAGAGCCTTATGTTTTAAAATAGGCAAGACAGAGATGTGATCATTGATCCCTGTGGTTTTAGTTGCATTTAACCTTAGTTGCCATCTGGTTTCTTTGTCCTCTAGTAAATTCTTTACATCACCATCCCTCGGGTTAATGTTTACTTGTTCCAGAATACCAAATTTAAATCCTGAACAAGTAGCACTAAAATTCAAGTGTCTATATAAAGCATTATTCTCACATTTTTTATTGATGTTATACATATGTTCATAGATACAACATCTTAAAGCCCTGTCAGTTTTACCGATGTAGTATGGCAGACAATCACAACACATTGCCAAATAGACTACCTTTTTAATCAAACAGTTACCACCTTTAAAAAGTGTCTTACTTTTAGTTATATTTTCTAAAGTTAAGGATTCCACTTCTAATATTTAAGAACATTGTTTACAGGACCCACATTTACTAGTTTTTCTTCCCTTACCCTCGTCCACAGAATTATTATTGGTGTAACCTTCAAACCTGGCCTTAAAGTTGAGCCCTGTTTTATAAACAAATTTGGGACATGAACCCACAACCCCCAAGTATATCAGGGTTTACCCTTTATATGTTCCAATTCTTATTAAAAACTTCCTTGACCTTTCTTAAATGCTTGCCATACTGTAATATAACAGCCCTTTCAAATTTACTATTATCCACAGTTTCCTTCAGATTATTTAATGAGCAACCTAGCAATGGTCTGTAATGAAAACCCCACTGTGAGTTAACCAGTCCCTCAAATTCCTCTATAAGGGAATCTGGATACCCCCTTTGTGAAAACATATTACCAATAACATAGGTTCATAGGTTCATAGGTTCATACTAGGCTATCTGCCCGAGGGCATTTACAAGCCTAGCCCATAGTTTTGTGGCTTACGCCACCCCTTTAGTATGGGGAACTATACCCATTATTTTGCTGTGCCTCTGTTGAGCAGTGACACTGAGGTAATCCCTGGGGTATATCTGCGATCTCCCATCCATTGGTCAAGATTTCTCTTGAACAAGGCCAGCGAGGTGCTCTGCCTCACATATACCGGGATTTTATTCCACAGCATAGGGAGTCTTTGGGTGATGAATCTATCCCTCCAGCACGTCCTATTAATAGCCGTGTCGAGGTTTAAGTCTCCGCCCTTGTGGCTCTGACGGATCTAGATTTTTGAGGTGAAGCATATTCATCAAATCTGGGTTTGACATGGCCTTGTATGTTAGGCAAAGGTCACCTCTGAGCAAGCGGTAGCGACTGAATAGAGCTGGAGTTCTTTCAGTCGGGCAGCATAGGACAGATGTTTGAGACCCTTTATCCTTTTGGTGAGGAACTTTTGTGGCCTCTCCAGCTGCTGCAAGTGTCGGGTCAGATACATTCCGAATGGGGCATTGTACTCAATCATTGGTCTGATGAGTGATGAGTATAGGGAGACTATGACCTCCATTGATCTAGATGAGAATCCCTTCATGATAAGGTGGGCAATGTAGAAGGTCTTCCTAACTACTTTAGCTACATGGGTGTCGAATGACAGACTACTATCAACCTGGGTCCCCAGGTCCCTGATAACTTCTTCTGTACTCAGTGGATTGCCACCTATTTGGTAGCTAGGGGTAACCTTGTTTTTCCCGAAGGGTATGACTATGCATTTTTTGGCATTTAACTTTAGGCCATGGCTCTGGCACCAGTTATCCGTTTCTGTGAGACCCTTCTGAAGGATATCTGTGTCAGATGTGTTTTCTACTATGGCGCCCAGTTTGCAGTCATCTGCAAACTTTGTCAGCCATAACCCTCCTGTGTTTGCTTGTACTTGAAAAGTAGATGCCAAACAAGAGTGGGCCCAGGACTGAGCCCTGTGGTACACCACTTGTGACAGGCTTTGAGTCTGACATGGCGCCAGCAACTCTGACCCTGTGGGTTCTGTCACTCAGCCAGTTTGCAACCCATCTTGTGATGTATGGGTTAACATTTAAGCTGATGAGTTTTTCAATGATACCTGAGTGGGGTATTGTATCAAAGGCCTTCGCCAGATCGAGGTAGGCTGTATGGACTGCCTTTCCCTCATCAATGGCTTTGGTGACTGTTTCGAAAAAGTCAACCAAGTTTAGAAGGCATGATCTGCCTTTGAAAAAGCCAAACTGGGATGGATCCAAAGTCTGCAAATTTCCTATGTCTTTATTTATGAGGTCCATTATGATCCTCTCCATGGCTTTGCAGATAAGACTTGTCAAGCTAATGGGCTAATTTCCAGGGTCGGTGGAGGCACCGCCTTTGTGAAGTGGGACCACAGTTGCAGTGCACCACTCCCTGGGTACGTATCCAGAGGTAAGACTATGATTAAACAGCTGTCCTAGCTGTGGGTTTAATTCCTCGTTGAGTTCGTGGAGCACACAGCCGGGGACACCATCAGGTCCCATGGATGCTGTGTTTTGCTTTGAAGAGAACAGTTCGCACGTGGGCATTGGAGATGTTTGCGGGGGCTGCAATCGCTTGGTATAGATATCTCTCCTTTTGGGGAGGGGAGAAGTTTGCACTGAACCTGTCAGCCAGTATGTTGGCAATGTCTGTAGGATCAGTAATCTTCACATCATTTTGAACTAGTTCTGAGCATATCTGGGAGTTTCCTCCCAGGTTTCTAACATAGCTAAAGAAGGCCTTATGATTGTCTTTTGAGTCTTTAGCTATTTTTCTCTCAAAATTTGCTTTGGATGATTTTATGAGAGCTCTTAGTTTTTACTTATAGTGATCAAGGGTGTCTTACCTTTTAAGGATTTTGCTCTATCTTGTAGTAGCTTCCTCCTTTTGTTGTAGAGTTTGTTTATGGCTGGGGTCCACCAGAGTGGACGCTTGCCTTTGGTACAAAGAGTCTTTGTTTTGCTTGGGATTGCCTTATCCATGCAGTCCTGCAGGTGCTGGTAGAAGGCATTTGTAAGTGATTCAGCGGCTTGAGTACTGTTTTCCGTCGGCTCGGGGCCTTAAAGGAGACCACACTAGTCTTTAGAATTGTGAAGTCGGCTTTCGAGAAGTTCTTTACTGTGGTCTTTTTTATTTCAGGTGGGGGTGGGATGAGGACCTCCAGCGAGATTAGTTTGTGATCTGATCTCACCAGTGAGGGGTATACTTCCGGTGTTGAACATTGTGCTCCCATGTTCGTGATGATGAGATCAAGTATGTTTTCTCCTCTTGTGGGGATGGTGACTAGTTGTTCCATGGCATTTGAGTTTATGAATTCCAGGAACTTTTGGGCTAGGGTGTTTGGGCTTGAGTAGTGTTCCCAGTCTATATTAGGGTAATTGAAGTCACCTAGTATGATGGTGTTTGGTGATACATTTATCCCTCTAGTGTTTTCAGGAAGGCCATGTGAGGTTCCTGAGTTTGTGAGGTGGCCTGTAACATGCTACAATTTGCAGAGCAGTCTTGCCTATGGTTAATTGCACCTGGATGGTCTCCGATGCATCGTGCGTTGCCACCAGTCTTGAGGTGTGGGTGTCTTTGATGAATATGGATACCCCTCCTTTCTTGGTATTGTCCAGATTTTGGGCCGGAACGCATGATAAGAGGTAAAACCTGATAGTGCTGGGGTGCTCTCAGGAGCCTTGAACCAGGTTTCTGTCACTGCACAGACATCGATGTTCTCCATACTGAGAAGGGCCTCGAGTGCGTGCATTTTGAGATTTAGACTTCTGGCATTGAGCAGCATTACCCTTAGTTTTTTCCCTTTTTTGTGTTCTAGGGTGGTAGGTTTAGAATTTGAGCCTTGCCTAAAAAGGCACTATGGGGTGGCAAGAGCCTTTGCCAATATCCGGAATCCCAGGGTGACAGGTGCAAGCCGTCCCTTGCGAAGCAGCGTGGCTTGTCCAGCATGTCATCCCAGGCAGACAGACATTGGATCCCCTTTGAATGACACCAGAGTTTAAGCCAATTGTTAAAGCTGATCATCTTATCTCTGTATTGTGGCATCATTCTTGGTGAAGGTAGGATACTGCTCAAGGTCAGGGTCATACCTGCCTGGGCTACATAATCAGAGAGCTCCTCAATGTCTCTTTTCATGTAGTCCAAGGAGGTACGTCTCAGGTCGTTTACACCAGCGTGGACAATGACTGAGTCATATTTGTACCTGCTGTTGAGAGACCTGAGTGCTTGCGTTATGTGGCGGTCCATCTCCTTAACCATGTCTTCAAAAGTGGAGGTCATTCTGGCTGCTCTAATCATTTGTCCATTGATAATGCTTTTTTTCTGGTTGAATGAATGGCAACTTGAAAATTCTAAATAGGAATTGCTAAAGGTGTGTTTCCTATAAATGTTTGACTTAAAAGGGTCCCTGTATTTTCAATATAAGTGTCTAAAAAAACTAATGCCCCCTGAGTTGCTATCATATGTAAATTTTAAAAAAGATGTAGTCTGATGTAAATAATCAATAAAACATTTTATACCTTGCTCTGTACCACTCCATAAAATAAAAATGTCATCCAAAAATGCACATGATCAAGCTCAAATTTCAATTTCAGATTATTTTCATATATTTTAAATGATTTTCTATGTAAATTATATGACATCTTGTACATTTACATTTCTGTCATATGCATGTATATGTCAAAGACATCTTTCTCAAAAGCAGTTAATTTAAATATATTTTTCTGTCTTATTTTCCATCTAATATTCTGTCTTACTCTATATATCTTGTATTTCTAAAATATTCAATCAATGAGCTATTTAATCATTAGCTGTCTATTAAAGATTATAGTATGTTTACAAGTACTTGGAACTCTCTACCTGCTGAACTTACTCTCCAGCCCTCTCTAACCCACTTAAAAAAAAGCCTCAAACTGCACTTTCAAATGCACTGGCAGTGTCCCTGTTCAAAACCTGACTAACATTCTCCCCCTGGTATTGGATATCTTGCCTAATTAAATCTGTCATTTGACTTTAAAATGTGTATGACTTTGCCTTGTGGAATATCTGGAGCTCATTAACGGATAACATCCTTATCTGTGTGAAACTGCGTGTGAAACTCTCAGTTGCCTGCCATGTTCTATAAATGGTTGTAACCTTACTGAAGACTGTAAACTATGTTAATTTGTAAATGTTACTTATGTAATGTAATCTACTAACTTGGAGCTTTTCTCCCCGGGCCTCTGCTGAAAATGGGCATATATCCAGTCAGACCATCCCGGTAAACAAATGTAAAATAAATAAATAATTAAATGCAATATTTCTAAACTTACTGATGCTGCTCTTTTGTTAATCTTACATATCAAATATTTAATTCCTTATGCATTTGCAAATTATTCATAAGATGTTTACTCTTTATTTCTAGTATTATAAGCGTTCTTGACTTTATACAAAAAAATTCATGTGTATTTAATTTGAATGTGTATTTGTAGCCATTGTGAACTGTTATTCTGATCTAAGCTTCACATCCTGCATCAGAATTTGACTACAGCATGAGAAAATGCATTTGACACCTCACAGCACACATCAGCTGCTAATTTGCTGTGTAAATTTCTCATTATTCTTAGTTTTTAAGCTGCTCTAATCAGTAACAAACATCTAACTGTACTTTTAAATTAATATGTCCAGTTAATGTGTATAGTTAACAGTATAGCATAAGCTATTAACATGCAAAATGTAAGCAAATTATATGTCAGCAACATCTCAGTAAGAAACTTTACTATAGCTTTTGTCTTATCACTTCTTTACTTCTAAGAAAAAGAAAAGGTATTATTTTGAGTAGATTTTTTCACACGTATAATTGAAAAAAAAAGAAAGAAAAAAGTTATTTTCTGTTTTCACAGACAGATTTTCATCAGGACAGCTCAAGGTGGGAATCCCAAGGTATAAATATTATGATTTGACTAAAGCAGAAACATCCGTATTGTGCAAACTTCAGGTTAGGGAGGATTTATGCTTTATGAAAGCAAATGGGGGTATCATATTGATGTGATAAAAGACATGTTACATAAAGGAACACAATATAAGATGGTGACTTTATTTTATATCAACAAAAAATATAAAGAAATACATTATGCTAAGTTACAGTTGTTAGATCAATGTTATATTGAATTTAAGACCTTTGATTTTGTTTATATAATGATAAACCCAAGTAGGACTGTGAGTTGGTATACCTACAATGCAAACAAATCTTGAAAAACCCCTCTTTAGATCTATATTTCAGCTAGCAGATCTGTTTCAAACACTATTTCAGTTTATTTGGATATGATTTACATCTTGTTGTTAAGGAATTGTGTTCATTTAACAAAGGTTCGCAGGATTTTATAAACAAATTAAAATGTATACCTTTAATGCTCAAAAAAATTGTATTTACATTAGATGGACAATCTTTACATAGTTTAATTCCTATAATGCAGGTTATTGATTTTGTTTTTGCTGCCCTTTGAGTTAATACACTAAATAGGAAAATGTAAATGTAAACATGGTTTATATGTTATTGGAAATGGTTTTAAATAATAATTTTTATTTTTATTTTTAAAGGAAAATATTATCAACAGATGAAGGGAGTACCAATGGGACCCACTGTAGTACCAGCTTTTGCCAACCTGAAAAAGTTTCATATTATTCTCGTTTTTTGGGTGGTTTATTTTTTATTTGGAAAGATATGAAGGAGGAGTGTTTACAGTCCATTCAGGATATCAAGAATATCATTTCTTTTCTGAATTTTGAATTAGGGCATTTTAGACTTCAGCTTTGTTTTTTTCTTAGACATCAGTGTTAATATTAATGTCAAAGAGATGAGTTTTTGTTACCACATTGTACCATACATTTTGGAAATATCTCAAGATTTGTTCAGTGTAGGGTCAGCTGAAAACACAGGAGCAATACTCGTTTCTCTTCCATTGGGGCAACAGAATTTGGAAAATCCATGTATTAATGTTACCCATAAATGCATTGGAAACTAATTGTATGAACTACATTTCATCATGTCATCGTGAAAACCTTGGCATGGTTTTATACATTCCAACTAATCCATTTGTGGCCTTCAAATGTTGTGATGTTTCAACTACTGTTAAAAATGATGGGTCAAGTACATTAAGAAAACTCATTAAGCTGTATGAAAAGAATACATGGAGGTACAAACCTCTGGTTTATGATACTTTGTATCTAGGTCAGTGTGTGAGTTTACATATTGTGCCTAAAGATGATAAAATTTTAAATGTCCCAATATCATTTTAGCTAGTGATAAAATTTATAATGATCTTAGAGTCTTTTTACCAGGAGCAGAATGGATTTCATGAAAATTTTAATGAGACATAAAAAAGCACAAATGAATGTGTTAAATGAATGAAATACATTATAGAACGTATGTATTTCCCAGTGTTATGTCTTCTCTGTGTTATCTGTAAAAAACAAAAAAAACAAAAAAATACTATCTTGTTTGCATGTTTCCCACCTTTCCTAGCCATTATAGTCCAGATCCTAGGCTTTGCTTGTCTCAGGACTTTATTTTCTGTATTCAGAGCTATCCAGACCTTGCTGTGGTAAAAGGCAGTCCTACTGCTTACCAGTGGGAGTGGTGAGCATTGTACTGCCTATCTAACACTAGAGAAGTGGTTTCCAGTTCTGAAATTGTAATTTTCTTAGCCTTTTTGGGCTGATTTCTATCCCTTTCAACTTTCTGGCTTAAAAACGTGCAAGTTTGCAGCAACGCAGGGCTATGGTTAAACTATTCCAGGTGCCAGAAAGTCTGGTCTTCAAAATTTCACTTAGAACTAGCTGGTTTCTTGGTAGTAGCACTAAAATCTGAACCCCTGTGACTAGCACTTGCTCTACAACTTGCTGGAAAGCACTAGGAAGCCTGAAACTGATACAAGCACTTGTCTCTCCTTGTCAAAAAGGAGAAATTAATTGTAGGCACTAAACAGCCTATAATTGCAAAGTGCCTTGCAAAGGTAAGGGAAAACAGCTCTTGTACTTTACAAAAAAAGCACCTAAACAGACATGCCCAAGGGTCAGCTTCCGGTGATTTCTCCTGTCCACCTGGTGAATCTGGGCATACTGGGGCAATGCGGCAACTGTCTCATGTACACAGACAACCCTCTCCTCCTACTACCCAACACTACAACCTGTGAGGGATGCACTTACATAGCCAAACTGGAAGCAAAGCTCTCTCTCTAGCCAAGACTGTGCTAGACAGTCAAGAGGAGAAGGTTAACACCTGCACTACACCTCAAGCAACACATAACCCTTCAAAACCCACATCATCAACACCCACACATAGCAACACTAAACCCACATATGCGGAGGCCCTTAACATTAACCTGCCCAAGCAACAAGGACCTCCAAAGCTGAAACGCAAATGCCAGTCACAACCAAAGTGACACATAACTCACACCACCAGTGTATCACCAAACAACAGCCCCTAAGGCAAGACGATGTACCCAACACTTTAGTCATATGTGACTCTATAGTCAGGCACACTGATGTCCCACTCACCAGGCTGAACAAGGAGAAAATTACAGTCAGCAGCCTGTCAGGTGCCAGGATCCACCACATAACGCATACACTCAAGTCACTCCACAACACGTACAAATACGACTCTGTTATTGTCCATGTTGGAGTGAATGACTTGAGACATACCTCCCTGGACTACATGAAAAGAGACATGGAAGAGCTCTCGAATCATGTGGCCCAGGCAGGTATGACCCTAGCCCTGAGTAGCATACTGCCTTCACCTAGAATGATACCACAGAATAAGGACAAAATGATTGACTTCAACAATTGGCTAAACTTCTGGTGTCATTCAAAGGGGATCCAGTATCTGTCTGTCTGGGAAGACATGATCAACAAACCATGATGCTTTGCCAGAGATGGTCTGCACCTGTCACCCCTCGGATTCAGGTTACTAGCTAAAGCTCTTGCCACCCCTTTAGTGCCTTTTTTAGGCAAGGTTCAAAGGACAAAACCACCACCATAACAGATACCAGCATTTAAAATCTGAAGGGAATGCTACTCAATGCTAGAAGTCTAAACCTCAAAATGCACTCTCTTGAGGCACTCCTAAAAATGGAGAACATCGATATCTGTGCAGTAACTGAGATGTGGTTCAAGGTTCCAGAGACCACCCCTGCGGTACCAGGGTACACCTCTTACCACACTTTTTGGCCACCAAACCAAGACTGAAACACTAAAGGTAGAGGAGTGTCCATATTCACCAAGGATATTCGCATCTCCAGGCTAGTTGCCCACCACAATGCATCTGAAATCTCCAGGTGCAACTAACACTAGGTAAGACTGCAATCCAAATTGTAGCTTGCTACAGATCCCCCACCATGCCCCAAGATTCTCACTACACCTTTCTAAACATACTGGAAAATATTAAGATACAACTAAGCACCCTAATACTGGGTGATTTCAACTACCCTGCCATTAACTGGGAAAACTACTCCGGTACCAACAACTTTTCTCAATAGTTCTTGGAATTCATAAATTCCAACGCCCTGGATCAACTAATTCATTGTCCCAGCAGGGGCGCCAATATCCTAGACCTGATTATTACCAACATGGGAGATAGATGCTCCACACCAGTGGTCACCACCTCATTGGTCAGGTCTGACCATAGGCAAATCACCCTTGACAACCACATCCCACCCCCACCCCGCAGTAAGGAAACCTCCATAAAAAACTTCTCCAAAGCCAGCTTCATGCTACTCAAGTCAGAAGTGACAAACTTCATGACACGCATGCAGATGGGATCTGAAAGTTCGACTGCTGAATCCTACACTAAGGCTCTGTATGAACACATCCACTCATGCATGAATCGTGCCATCCTGAATAGAACCAAGATGCTCTCCTCCAAAAAAAGGAAGCCAATCTGGTGGTCCCCTGCTGTAAACAAACCATACAACAGAAGGAAGAAACTGTTGCAAAAAGTTGGAAAATCCCAGGATACAAAAAACTCCCTTACCAGCCTCAGTAAGAAGCTGAGATTCCTCATAAAAATCCTCAAAATCTAGTTACAAAAATAAAATTGCCAAAGATTCCAAAGACAACCACAAGGCATTCTATAGTTCTGTCAAGAATCTAAATGGCAATGCTCAGATCTGCTCTGAGCTACAACAGAATGGCATTAAATATACTGATCCCAAGGATATTGCCAATATCCTGGCAGATCGATTTAGTGCCAACTTCACCCCCCCACCCTCTAAAGGGCCCATCTCAATACCAAAAGACTGGCAAATTCCAGTAATTACAGCCACACAGGTAGAAACCGTACTCTCCAAAGCTAAGAATACAGCATCCATGGGACCAGATGACATCCAGGGCTGTGTACTACATGAACTACTGGCACCTCATGTAAGTGTCATGTTTAATCATAGCCTCACCTCAGGCTTCGTGCCCACTGAGTGGAGCACAGCTACAGTTATCCCACTCCACAAGGGGGGATCCACCTTGGATCCCGGGAACTACCGTCCCATCAGTCTGACTAGCCTGATCTGCAAGGGCATGGACTGCATTATCATGGAACTTATAAACAAAGACATTGGCAACCTTCAAACACTGGACCCCACCCAGTTTGGGTTCATGAAGGGCTATCTTATCTCCTGAACCTGATTGACTTCTTCGAATCAGTCTCCAGAGCTGTGGACGAGGTGGTCCACAGAGCCTATCTGGACCTTGCCAAGGCCTTCAACAGCATCCCCCACTCTGGAATCATAGATAAACTTACTAAGCTGGGCATAAATCCCTACATCACTCGATGGGTTGCCAACTGGCTTACTGACAGAACCCAGACTGTAAAAGTAGCCGACTCCAAATCCAGCTCCAGACAAGTGACAAGTGGAGTACCTCAGGGTTCAGTCTTGGGGCCGCTCTTGTTTGGCATCTACTTCTCTGAAGTATAGGGCAACACTAAGGGACTCTGGCTAACAAAGTTTGCAGATGACTGCAAACTGGGAGCCATTATTGAATCCCCAAATGATGTGGATATTCTACAAAAGGGCCTTACAGAAACAGATGCTTGGTGCCAGGGCCATGGGCTCTAGCTTAATGCCAAGAAATATATAGTTATCCCCTTTGGAAAAAACATGTACCCATGAATTACCACTTAGGTGGCAGGACACTAAACATTGAAAGTGTAATGAGATACTTAGGGACACAGGTGGACAGTAGTCTCACCTTCGATAACCACATTGCCACAACAGTCAGGAAATCCTTCTATTTGGCACACCTCATCACTAAGGGCTTTTCATCCAGAAAAAAGCAGATCATTGTCCCACTGTGCTCATTCCTCGTTAGATCCATTATAGAGTATAACGCCCCATTTGGTATGTATCTCACAAGACATCTGCAACAGCTGGAAAGGCCATAGAAATACTTCACTAAAAGAATCACAGGCCTAAAGCAGATGCCATATGCTGACCATCTAAAAAAACTCCAGCTATACTCTATAGCATATCGTCTACTCAGAGGCAATCTCTGCTTAACATACAAGGCCATGTCGAACCCTGAGCTGTTGGACATGCTCCACTTAAAGAAATCCCAATCCCTCAGAGCCACACGCTCCAGGGATCTAAACCTTGTCATCACAATGAACAAGACATGCTGGAGGAATAGGTTTCTGACCCAGAGACTCCCCATACTCTGGAATAGACTGACCATACATGTTAAGCAGAGTGCCTCCTTGGCCCTCTTCAAAAGGACCTTGACGATTGGATGGGAGATAGGAAATTCACCCCAAGGATCATGTCAGTCGCCCTGCTAGACAGGGGTCCAGGGCAGTAAATATTGTGGGAAGAAATATTCAGGGAATTGTTATGGCTAGGCTTGTATAGGCCCTAGGGCCGATAGCCTAGTACCAACCTATGAACCTATAATATCTGTGCTATTGATTTCCAGTTGGTTGTGTTTTAGCACAGAAACTCCTACAGCTGTTCAAGTCTTAACATAAGAAAACTGGCTGATATATCAATACTAGTGCACTCATAAAACGTTGCATACTATGGAAGGCCACTTTCTACAGTATTGCACAGCACGTAGAGCTAAAGTGTTTCCTAAAAACACTAAGTACCTGAAGTATGAATAAAACTATGCTGCTAAGTTAAGCAATCATGTGAGGATATTTTGAACATGGCTTATAAAAATTAGGTCTGTATGCATCATAAATGTTCTTGTGCATTGGGAAGTTCCACACTACAATATTTCTAAGACTTTGGTTCTATACAACTTATGTGATGGGTGCACATGAATGATATCTGAGTTGCACCTAATCACCTTAATGAGAAAAGCATATTGCCTAAGTGAACAGACTCTAGGTCACACCTGAGTGCTATGTAGCTATGGTCTAGCCATTGGGTCATTTATATGGTATTATAAAACCTGCGTGGTATGCAATTTAATGATGACTGAAGTAGTCATTTAATGTGATTCAAATGCAGGTCTTTATATTGCTTTTTGGCTCACCACCACAGATGTGCCAAACTGAGCAGAGTGCATTGCTCAGCTGGGATCAGTGTTTATGAATACTATCTTACATATGCCTTGGTCTGAAGGGGACAGGATCCTCTTTAAAACTGACATCTCTGCATATATATTTTGCTGATATAATCAGATCCAAATAGAATGAAAGCTTTAAACCAGGAAGAAAACAAATCTAAGATGACATCCTTATTTAGAACAGTAGAATCATTTATATATCTACAATGGATATAAAAAGTGTACACACCCCTGTTAAAATGCCAAGTTTTTGTGATATAAAAAAATGAGACCACAATAAATCATTTCAAAACTTTTCCCATCTTTAATGTGACCTATAACCTGTACAACCTGTACAATTCAATTGAAAAACAAACAAATCTGTTAGGGGAAAAAATATAAAAAATAAACAACATACAATATGCTGGTTGCATAAGTGTGCACACCCTTAAACTAATACTTTGTTGAAGTACCTTTTAATTTAATTACAGCATTCACTTCTATGGGACTGTGTAACATACAGCGCTGCTTACTGGTCAGCCTAAACATGACTTGTCTGACCACCTACAGACGTTATTCATATCAGAGTTCAAGCAGGTTTCATCCCAGACGAACAGAGGACAGCAGTAATCATCCTCTATACTAAGATGAGACATCAACAGACCTGGGTAATTATAGATCCATAAGCTTGACCAGCCTCATCAGGCTATGGGAAATATTATTAAGGGTTTAATAAATAAGGACTTGGGTAACCTACAAACTTTTGACCCAAACCAAATCAGATTTATCAAGGGCATATTCTGCCTACTAAACCTGCTTGATGTCTTTGAGAAGGTTACTGAACTAATGGATAGGGGCAAATCAGTACACAACACATATCTAGACTTCAGAAATAAATTCACCACCATCCCACACTCAGATATCATAGCTAAAGTCTCCCAACTAAATGTAAAACCCTATGTAACTCACTGGATAGCAAACTGGCTCACAAATAGAACTCAGGAAATTAGGGTGGCCAACTTTACCTCCCCCAAAAGTCCTGCCACAAGTAGTGTACCCCAAGTTTCACTCCTTGGGCCAGTCCTCTTTAGTATTTACTTCTCAGAGGCCAAAGCAAATGTTAACAGTTTATGGTTGACCAAGTTTGCAGATAAATACAAACTTCATGCCATCATAAACTCTCCAGTGGGTACCATATCCTCCAAAAGGGCCTTTTGAAACCAGTAGCTGACGTCAAAACAATGGACTAAAACTAAATGTCAAGAAATGTATAATTCTATCCCTCAGTAAGTGTGGTTTCCCTTGTGACTATAAAATTGAAAACATACACCTGAAAGTTAATCCCATAGTCAAGAATCTGGGTACCTATGCCCACAGTGAACTGTCCTTTGATCAGCACGTATCCACTATTGTAAGGAAGTAGTTTTTCATCACACACTCCTGGATTACAGAATACCCAGAGAAGTGCATGATTCATCATATCTTGATAAATGATATTACAGTTAATATGAAATGTGGTAAATCACTTTAAAAGAATAAGTCACAATGCAGAATGGTAAAAATCCAGCAGAGAATATTTTAGCATAATTCTTTGTCACTGTTAATGTTTTGTCCTGCCTTCAGTACTTCAAGCTGCTTTCATAATAAACTGCATAAGCCTAACTTAAAAAAAAAAGTTTTGACAAATGACATCTTATCTGCATTTTGGAGATTATCTAAAACTGTATACTTCATCTGGCAAACAAATGTAAATATTTGGGACTAGATGAAAGAACAGCAATACAGTATGCACCAACATGAAGAAAGCTTTGTAAGTAGTATTTTAGAAGATTGAATCCAATTTTGAAAAATATTTTCAAATCTAAGAATAAGGTCAAAGCTACAATTCAGCTTTCATATTGTGTTCTGTCTTATAGCTTTGCTGTGAAAAACTGCTTCATACCTACCATATGATGTATAAAAAACATTTCTTGTCAAGATTATGTATACTTCAGTTCCAAAGGAGGAGGCATGTACCTCCTTGAAATTAAGTAGATGTAGCTGTCAAGGTTTGTGGGACTGCATAAATATTGTTGACATCACATCTGATCACAGAGAAAATTCTAAACCATGAAGAAAACACTCTAAGGCGACTTCCTTGCACAAGATAGTAGAAACATTTAGGTAGAAAGTCAGCACTAGAATAAAACCTGAGGTGTACAAAAGAAAGAAAGAAAGAAAGAAAAGGCATATAAAGATTAAGGGCAGAAAAAAAAGGAAAAGAAAACTGAAAAGCTTACAATTTTAGTGGAAGTTGTTGATAACTGCTGGAACAACCACATACCAATCAAGAAATGAGGTATGAATGGCTTAGGTGAGCTACTTTTAAACCAAAAGATGAAAAGCTAATACCTACATCTGAAGGTAGTGGGATACATACACAGTGGGTAACAAAATCTATTGAAACAATATGGAGATGCCACCACAGTTGCCATCAAGACTGAAGGCATGCTAAGTACAGCTCCTGGGTATGGAGGGACTGTTTTCAGAACATTTAAACCTTCTTTCAGTAATTCCACAGATGGAGAGATGATCCAAATGCAGGAGACCTTAAGGTTAAGCATTTTATTTCTGAGACTTCCAGCACTGAGCAGAGCCTCCTTAATGCAATCCTGTTTGGATATGATATGATAGTTACAGTGGAATGTGTATTAGTTGAATTCTACTTAAAAAAAGGTACTGTGGGGGGGTCTATATTATTTTATCGAAACTCAAATGAGTTTCATTTGTCGAACACCTATTCAATGAAAACACTATTCATCAACTGATGTTTTAAGTGAAAAGTTTCCTAGGACAAACCAATGGTTAGCCACCATCTGGAATTTGCCCTTTTCCCCACTGTAGTGTGATCTCAGAGTTGGTATACTTAGTTGAGGTGTGGAGGGGCATAGCCCCCACCTGCATAGGTGTTAAGTTTTATGGTTTTGTTTACAGTCACTATGGTCACTAGCGCAGACTACAGTCAGTTTGCCCTAGGAAACTTTTTGCTTAAAAAATGTCATTTGATGAATAGTGTTTTCACTGAATAGGTGATCGACAAATGAACATTCGCTCATTTGAGTTTCGACAAGGTGATATAGACTGGGGGCTTAGCATGGGCTTTTAGCCAGTATGTGGAAGCACTGAAGCATTGAAACAACAGGTGCAGGCAATCCATTAAAAGGTTTTGCTGCCACATACTGGTACCCCTGGATTGACACCAACTATTTAGCCATTTGTTAGAGGCAGTTATCTTTTCTTGTAGCTAGGCATCACTGTCGGAGAATGAAGGATTCCACTCAGCACTAGACTGTTCATTGGTATAAATTTAGTAGAAAACCACAGTTATGTTTAACTTTTTCCCGACAAGATGCCATGTTAGATACCAAAACATGTAGCAAGGCAGCAGCAACAGCAGCAGTAGCTATAGTGGAAACTCTGTAGTTTGAATCCCTCTGTAGGAGCAAAGAATTAGCAGTTCCAAAGGAGAAATCCCAGAAGTAGTACTCAGTGCCCCACTGTACTGTAGCAATATTTATATCACCAGTGTCAGCTAAAAATAGAAATCCCAGAAGTAGTACTCAGTGTCCCACTGTACTGTAGTAAGATTTATACCACCAGTGTCAGCTAAAGGAGAAATCCCAGAAGTAGTACTCAGTGTCCCACTGTACTGTAGCAAGATTTATATCACCAGTGTCAGCTAAAGGAGAAATCCCAGAAGTAGTACTCAGTGTCCCAGTGTACTTTAATAAGATTTATATCACCAGTGTCAGCTAAAGGAGAAATCCCAGAAGTAGTACTCAGTGTCCCACTGTACTGTAGCAAGATTTACATCACCAGTGTCAGCTAAAGGAGAAATCCCAGGAGTAGTACTCAGTGTCCCACTGTACTGTAATACGACTTATATCACCAGTGTCAGGTAAAGGTGAAATACCAGTAGTACTCAGTGTTCCACTGTACTGTAGTATGATTTATATCACCAGTGTCAAGTAAAGGAGAAATCCCAGAAGTAGTACTCAGTGCAGTGTCCCACTGTACTGTAGTAAGATTTATATCACCAGTGTCAGGCAAAGGAGAAATCCCAGCAGTAGTACTCAATGTCCCACTGTACTGCAGTAATATTTATATCACCAGTGTCAAGTAAAGGAGAAATCCCAGAAGTAGTACTCAGTGCAGTGTCCCACTGTACTGTAGTAAGATTTATATCACCAGTGTCAGGCAAAGGAGAAATCCCAGCAGTAGTACTCAGTGTCCCACTGTACTGCAGTAATATTTATATCACCAGTGTCAGCTAAAGGAGAAATCCCAGAAGTAGTACTCAGTGTCCCAGTGTACTTTAATAAGATTTATATCACCAATGTCATACATGTGATATCCTTTGGCTTGGATAAGAATATGGTGAAAGTAATGTACTTTTGATAACAGAATTGTTTTTAACAATGTCTGACTTAGCTTCTACCAGGATATAAAGATGCTGTTGGTTATGTTTGTTTGTTTTTTTTATATGTATGTATAGCATCTTTATTAGAACATCGGATGTAAAAAATTACGAATGCTTTAATGATTGAATATGCTGGACCTCTGACTCTTTATTGTGGGGTGCTGCACCCCCCCCCCCACACCCACCGCTAAATATATATTGCATCTCTGAGATCGTACTACAGTGAGGAAAGGGCAAATATTCTGATCCTCACTGTACTTAGGACTCATGGTCCACATCTGTTGAGGACATTGGGTGTTCACCAATGTCTCCATAACAACGTGTGAGATACTGTGGTCAGTGACAAAAATGAAGTGCGCAGGAAGAACTGCACAACACAGCTCTGCCAAAAGTGTGTCAGTTGCATATTATACCGTATCTTAGTGGAGAGGTCAACAGTTAGAGGGGGCCACCCCCAGTGTCAGCCTCATAGGTGATAAGGCATTGTTATCATCACTGGAAGAGTCAGTGAGAGCATTGGTGTAATACCTGGAGAGTGAACAAGTTGGGAGTAGCCAAACTACACATATGTCACATGTATTATACAGTAACACTGTGCATATAGATCATCTCAGTTACCAGCATATGTGTTTCATCTAGTTAAAGCAGGAGTTCAAGTACTTAAGAATAGCAGCACATGCATGTGTATGTTGTGGACTTGCGTGTTTCCAGCCATCATTAAATGCATACCACCGTGCCTTGTATTTTGCAAAGGGAGTGATATGAAGTCTAGTTTGTCTTGCATTATGTATTTCCTGACATTACTACTCCTATGTTGACACCAGCATATGCTTTGGTAGGATATCAGGCTGATGGTAGCACCTACACAGGGTCTGCTGATTATACTGAGACACACAGTGGTTCACAGTGCTAGGGCACATTGCCAGTCTGTGTCTCCCTCTTGGGCTCTCCTGCACTCATTGAGAAGGGCTTTAGTGTTTTCTCACTCACACCTGAGCTAGGGTCTGTACAGTATAGGCTCATGCAATCCCTGTCAAATGGTGACTTTCTCATGTTTCAGATAACTTCCATGGCTACATCTCAGGCTGGAGCACCAGATGTAAAGAGTGCATCTGATGGGGTATGCTCACCATATAGCAGCCTATAAGAGGTTTTTGGCACTATCTGGTGTCCCAGCTACCCCTGATATGTAGACAGCTGTCCTGAGCATGTAACATATATTCAGGGCTATAATCTGGGCAGAGTTAGAGGTGGCCACCCATGCTGATATGGAGATGATTGCTGTGCTTTCTGGCTTCCTTAAGGATGTCACCTAACACTGACAACACCTGGCATCATCTGAGGACATAAAACTCCTGAATGTCACTGTGGCACATATTTGTGCCATGTTCACCTCCATGTTGAGATTGTGAGTGCCATTCTTGTTGCTAAGGTTTGGTGTCCACCTAAGAAATTAAGGATATAACTGTCTGTCACCTGCCATTTTGAGAAGCTATGGCATAGATCCTTTAGGTGGAAAAAAATCTCAGTGGTGAACCTAATACTAGTCCCATTCCAGCAACAACAACACATCCAACCATTTCAGTGGTCCCACAGCCTTTGTACTGGTTCATTCATCCTGCCCTGTACAAGATTATCTGTGACATGGATGTCCCCATCCATGAGACCTATCTCTCTACCTCTAACTCTGTTGACCTTAAGCCCCCCTCCTCATTGTGGGTACATCCTTGTCTCAATTTTCCTCTAGGTATCTGTGCATGTGTTGATGGCTGTGACCCACACCAAGGTTTCTCTTATGTGGTATAAATTGAAATGTGAGAAGCATAATGAGACTCAACCATACATTGCCTAGCATGACATTTAAATAACACTGTATGAATAATTTTGTGTGACACCACATTGCCACTGTGCACTTTGCACAGTCTGCAGAGGTGGATGAGCTGTTGTTGCTTCACCTGTGATGCCATATTCTATCCATAATGCCGTCTGGGGTAGAGGTGTTACTAGATGTTGCTTTCTGTCATCATAGCTGTTGTCACTGATAAAGTATTTATTTGAGGGGGCTGTGACAGGATTTGGTGCTGTGGATCCAGAGGCTGCCAGTTCTGAGTGCTGGACTGCCTGCTTCCTTATGGTCATGCTGTGTTGCATATATCATAATGCTATAGTTTTCATTCAATGGCAGAGGAGTACTGCAGTATGCCCAGACATGTGTAGTCACTGGAGCCAAGCTTTCACCAAGCTGAACTCTATGGTCTGTGTTCAGGAATGGATGGTGTTATACTGCATTTCAGCCATACTGTGTGGATCCCTAATGGACATCATCAACCGTGCCTCCATGTGTGTATCATGTGTCACATAAAACACAACACAGGCATATAAGGCTAAGTCTTGGGTATGTATTGCCTGTAGCTTTCCACATGTCATGTGTATTCTTACACTTAGCTGCTAAATAGCACTTTGGAATTTCACCGTGCAGGAACTTGCACTAGAGGTGACTTGTATGCTGTTATGCTCATTGCAAATGGAGTCACCTATACTGATCCAGAAGATAATAGCAAATCTGCTGGCTGATAATTTCAGCTCCAACTTTACTCCTCTCACCCCTCAACCTTCCCTCAGGAAATATCATCAAATATAACTCCCCCTACTGTCACTAGGGAACAGGTCCTTAATGGTCTCTTTAAGACCAAGAACACTGCATTAATGGGCCCAGACAATATCCCAGGATGCCTTCTAAATAGCATGAAACATGACCTATCAGGGCCTCTGGAATTACTATTTTACTGTAGCCTCCAAAAAGGCTTCATGCCTCATGAGTGGAGAAAGGCAACAGTCATCCCTCTGCACAAAAATGGGCAATATGCAGACTCTGGAAATTACAGACCCATAAGTCACACTAGTCCTATATGTAAAGCCATGGAAAGAATTATCATGAAAAATATCAATAGTGATATAGTAAACCTCTGGACACTGGACCCAACCCAGTATGGTTTCATTAAGGGCAGATCATGCCTACACAACCTGGTGGACTTCTTTGAGAAGGTCACCAAAGCGATGTATGAGGGCAAAATTATTCACACTGCCTTCCTTGACCTGGCCAAGGCATTTGAGACAATACCCCACTCAGGCACTGTTGACAAACTCAAAAGGTTAGGTACAAACCCATATGTCACTCGATGGATAGCCAACTGGCTCACAGACAGGATCCAGGAAGTAAGAACTGGGGAGTCCACCTCTACAAAGAAGACAGTCACAAGTGGACTCCCTCAGGGATCAGTCCCTGGTCTACTACTTTTCGGCAATTACTTCTCAGAAGTCAAGGCTAATGTCAGTGGTCTCTGTCTGACTAACTTTGCAGATGATTGCAAATTAGGAGCTGTCATTGAATCTCACACTGACACAAATGTTCTCCAGGAAGGGGCTGACACAGACAAACAACTGGGGTCAGAGTCGAGGACTAAAACTGAATGTCAAGAAATGGATGATCGTTTCCTTTGGGGAGTCATCCATCCCTGGTAACTATGATATTGACAACACACCCCTTAGAGTTGACCCAATAGTCAGGGACTTAGAAACACACATAGATAGATAGTAATTTAGCCTTTTATCATCATGTGTCTACACTGGTGAGGAAATCATTCTATGTTGTGCAACTTATAAACAAAGATATGGCATCTAAGTCCAAGGAAGTTATTGTTCTACTGTATTTGGCATCCATCAGACCTATCATTGAGTATAATGCCCCTTTTGGTATGTACCTAACCAGGCATATCCACCAACTGGAACATCCACAGAGGTTCCTCACTAAAAGAATACAGGGTGTAAGTAATATGTCCTATGAAGACTGCATCAAGGCCCTATCCCTGTATTCTGTCTCCTACAGGCTTTTGAGGGGAGATCTATGCCTAGCATACAGGGCATTGTCAGACCCCACTCTGATGGACCTCCTGCATATCTACAAAACAAACAATACCAGAATTACCCATTCTAAAGACTTAAACCTTGCCTGTGATATAAATAGGACCTGCTGGAGAGATAGGTATGTATCCTAGAGACTACCCAGTCTATGGAACAGGCTCCTCATCCACGTGAAACAGATTTTCTCCCTAATCCAATTCAAGTGCAACTGAGACAATTGGATAGGAAACTGGAAATTCATCCCTGGTTTGGCACCTATGTCTCTGATGCAAACAGGTAACCTGTAAATTGTTCATCTCCAAGGCACATGCTTACACTTATCAAGGGTATCAGAACTTGTTAGAGATTTGGGATGCATGGCTAGGCTTAAAAAGGCCCTTGAGGTCATTAGCCTAGTGAACACCTATGACTCTATGAACCTGGGTTAAGCACTTGGGCTTCAGGCCAGTTATTTTACATTAAGAAGGTTTGTGGTCTGCACTCTTGTGGGAGGAGAGGCTAGATTCTGCCCTTCTGAGCTGAGAATTTCTGGTTAAAGGCTTATTGCGCATGCTTACTTGAACTGTTTCTTTCTGAAATCGGTATACCTTGTTTGCTGTAGCATAGACTAAATTCAGGCCGGCTGGATCTACCTTTGTTTGTATAACTTCTGCATTGATCCAGGCCGTCTTTTTTGGAGAAGGTTTCTCTGTAGCCTAGTGGCAGGACTGTGCAGTTAGAACTTGTCTGATTGAAGACTGCTGGAACAGAGCTCAGTTTTAAGATTTTTAACTGTTTAATTTGGTAAAGTGTTGTTTTGATTGCATCTGCTCTATTTTCTGAAAAAAATAGACTTGTTTCCCACCTTTCTGAACTAGTATAATCCAGTTTTCAGGTTATTGCTGAATCCAGGGCTGTGTTACAAGTTTCTGTGTTGCCCATACCTTATTTGGATAGAAGGAAGTTTCTCTGTTCACCTGTGAGAGAGGTGAGCTTTGAGCAGGCTATCTGTCCCTGGAGGAGTGGTTTCAGCCCAAATGTTAGTAGTTTATTGGCCATTTTGGGCTAATTTTGATTGTATCTGCTCTATTTTCTGAAAAAAAATACTTGTTTCTCACCTTTCTGAACTAGTATAGTCCAGTTTTTAGGTTATTGCTGAATCCAAGGCTGTGTTACAAGATTCTGTGTTGCCCATACCTTACTTGGATAGAAGGAAGTTTCTCTGTTCACCTGTGAGAGAGGGGAGCTTTGAGCAGCCTATCTGTCCCTGGAGGAGTGGTTTCAGCCCAGACATTAGTAGTTTATTGGCCATTTTGGACTAATTTCTATCTCTTTCACTTCCCTGCTATAAAAACCGCATTTGCACAGTTTTTGTGCTTGTATTCCGCTCAGCAAGTGCCTTCCAGGTGTTCTGCAGAATCTACAGCAGCAGAGAGACAAAAGAGTGACTTTGGAGTGATTAAGTATCATTTTTCTGCTTTTCTTGCTGTCTTAAATAATTCTGTCTGAAACGCCAGTTATTTTAGTGAATCTGTGATTTAAAAAGTTTGTTATTGCTACATATTGTAGTTATTTGCTGCCTGCACTTGAATTAAGTCATTTTTGTGTTTAAATAATCTGTTTAACTGTTGTACGCTACACACTAAAGTGCAATAGCCTTTTCTGTGCATTTAAATTGTTGTTTTGATTGTATCTACTCTATTTTCTTGAAAAAAAAAAAATATATATATATATATATATATATATATATATATACTTGTTGCCCGCCTTTCTGAACTAGTATAGTCCAGTTTTCAGGTTATTGCTGAATCCAGGGCTTAGTTACAAGTTTCTGTGTTGCCCATACCTTACTTGGATAGAAGGAAGTTTCTCTGTTCACCTGTGAGAGAGGAGAGCTTTGAGCAGCCTGTCTGTCCCTGGAGGAGTGGTTTCAACCCAGAAGTTAGTAGTTTATTGGCCATTTTGGGCTAATTGTGATTGTACTACTCTACAGTTTTTCCCTTGGAACTAGACAAACCTTCAACTTTAGCACTCAAACCATTCATTTCACAATCAAGCACTTGCTTAAAACTCATAGCAAGCACTAATTAACCCTAGCGCTAGACCCCCCCATACTGTCCAGAAGGACAAGGCTCTCTATTTGTCCCCACCAGCCAATCAGAAAAACAGCTTACTTTACCTATTCAGGCATGTGAAAGGACAGTTTCCAGTGTACTCTCCAGTCCAACTGGTGAATCTGGGCATTTTGAGGCAATGTTACAACTGCCTCATGTACACAGACAACCCTCTCCTCCTACCAACAAACACTAATATATGCGAGAGATGCAATTATACAGCCAAACTGGAGGCAAAGCTCTCTCAACCCATGACTGGAACTGACAGTCAAGAGGAGACGGATAATACTTGCAACACACCACCAGTCTCACATAGACCTAATAAACCAACACCGGCAAATAACACACATGAATACATGAAAACATACTCAATCGCTCTAAATAAAAATCTGCAAAAGCAACAGAGACCTCCAAAGCAGACATCCAAGCAACCTCCACACCCCATCACCAACCATGAAACACAGTTCACATAATAAGTGTGCCACTCAATCACAGCCCTTAACGCAAAATAACATACCCAACACACTAGTAATAGGCAACTCTATAGTCAGGCACACTGATGTCCCACTAACTAGGCTGGACAAGGAGAAGGTTACAGTTAGCTGCC
The DNA here is from genome assembly GCF_019279795.1 of Protopterus annectens. Classification (NCBI taxonomy): domain Eukaryota; kingdom Metazoa; phylum Chordata; order Ceratodontiformes; family Protopteridae; genus Protopterus; species Protopterus annectens. The sequence goes on along the minus strand of NC_056744.1, from coordinate 1,662,639,737 downwards.
TGTCGGGTGCCAGGATCCGCCACATAACACAAGCACTCAGGTCACTACAGAACAAGTACAAATACAACTCTGTCATTGTCCATGTTGGTGTGAATGACCTAAGACGTACCTCCCTGGACTACATGAAAAAAGACATGGAAGAGCTCTCTGATCATGTAGCCCACGCCAGTATGACCCTGACCTGGAGTAGCATCCGGCTTTCACCAAGAATGATGCTACAGTATAAAGAAAAAAATGATCAATTTCAACAATTGGCTAAGTTTCTGGTGTCATTCAAAGGGGATCCAGTATCTGTCCGCCTGGGATGACATGCTCAACAAGCCACATTGCTTCGCAAGAGATAGCTTGCACCTGTCACCCTTAAGCTTTTGAATACTTGCCAAGGCTCTTGGTGCCCGCATACTGCCTTTTTAAGGTAAGGCTTGAAAGACAAACTCACCAAAGTAACCAAAAACTGAGGGTAATGCTACTCAATGCCAGAAGTCTAAACCTCAAAATGTATGCAATCAAGGCACTCCTCAGTATGGAGAACATCGACATCTGTGGTTTAAGGCTCCTGGGAGCACCCCAGCACTACTAGGCTATAACTCATACCATACCTTTCGGCCACAGAACCAGGACCGAAACACAAAAGGCTGGCTGTATCCATATTCATCAAGGATACCCACACCACCAGGTTAGTGGTGCAGCACAATGCATCAGAGATCATCCATGTGCAACTAACAATGGGCAAAACTGCAATCCAAATTTTGGGTTTCTAAACCCCCTGATTCATCAAGGATACCCACACCACCAGGTT